>NC_031777.1:18615177-18927933 GCF_001522545.3 Parus major | reverse complement strand
GAGAAGGAGGAGGAGGTGGTGGTACCATTTCACTCAGTTCAGTGCGTTCCACTTATGGTCACAGTAAACATTACTGGAATGACCTAAAGGGTCTGTATGGATGAATATGATAAGTCTGTAAGCATCCAGAAAAATTGGAGTTTATGATTTTGGTGAAGATCAAGTGATGATAAGAAATTATTTTAGAGCTGCACAGAGAATGTTTTAATAATGAAAAGTGTGAAAAAAGAGAATACTATATTTTCTTTTATTACTATCAAAGTAATTTAGTAACTTCTTCAATTTAATGTTATAATGATGCAGTTACATTTATTTTCAGAAGTATTTAGTAACTTCTCCATCTACATTTTAGTGTCTGTGACTGTAATCCAAATAAGTTTTGGAATCTTTCTTAGAATAAGGATTTTATAATGTGTTAGGCAAGAGATTGTCATTCATACTAGAAAAATGCAAGGAATAAATACTGTCTGTGACATAAAGCACTTCCTTTTATTAAAGATCCATAAAGATCCTTGGAATATAAGACATTTCAACTGTCCCTTAATTTAGTAGAGTGTCAAACTAGTCAACTACTCATTGAGAAATTAGCTTTTTACAAGCCATATAACAAACTAACTGTAAGCCAGCTAGGTGAAGAAGAGACTAGAATCTGTAATAAGGCCAACAGGAATGAGTATGAAATATTCTGTGAAAATCTGGATATTTTTCATGTCTCATTACCAAGAGGGATTGTATCAGGACTTTGTGAAATACTTTTCAAAATTAATGACAGCAATAAAGCCCAATTCAGAATAACTAAGATGTTAATCACTTCAGATAAGGAAACTGCAAATTTCCAGCTGCATTTCATAACCTAGTAGGTTACAAGGTATTCTGAGATGAATACTTCACAGTATTTCCGTCTGGAACTGTTCCACTTCATGTCAATAATTAAATGTTTATTGGAGCAAAGATGTGAACTACTGACTTCCTCTTTCCAAGTGAGTGCCTTGAATATTGTCTGTTGAATATTGCTGCCGTCTTTGGCCAAGTGAGTGAGTTACTAAAGATGGAATAGCATCAGAAAGAGGTGTTAATAAAGTCTCACTCTCACTGTCTCTCTCCAGTGCTCTGGTAAAGTGATGAGGGCACATTTGACCCTGCATGAATGTTCTTCTGTTAAGTACCAGTGAAAGTTCAGAATTTTTTAAACCTCAGAAACAAAACATCACTTGTGATTTGAAATTCTGAGAGCTTGTGATTCCTATCTTGAAAACTCACAACTAAGATATTTTAGAAAGAATAATCATGCTACTTTATTAAGGATGAAAAACTTTTCAATGAAAAATTATTTTGTAGGCTTAACCTTGAAGCCAAAGAGAGGCTACTTTCCATTTCAGGGAGCTAATTTGAAGATTTTCGTATTATATTTAAAAACATACTTGCAGGAAAACGCATAAGGATTATACATGGTCTCTCTCTTCATGCTCAGATCAACCTGGCTATACAGAATCTCTCTGAATTCACACATTCTGAATTTGGTGTGGAAATAGAATGTACTGAACATTTGGGAGAAGAGAATGCTGTACAGAGCCAGCACTTAGAAGATTACAAATAGCTGGTGGTTTTTAAAACAAATTCAAGAAGTGGCAAAACAAACCTAGAAGAAACTGCTTGAAAAAGTTCAACAGTAGGAGACTTTTAAGAAAATTCACAAATAGCAGTGAGACAAGAATAAGCTAGAAAAGCAAAGCAGCAGGAAACATAGCAGCAAAACAGCAGTAAAACAAGAATAAGACAGGGAAACAGGAGCTGAGGGAAGTTAACCAGTAAAAGATTTTAGACAATGAAAAATAGCATTTATACTAAAGTAAGCCAGGAAAAACAACAGCTATGAGAAGATAAGGAAGATCATGGTGAAATCAAAGAAAAATTCGTTTTCTGTGAGGAAAAACACTTCAGTTCCTTGGCATGGACCAAAGGTATGTATTCTGTCAGCCTCAGATAGTGACAGAGAAGAAACTACTGTACAGAACTGCTTGTGTAGAAATGTCACTTTCAAGAGATAATGCTGTATAACAGTTTCCAAGGTTACGAATAGAAAAAGGAAGACATATACATAATGTTTGTTTTATGTCTTCAGAAGATTCTCACTCTACATGTGGCTGGACTTTTAAGTAAAATCAGCTTCCTCATACTCTACAAAGATTCAGCAGAAGACCAGCACGTACTGGGAGAGCTCATTAACTTCCACTGTACACATCAAAGAAGCACTGCCATGAGAAAAAGCAGCATGGCTCCAAACAAGGAGATAGCAGGCTTGAAGAACAAGCAATGAAATTCAAGGCAAAGAACCAAACTAGGGAAACAAAGGAACTGGAGGAGTAGATTAGGAGTAAAAACTGGTTTCATTACTTATTTCCAAAAATAAATCATTATACCAAAACTTCAATTTAGGAAGGTAGAGCTGGGGTCTAGCAGGGTAACCAAAACAGATTTACGTGTGAGTGCTTTTTGTCTTGATTCATCCAAGTTTTGAGCAAGTTGCTTGAAATGTTTTTGCATGCTGGTGAAAAGTGCAGAAATGTACTCCATCCTGGAAATGAGGGTTCACCATATTTAAGCAGGCATTGAGGCTGAGATGCAGCCACCGAGTCACCAGAGTGGCAAAGTGCAAGGATTTGCATGGGGAGTATCCTGTGCACCTTGCTGTGCAGACAGAGCACTTCCAGATCTGGATTCAGGTGGGATGGGAAGATGCTGCCTTGCACAGATGAAAATTTCCATGCATAATTTTGTGGGATGCATCTTGCCCCTGTTGTGAATATGGTTCTTCCTTGCCAACAGATTAATATTTTTGACATTATCTTAATGATAGATGTGTGGAGAAGTTTGGAAAAATGAAAGAAAGCAAAACAAGAGAAGTCAAGAATACTTTTGTTTCAGAAAAGTAACAGACAGATTCCTCATGAATGACTGAATTACTAACTTAGAAGCATCATTTAATTGGGATAAGTTATGTGAAACACTAGATGAGAACTAAAAATTAAAACTTATGAAGGAAGGCCATCCTAATTTCCATAGTGAAGTGGTTTTATGGCTGCATTCTGAAATCCCCTTTTTTAAAAAAAGAAAAACCTCTGTAATATTATATATATAAAAAAAAGAAATAAAATATTGTTGAACTCCAAATGGTATTTCCTATCTGACATAGAGTTGTGCTCAGCAGAACCACAATAAAAAGCTGGCATATTTAGAATTCATTCTGATTGAGTACAGACAGAATTCATCAAAAGTACTTCAGGCCAAAGTGATCCACAGCCGTTAAGAGTCTTGTTTTTTTCCTGCCTGTGAAACATGGATAAATTGCACAGAGTCTCCCCTGGGAGAGAAGGAATGCAAAAGGGATGAGGGTGTCCTGCAAACCCCTGTTTCAATACTCCTTTGCAGACAGACAAAGACAAAGCCCTAGATTTTATCTTTTTTTCTTTTAGAGCTGTAGAAAATTCTTAGTTTCTATCTTCTTTAGCTTCTCAAAGATGTAGATTTTCCAGCTTTTCATTAATGGGTGAGAATATGAATCTCAGCCTGGGAAAGCTATTCAAAGTGGAAGACAGTAAGAATTTGAGTAAAGATATAATAAGAGTTAGGGAATATGGGAATATTTTCTGTGGAGGGGTCTCAGAATACAGCAGGGCAAAGTTTTCAATGCACTGCTCAAGGCTAGGCAGCACTGAATTGATTCTTATGTCTGCTGTGTCATGTTCTCATGTGTGATACCATTTGTGTCTTTTTTGGTTGAAATATTAATTCTAGCATCTTCTAAATAATGGATTTGAGTATTATTATTGCCTTTTTTCTAAAAAAATATTTGATTATTTATTTATTTTTTACATCTTGTTTGAATTTAAAAAGTTAAAAAAGCACTCCTGATCAAAACACTTTTTTAGCTTCTACTGGTTTGAATTGCTATGGGCTTTTTAGCTTAATTTTAAGCTAAAAATAGTATTGCTTCATTTCTCACTATTAAGCAGAATGGTTTTTTATTTGGTGTAAGGGCTCAGGATGGCAGAACAGGTGGTTGTACACAAATACATGAATACAGGAGTACATAGGATAGAGAGCAAAGACTTGATGCCATGTAATTTTTTATGGTTTTCTAACAGATAGGAGACAGTGTTCTGTCCATTTGACCCATCATCTTTGTGGGTGCTGGTAGCTTTTTGTCTGATCAGCTGGGTAAACATGGATCTACTTCTGCATTAATGAAACCAAATACAATCTCATTTGTAATTTTATAATTTGGTGTGAATAACAGCATCTCTTCTTGCCTGAAATTATTTATTTTCTTAGCTAAATGACTTTTTAAAGGTTGAAGATACAAACTTAACTAATGAAAAGTAAAAAAGCATATATATTTGGTAGATCATTATTTTTGTCACATGAATAGGACTTTCCTTGAAAGAAAAACAAGAAAATACACACATATACACACAATCACCACAAAACCACAACATTACAACAACAACAACAAAACTCTCAAACTCTCATTTACAGCTGTAGTTTCTAAGTCCTTGAGAAAAGACACACAAATCCATGGATGGACAAACTTTATTGATGAGCTCTAAAGCCTCAGGCAAAATTGATACCCCAGGAGTAGAAGAAACAGAACCAATTACTTTTTTATTTTATAAGAGTAATCACTAAATGTTTATTAATTTTATTAACGAGTTTTCAAATTTGGGGTTGTTTTTAGGGAAAAGTGTTGATATCCTTGCAGAAAAACATCTTTTGTACATTCTGGAGGAAATCTCTCTGAAGAGAGTTCTTTGGTCTCTGTCATTGGGGTACTAATTATATCAAGTTTTAGAGATATTTCTCTGGTACCTAGTCCAAACAGACCATGCCTCTGGCTGCTCCTACTTCTGACTCTTCATAATCAAAGGAGACTTGTGGTCATATCATGTGGAGCAGTCAGGATAGAAATGATTTGGCAGAACTGGTGGAGTGAATTTGCGTCACATTATAATTTTATCCTGAAGTTACTAATTGGTCAGTGCTGTGTTCATTTCAATTACTGTTTTTTGTTCCTGTCTTATTAATATGTACTGACAGAAGAGAAGAGTGACTTCCCTGAAGGGTGGAAAGGCCAGCTCAGAGTCTGGAGCGTGACTGCTGGATGACATTCATGGTCTCTCCACAGAAATTCTGTGAGGCTGGCTCTGCTGAATTCAGGACACTGAATTCAGGTATAAACCTGCATCTTGGTGTTGGCTCCCTAAACTCTTCCTTTTCCTGCAATTTACTCAAGGCAAAACTGCCACAGAGATTTCTTGAGATCAGTTTTGGAAGTGCCTAAGAACCTACAAATCAATGCAGTTATAGTGAGTAAAAGGCAATAAGTGAAATTGTCACCCTGTCTAACATTACCAAATTATATTTAAATAATTTTTAGATTTTTTTTCCTTTCAAATAGGACTCAAAATAATGATAATGTTGACACATAGATTTCAGACACTTACCAAATATAATATTTAATTTTTTCTTTTAAATTTTAAAATGGCCACTAAATTTGATTTTAAAAAAAAATTCATATCTTTATATATGGTAATTCAAACCCTCAGATGTACAGATCTCAAATATTCATCTACTTTTTAAAGAAAACTTTTCCTTTAATTTGGATAGAGATCCATTTTAAAATTATTTCCAAACAGAACTTCATTTTAAGCATAGGTATGTTACTATGCACAGTTTTGTTTGAATCTTATTATGTTGTTTCAAATAGATATTTTAAAAAAACCTTAACTAAGGAATTTTAAACAGAATTTTAGCTCAATAAGCTTTTATTTTCTACTATTCGCCTACAAATATTTAACAAAAATGGGCCCTAATATTCTTCAGATTGGACATCATCCTTTAATCTCCTATTTTCAAATAAGTCTTCTCTGATTCCCTTCAACTTTGTTAGTTGAGATTTTGTATTAAAACATAACTTTTTTTCATGTGTTCTCAGAACATGGAAGTGTTTTTCCTTCTTTTAGTATACACTCTTCAAAAATGCACATATCAAAGTCTTTAAAACAACACAAAAAATATAGAAATAATAAAAACCACTTGGGTAAAAACTATCAATTCAAACAATATAATCAATAACAGATAGTATTTAATTGCATTAAAATGTAATGGAAAACATCTGTCTTCTGAAATCAATCAATTTTTTGACCCTCCTTTGTCAGCACATCCAGAGATGGCTTCTCCCTTCTGACTCTTTTCTGTCTTTTTCTCCTTCCCCTAGGCCCTATCTTTCAAGCCCAAACCAGAAATCAGCTCTTTTGATATGCCTGTCATATCATGCTTCCCCACCAAGGTGTCTTTCCAGTTCTTCTGGTTTATAATATCAAACACTCCCTTCAATCCATAGCTCTTGGTAGGGAGACCCATAACTAGTTTCAGTGACAATTTTTTCATTCTCAGTCTCAAGACAACTGTGTAATGTGAAGAAAAACTTTGTTAATAACTCTTATTAACCATTCAATATTTCAGTCAAGGAAGTATTTCCAGTAAAACAGAGGTAGGTAAATAACTTGCAGTCTTTCATAAAACATTCAAAAAATATCATTATTCCACATTCAGTACCACTTGTGCCCTGTATTAGCTGATCTTAGTCAAAAAATATGCTCATATTTTTCCACTTTCCAAAAATTATTATTTCAAAGGCAGACAAAAGGTGATACTCATTTTAAGACAAAATGTGGTGACATTTTGATGATCCCCGTGGTTCTTTTCCAGCTCAGGATATTCCATGATTCCATGACACTTGGTGCAACTGACAGACAATTGCAAATGTGAACAAACCACTTCCTGGGGTCACAGTCCCTCTTCTGTGGGTTGGATATAAATTTCCTTCACTACCTTAATTTACATCACTAAGAACAATTATTCTTTTCACAACAGATGTATTTCTAGACAAAAGATTGAATGAAGTCAAGTTAGGTAGGCAGTATTTTGAAAGTCAAGATGCTAAACCTTGATTTACAAAAAATACCTACTTTTCTTATAAATTCTTGTAACTCATGAATGGGAAAGTTTCATATAGGAACAATTGTTTAATAATTCAATGACAGAACTGTGATGTAGCCTAGTGAAGCTTTTTTGTTGAAAATCATCTGTGATGAGCAATACTTAATACTTTTTTACAAACAACATTCAGTCTTGGTCATAGTGCAAGAGTCACCTTTCTTTTTTCTTTAGTAAACTATATCTGCCCACTCAAGAATGTACTTCTTTAATAGATTTTTGAAGAGACACCAGTCTCTTTGGGCAGTTCATCTTGTTTTGCTGGCCTTGTATCCTGGCCTTTTAGCATATACACTCCTTAGCAAATTGTGGGTGATCTTAAAAGCTGTGGTTTATTTGACTATCTAGGAGCAAATCAAATGAATTTGGCCCAGTAAAGCACAGCCTAAAGTTTCTCCTATGCAGATACTCACTGTTGTGCTGGATAGATGCAGTTTTAGAGTGGATATCAAGGGCAGTGACACATTAAACCCTTTTACTCCTGTAAAGAGAGGCCGCTGGCTGATTCAGATGTCACAATACAATTGAATGTATTCCCTTCAGGATACAGATAAATTGAGCATAGACAGACTAAATATCTGTCTCAATAATTTAGCAAAAGAAAAAATTATAAGAAATTAAGATGAGAGTCATTGCTGTTATTTAAATATATTTACAGTAATATTATCTTTTCACTATAGTAGGAGATTTGTCTTGTAATTTCTAAATGAAAAAGTGAGCATGTTACATAAACTGAGCAGTAACACATAGCTACAAAGGAATACCTTTGCCCTTTGCTATATTTGTCCTAATGTTCAAGGTATAACCTGCTAAGGACTCCAAATTCATTCATTTTTGCACTTATAAGACAGGAACATCCATAACACTGAGACCTGAAATCTCAATGCTATGCTCCACCAGCTTGTCAGTGTATAATTCTTGCACCCCGAAAGACAGATTGTTCAGTAAAAGACACAGTTGTATGTGGGGTGAAAAAATCAGGTAAGGGGTGTTTCAAATCCCCAAGTGCTTTGCTACTGAAGGATAATTTATGTAGTCAGTTAATTATCTAAGAGAATCTGATGAAATATATCTTCATTTCAACTCACTCTTTAAAAATCAAGATCCTAAATGTAGTTCCCTTTTTTCCTGATTTTTAGATTTTATTCTGAGGCTGCAAACAAAACTTAAAAAAAAACCAACAACCCAGCAGTTAATAAAATATTCTGCACAAATTATGTGAATTTTTCATTAATTTACTCTGAATGAAGGATGGAGGGCACTGGTTTTGAATAAAACATATGATCTGGTGATTAATCAAATCCCTTTTCTGATGGAAGCAATAATCTGTCTGGAACCTGAAGGGTATACAAGGACAAAAATGAATGCAGTGAAGAAAGTAGTATTCCCAGTATGAAAGCATCTAACACTCACTTATCTGGGGAGAAAAAAAGAATATATTTTTGTCTTTGAAAAAGGATTCATAAATTAGGTTATGGAGCAGATAACATTAGATATATGTGACCACTGTAGTAATTTAGAGAATTTAGCTCTCCATTATTCAATTGATAATTTGATTAAAACTCTCTTCCTACAACCCAAAATATATCTCTCTTGATTTTACTTATGTATTTTTTGTATGTCACTGTTAATCAGTTATAACCATATTTGAATCAGTTATTCCCTGTAATTTCCCTGCATTTTGTATTACATATTATTTGTTTGTCTACTACTGAAACTTCTCTGTCATATACTAAACCTTTATTAACTACAAATAAATGAATTCTTTAGTATTGCAGTATAAGCAAACAAACACCTTCATTTTAGCCTTTGTCCTATGGAGGGCTTTCCTCTAATCTCAGAAAATTAGCAGTTTGGAAATGAACACCAACAGGAAAACAGATTTTCCAACAGACAAAACCAGAATAACTATATTAAATCTATCATTTATAGAAAATAAGAACTAAATCCCAACAAATTTAACGTACTGGTTACGTACATTGTTAATAAATCAATATGAACTTCCATAGGTATTACAGATGGTTGTGCATTTCCAGGATATTTCAATTTAATTTAAAATTTTTATTTCATAGAAGGTGGTCATCTACATAAACCACTTGAAAGAAGCATATTAATATGTTATATCAATATTACTGTAGCTGAAGTTATTCATGTGCTTAAGTAACTTGCTGGATTCAAAATATTGAACCATATGCATTTCATATAGAGTTTGTACAAAAAGAAATTCCTTACTCTATCCCTCCATTATCCAGATCAGTCCTCTCAAATGATTTCAGAAATGCTCTGATCATGTATTATATTTCTGACCCAAAAGATTTTGATTTTTACTGCTAGAGTCCTTATAGCAAACTGGCAAGTAGCAATTCAATTGCTATTTGCTTAGTACCTTTTGAAGTTGCAGTGAAAATACTGATTTCTGGTTAAAAATTGCCAGTGAAAATTAAAGCAGTGATAAAATAATTATTTTCTCTAAGTAGCCTTGAGATGCCTTTTTTTAAATTTCTTTTTATTTTTAGCATGGGGTAAATTAAAATCTTTACAAAAATTATATATTTTTATTGTATTTTAATTATATATGCATGCCATTCTTTAAGAAGAAGGAAGTTTACTACTGGGCATTTTTTGATAATAATTATCCTTTAGCTGATTTGCAGATTATTAGTAATTTCTTAGTTTTTTACTATTGGAGGAATGACTGGCAGCTCTACAACGTATTTGTTAATGCCAATGCAGTGAGTAATGGCCACGAAGACAAATAGAAACATTAGTTCAGCATGAACTCGAAAACAGATCTGCCTCAGAAAGGGCAACTGAGTTTCCATTATAGTATATCATAATGTTGTCAGCTAATTCAATGCCTTAAAATCTTTAACAGAAAAACATCTCTCCATCCTTTTGCAGTGGATACTTCATCTAGCAGTCAAACCCTAAATAAAATAAAATATTCAATACAAACTGATTAAAACAATTTCCAGCATTTAAAACGTTTGAAAGGAAGCTGTTCAATAAAAAATTGCCTAGCAATATAACACATGGGAAAGAGTTTAAATCTAAGATCAATGTAGGAAAAATAACTGTTATTTCTATGATCCATCATATTTCTCACCAAAAAAAAAATAAAAAAAATTGTGTCTTCTAAAATGAAAACCAGGTATTAACACCTAGAATAGCATTTTTTTCCAATTTCTTCCTTTCATAGTTATGTTCATTGCAGATACTTCTGTCTGCTCCACAAACCTATGCCTTGCACTCAGCCATTTCAGGATGCACTATGTACACCATGTTTTTGATGTTAGACAAAGACTCAGGATTTCTGATTGCACTGAAACATGTGGATAGATTCCAAACATCACTCCAGTGGATTTAGTGGTCATTGGGTTCACTGTTAATTAACTGCAGACAACTAAACAACATGGAGTAAAAGCTAATCAAAATTTAAGGCAAAAGATGTTTCCAACAAAAGCTACTTCTAAAAGATCAAGTCTTGAAGTCTATAAGTACAGATTGAAGCCAAATTAGGCTGCCTTTGAAGAGAATTTCTGTTCAGCTGTGGCAATTCATTACTGTGGCATATCCAATGATAAGAAATCTCTTCTGTAGTCAGGAAACAGTCAGACTCAACAGCATTCATCATAAGTATATGAATGTATAAAATCTTCATCAATTAATGTTTACAGAATGAGTGGAAGATGAGTTACTTTTTAAAATGCTATTTCTTGCTAATATTAATCTAGCAATTATTTTAGCAGTCTATTTTGAAGATTACCCTCTAAACAACCTATAAAATATCCACTACAGATTTTTCTTAGCCAAAGTCACCTGATAGAGACATTACTATTAATGCCAATGTGTAACAATATAATCTGTGCAATTAATATCAAATATTAGATTTTTAGGAGGAAAAATAAAACCAAAATCCTGTGTTAGTTTTGAGAATTTTAATGATTTGTAGGTTATTTCAAGTTACTTTAGGCTAAAGGGCAATAATATGTTATATATAATTCATACACACTAAAGAATATTGTAAGAGCTCTTATTTTTCCTTAGGGTTTTTATCAACTAACCTTCTCAAGTTTACTTTTACAATTATGACATTACAGAAGCCCTGGGAAAAAAAATAAATAGCAGTTTTACAGTATCCCCTGACATTTACTTTTATTCTCTGTTATTCAGTTGCATTAGCTTGTTTAGCTACTGTGACATTTAATACAAGAAATACATCTTATACATCTAGTTAGAAAGGTCTACCACATACTTAAGGGGATGATGACTAGGTTCTACTAATCTATATTTTAGAAGCTTTTTATTCACTCTTCCAAAAAGCTCTCTCATGGTTCAGGTTATGAAAGCATTTGCTTTAAGTCTGGACTTGATCAAAAGTGCCTTGCCTACTTGATGCTATAATAGCTTTGGTATAATATAATGTTTTTTTCCTTCCCTACTTTTCATTCAGTTTCCAAACACTTGCATAATATTTTTCAGTTTTCTAATAGCACTGAGATTTCCTGATGTGGGATAAAAGGAAGGAAATGGCTAAAATGTTATATCCCTACAATACAAAAAGAAAATCCTTTCAGATTATAAAGCCTGTCATTTCATCATTTCATCATTTCATCATTTCATCATTTCTAGTCAGAATTCTTTTGACCAAACTTCTTAAGCTGGCTCCTATAACATATGACTTTACATGTGCCTTGGAAGGAATTACAGTTCAATAATACCCTTTGTGATTTAATATTGTTCTTTCTGTTATTTGTGTTTATGTCTGAAATGCTCTTCTGTGACTGGCTCTTGATGGATGAGAAGATTGAGCAGCTGCCTCTTGAGTGCTTGCAGGAATCTCAAGGAAAACTGCATGCTCACCAAAATGCCTTCACATACAGGTAAGCTAAACATTTGCAAACCCTGCAAAGCCAGGATTTACCTTACAAGTGAGTGCTGCACCAGGAAATCACAGTTGTTTTTTTCTTAGAACAAATTCAAACCATTTTCTTACAAAAAAGTTAAATCTGAGTGTTTCTTGATTCTTCTCAGTTTTTAGCAGGAACCAATCTGGTTGCTTTGCAAGTGTATTTTGACATTTCAAAATCATCTAATTTACAGGCCCTGTAAATAAACTGCCTTGTTAAACACTAAAGAGATCAGTGCCAAAATTACAGATTTCTTAAAAACAAATAACTAAAGCTGTTTCACATGAATCCAGCATTTTCTAAAGGTTCCACACTAAAAAGAAAACAAACTGAGCAAACAACAAACCAAAACAGCAAAACTGTTTTTGGATTCTCTATACATTGTGGAAATATTATTAGTTAGTTGTGAATTGGTTTAACTAATATTCTGAAATGGAGAGCTAACACAGATTGAAATATACTGGGAAAATCATATTGTTTCCATAATTACATGAATTCATATGATTTGTTCAAAGATCAGCAATATAATACTACCAAACTCTCCATTTAGTAAAATTAGTATGAGTTCCATGAGAAAGTCTATTAAAAAGTTTTCAAATAAAAATGTGGCACGCTGTTTCTCTCAGATTTCAGGCACTGAGTCCTTAACCCTTGCTTCTCTGTAAGTTATTTCTCTTACTGTATTGTAGTTTTTTTGTTAGATAGTGATGTTCACTCATAATCAGACAACGTTTTCTCAATTTTTAAAATTCTTTTGAGTAATTTAGCTCAAGAGTCAATTCCAGAAATTTACATTTGATGGTGAGTGTGACTTCAATGAATTAATTTGTGAATGACAAGCACAATATTTCTAAGCATCCTTGTCACAAATTCGGGTTCCTATTTCTTCAGTATTACATTAACAAAAGCAGAAAATATTTCACCACTTGCTGGGTAGAGACTGGTGTTCCAAATGCACTAAAATAGAGCAACTATTACAGAAAAAGAAAAGAGGGGAAAATCTTCTCCAGTTCAATGAATTTTTATTCTTTTTGCAAGCATGACCCGAAATAAGGATTGCATGATTAGTACCTGAAATCTCAGAAAGAATGAAGCAGTTTTATTACTCCAAGGAACATATTCAGCCTGCAGGTGACAGGGCACATGTACCCCCCTCTCTCCTACATAGATACATTCATATTTTTCTGTTATCTTTTTCATGTAATATTTTTGGTTGATTTACAAACCTGCCCACACCATTGGTTTATATAAAGCTAAAAAGCACATTTTAACGCACCAGTTTTGCTCCTATATAAATTTAATGAAGGAGACGCAGCCTGGAAATGCCTTCATCAAGCATAGTGCTTTCCCTTGTTATGTGGTGCTGCTACAACAACACACATTCTCCCCCACCTTCACTGGGCTGCATCCTTCTGCATAAACAAAAACTTTTTCCCTCTGTACCTCTCTCTGCCACTCAAACTCACTTCCCTTCCCCACTCCCTCCCTTTTCAATTATAACAGCACAACACTGTCTGTCAGTGGAATATCTAGGATATGTTTTGTGCATACCATTTTTAAGGTATGGCCTATCAATTTAAACAGGCAATATTTCCATTCAGATGTTCAACACTTTTCATCTCGATTACAGCATTATCCTTTTCTCCGGGCACTTGAAAAATACAATCTTGTCCCATGCAATACAAAGATAATTTTAATATTTTTGCCATCTGACCATGTCAGCTCTCTTTCCATGCTTCCACTACCTCCTTTCTCTGCTTACTTTCCTGCCCTCATTACAACATACACTTGCCTCCATCACCAGGTTCTTTTTAAATTTCCCTTTCAGACTTTCTACCTTGCTACCTGTCTACTTTGCTGTTCCTCACTTTCTGAAAAACCCCAGAAAGCTACCAAACCAAAGCACCTCATTGTAATCTCTAAATCTCTTTGATTCTGAGACATCAAACACTGTCAGTAGCTTTTATTAACTATAGCACATCCTATCCTGAAGAGCTATAGTCCTGTTTCATTGAGCACATCTTCCTGTCAGTATCCAAGAAGATAATAATTTCTATTTAGATTGCTGTCCTTCTTTGCTGATGTTTATAGCTTCCCACACACCACCTTCTTCATTGCTGTGGCTTATAGGTGTTACAATGACTAGCAGAAAGGTCTCTGAGGGCAAAGCACTTAAAGCTTGTGGCTGCCTCAGAAGTTGTTGATTACTGTCATGTCTAGCTTCAGTGAAGAGTGAACTATACACATTATTCCATTTAAATATTCCTTTCAACTGAGTCTGCTAATGTAACAGTTGATATCAAATCTAAAAGTGAGTAAAACACTTTATCATGACTCATCAGGGGATGCAGGGAGAGTACTGCTGCCCTTTGAGGAAAAGTATAAGTGGTCAGACTCATGACATGACAACTTGTCTAGAAAAATGTGGTTTGCATGAGCCAAGAAGTGAAAAGAATGCTTATTTAAGTTTCCAGAATACTACCTGAATAATAAAGCAATAAATAACTTTAGAGGGAAGAAATCCAGACTTCCTGGAGGAGTCCCAGAAGATAATTAGTTATAAATTCAAACTGTTTCTCCAGAAGACACCCTTCTCTAAAGAATGCAATGTAGGCAGGAAAAATACAGAATAAGGGATCGTGTGTCTGGATTCTGCAGAAAAGTCAGCTTGACAAAAGGAGTAAAGAGAGTGCTGCAGGTGTGTACTGATAACAGCATGCTTTGTTTCGTGTGTTTGGGGCTTTTTTTATTTCTTCAACTGTCTTTCATAAATTTTTCTAAGCATATGGTATATTCTACATATTATAAATGATTTCCATGTATTTATTTGACTAGAGGTGGTGTTCAACACAACCAGATAACCCCCTGGCATTACTAATCAAGCATGTGGTGAACCTGTGTTTTGGTGTCTGAGTTCCTTCAGCAGAGACATGGGATGGTAAAAGGTTCTCAGACAAATTTTATTTCTTCTTTAGTAGTTAATATCATAGAGACTGGTGGCAAATGGGCACTGTAGCATATAAAATATAAGTACCATGTTATGAAGGAATATTCAAAGGCTTTTTTACTGTGTTGTCACACAAATAATGATGAAAGAAGAGACTTTCATGCCCAAATAGGGACTACAGTAACAGACTGAGAGAACTAATGGATAAACTGCATTAATCACATAAAAAATATTTTTTCCACTGAAATTCTACTACAAGGTGGTTTTCTGCTAGGATCACTCTGCTAAGCTTATTGCACACTTGTCACCTAAGTAGAAGATAATAAGAGTAAATCAAAAAAGGGTTTGTGTTCTTACCCCCTCACTGCTGCCAGGATGTATAAAACTTGGTTCAGAATTTGATCATATTTGGCAAATGTCACTTATTTCCTACTCACTGGTTCAGAAATCTGTGCAGGAGCACGAAGGACTTGGAGAAGAGTATTCCCAAGGAGGTGCTATATTATCTCACCTCATGCAGCTACAGAGATGGCTCTAATTTTAGCTGGTGCTGCTGTGATGTCACCAGTGTTCTCAAAGATATTTCAAGGAAGGATATTTTGGCACAGGCCATATACAGTGCTAGTCTGTTATAATGGAATCCCTTCTTTGGAGATGTCTCTTCTAGCTGAAGACAGAACAGAAGGAAAGAAGGTGCCAGCAGAAATTTATTAAATATAATTTTAATTATTTTTCTAAAGTAGCCACATATTTGTTTTAAGCAGCTTGTCACAGACTAGTCAGCCATTTTTGTTAATTTCTTACACTTTAAGTAGGCTCCATTTATCTATTTAAATTGGAAATTGCAAATATATATTATTTTTGGATTGTGGGCAATACCTCTTTAACTGAATTCACAGGCAATAATATAATCTCTCTATTGCTGTTCATAAACCAACAAGCTTTTGTGGTTTATATCATCAGCAGAAAACCAAAGCTGAATTACAGCCTTGCACTCAATCTTTGTGTTGTGTACAGAAATTGCCAGTTTTTCAGAAAGTGCAATTTAGAGACATGGGAAATAGAGACCTAAAAAGTGTATTTCTACATGTCATGTGCCAACAGTCAAAGTCATGAGTATTCAAAAGAAAAACAAGATATAAAAACATTTCAAAGTATATCTATATTTCTGCGGATTGCAGAATGCTTTCATTAATTTTCTAGGAACTTTACAAAAACTACATTCCACATGATCCCTCCAGAGACAATCTCAAAAGTTAATCATCAAAGAAGGGGAGTTGGAATAGAGAAAAGAAAAACAAAGATGAGGAAAGGAGGCCTTTCAATTCACATCTTAATGATCTGTGGAAAGATGAGCAGCAAACACCTGACATATAAACTGAGTGTTTTTAAAGATGGTGAAACTATTTGCTTTATGAACTTGTACAAGAAAATATCCTGCCAGCAAGGTTTCATTTTCAAGAATGCTTTTCAGAAGTTGCGGTAGGGAGTTAGAATCACAGAATCCCTCATTTTATCTCTGTCTCTGCCACTGATTTCTTGATAAATTAAAAGTCATTTGATCACAATCAAGTACCTGAAGTACCTTCAGTCTGGGAATACACTTATGTTGGTATGTTATCAAGCTGCTGGAACAGTTGGCACTTTTCCAAAACCAAGCATCCTAGAACAATTACAGGAAACAGATGGATAACATATTCTGAGTTAATGCTATATATAAGCTAGAATTGCACAGCACACAGTACTGAACTGAAGAAAACTTCCATTCTTTTAGTGATTCCTTGAGAACAGGGGCTGAAAGTGTTAAAGGAATAAAGTAGGCATTTATTATAAAGGCCTTCAAAGGCTACACCTTGGGCAGTACAAGAGCCTGGCTGTGGCTACACCCAGCATGGACAATGGATCACAAGTTTTCACACTTTTATAAGCTTTGGTCCATTTACATATTGGGGTTAATTGTCCAATTACAGCTTCAGGTTATCAAGTCCCATCCTCCCAGTTTGCTCTCCTCACTTCACTGCTGTTTATAATTTTGGGGCCTGAAGCTGCAATGGTGTCCTTGGTTCTCGGGCTGGAAAAGAATTGTTTTGTCTGACTAAACTGTGAGGAGAACTTGCTAACACTTCATATGAAGTTCAGAGTTATAAACTAATGCAGGACAGAATCTGGAAAATATAAAAGCTAAACCTTAAGGCATCATTCGCATGTGTTTGGAGAAACCATCTTGTGAGAAACTCTGTTTTGACATGTTGCATGTTTCATATTTCTTGCATGTGTCCAAACTATGGTTGTCAGCAGCAGTAAAAACTGATGTGTCCAGTAAATTGAACTTCTCAACAGGTGTCAGTTCCTGGACGATGGAAATGCAGTACCTGTTTAAAATAAAGAATGCCATGTAATGATATGGAATTGTTCATATTTTTCCCAAAAACAATAGTTTAAAGCAACAGCAGAACAGTGAGTAGTCCATGTAGTCTTCTGGGTACCATATCCAATTATGTATAAGACAGAGAACAAAATTGCTTACAATTAAAATTTGATGTGAAAAAAGTCTTATTATGTAGAAAAGAGCGTGCATAATGGTGCAGAGAACCACAAGTGGCAAGTGGCACTTAATTGCTCTTTAAACATAGTTCTTGCAAGGATTCTTAGGGCTTGCAAAGTACAAATCCATGTATAAAAAAGTTCATCAGCGTCAGCAGCTTTGGGTTGGTTTAGGATTTTCAAGAGCATGCTAAAAGTGCAGTTTTTAAATGCAACTGCAGTTCAGTTGCAGCTACAGTTAAATTAGGTTGCAATTTAAGAAGAGTACATAAAATATTCCTGTCTCAGAGTTAGGATTTACACCTGTATAAAAGAATCATTCCATACTGTTGAAGGTTAAGAATTTGAATTTTCCTAACTGTGTGCTCATCTTGTATGGTTGTGTATAACCAGAAATAGCAGGAAAAAAAGCTGTGCTTTTACCTGCTTCTCATCCCAGAAACAAGAATGTTCAAGAGTGGGACTACCCCGTAAATTTATCCATATGTACCACAACAGCAACTGTGTTGAGATGCTGTGTTGGATCCCCAAATGACTATTTAGTCAACAGACACCTAAACTAGTTTGCACAAATCGTTTAAGAGATATTTGAAGAAAAATATAAGAGTTAGGTGAAATAGATGAAGTGCAGATGAATATTCCAGTGCTGCTTTGGCTGTGCTTTGCACGGGACAGAGTCCCTTTTTCTTTAACCACTCTTCTGTTCTTGTGCAGGTGAAGATCTTCCTCAAATCATGGGATTTTTCAAATCCTGTTGACTGTTGTAGTCCTCTAGCTGCCTTGCTTTCTTTTTTACATTTTGGTACTTTTCCCCTTGTAGAGTCTAAACCTCAAAGAGACTGGGCAATTCCAGAAGACTGATGAGAACTGGAAGCAAAGAAAAGAGAGACAAAGAAATACACAGTTAGGACTGGGATAAAAGATGGGATCTGCTGATTTTTCTATCTATGTGGAAAGTCTGGAAGTTTCCAATCAAACTTTGGAACATTTATATTTTGAAAAGCCTTTTGAGAGAGGAATAGAATTGGCTTGATGGCAGTTTAAATGTCACTGAGATTCAATCTCCTAGATTTCAAATATATCAGAAACTGCAATGTTAAGAGATTACATTAGCAGCATATCTAAATGTCAACAAATAAGATTTCAAAAGAGAAAAGTAATAATTATATTTTTATAAATGTAGGACATTTCAGGATTTTAACTCACCAACATTCTGAAGTATAACATGGAATTTTCCTTCCGGTGGACAGGTTTAAATGGAAGCTATATTTTAAAAGTACTCAAAAATGTGCAACTACATGCAAAATAAATGGTAATATTTACATAAAAAAGGGAATTTAAGTGCCTGTTGAAAGCAGCAATTAGGAATATTTATACATGTAAATACATGATTATTAGAGAATCCAACTGTACATTCATACAAACAAACAATAGCTTTTAAAAACATAAGGAATACCAAGAACCTTCAAAGGTGGATTGATCTGGAGACAAAAATGTTAATTGGTGTATAATTTGTTTTGATAAACACTCATCTTTTCTCCAAAATTGTTTTTATAAATAGAACTATGAAAAATATTTATCTTAATATGAAATATATATCAGAAGAGTATAGGGTCGAATCTGACCTGCATTTCAAGTAAAAGAGAATTGAGCCTTTACTGTGCATACATTATTTTCTCTCTTTACATACCAGTATATACAACATGCTGATCATCTTGCTTTTTATATTCAAAACAACTGAATGCTTCCATTGTGAAGATTAAATTCAATGACTTGCAGGTCCCACTTTTACTTTTTGCAAAGCAATAGACTACACAAATAATTGTACCTTGAGCTTTGCATATTTTAATTTTATGAATCGTGTTAATTTAAAATAGGAGTTTTCAAGTTCCAACTCTTGAAGAACACATAAATCTTCCACTAATGGTCACTGCAAAGATGGAACTAGAAGGGCTCGAATTAAAGTAGGTTGTCTTGAATATTTAAGGTGCACCAGCAAACCTGAGCTGCTCAAGAAACTTGAAATCCAAGTTTAAATCTCAAAAGGTAGATTTTAATTTATTATTATTATTTTAGGTTAGACTGAAGGACCATTATGAGAAACATTTTTATAGTTTTCAAGAAAAACTGCTGTCAGTTTTCTCAGGCTTAATTTTTACTGGATATTTTAGTAATGAAACAGCTCCTTATTCTTCAAAACCTGACCTTACAGGAAGTTTACAGTGGAGAGAGTTTAATAGTGGAAATTTTAACAAGGTTTTCCAAGAAGGTTGCCTTGTGTTCAGACTGGTCTCTTTCTTCATAACTGTTATTGAGTAATTTGGTAAAGCTGGTACCCATATAGCACTAATTCAGCCATATATTGTTACTGCTGTTTACAAGCTGATGAGATGCTAGGTAGGTACCAGGACAAGATTAAGAATTCTTCTCCATGTCAGCAAGATTTCAAAAGATTGAATAATATTACATAGTAATAATCCAAGAAGATGTTCTCCAGTCTGGTATGCTCTACTGTCTTAAAAGGCCCTTGGGAGCAAGAATTTACAGACATGGAGGATCATAAAAACATTGTATTGATGAATTAGTCTACAGACATCTTGGTCAAGGTTTTATGCCAGATGATGATTATCTGGGACATTTTTTAGATATATTATCTCTGCCAAGAATTGAATTATGAAATTACCACTTCAGTTCCAGTTCAGGCCGTTTAGGGCTGACTCTGAGGCTATATATTACCCTACAATCTTTCCTTCCACTCTAGTTTTATACTTGGAAACATGCTCCAAAGCCTTTTTGTTTTCTGCATAGTTTTCTGAGAATGATCTACATTCCTTTGCATAGCTACTTACTGATAAAGGCCTTTGTGTTATTTGCTTTCATTTATATATGAAAAAGTAGTATGTAAAATGTCTGGGAAATCAGAAATAGGGAACAGTGGGATTTCTGCTACCTAATATATCTCCTCCAGTCTTGAATGTTCAGGTAATGTCCAAATGCATGGTACCCTTAAAACAGAACATTCTTGGCTGTAAATTGTGGCAGGGACAACTTCATACACAGACATTCAGCAAATCTTCACACTTGAGATGTATGGCTTCTAGAAATTAAACTGAGGAGTTTATAGTGTATATAATCAGCATCTGCTGCTTTGAGAGTAACTTTATGGTTCACCCTCTTAGCTGAGACACAAAGCATCTCAGATGTGTGACTTTGACTGGGTAAGTCAGAGCAAAGTCAGGACAATGATGATTTCAATATTCTCACACCTTTCCCTAAAAGAGGCTCTACACAAGGGAACATTGATTCTTCATCTCAAGTTTTCGGAGTGATAGAGGCATGGTCTCTGCACTATTTCAGCTGTACCATCCAACTACTGCAACTTTTTGAGAACAGAATTCTGTGGCTTCAGCCAGGTTACCAGTTGGCCTATTACATTTAAAATCTCTGCCATTCATGGAGAGGAAAAAATGAGTAATTCTCATTTTTGAAGCTGAAGATGTTTATATTCAATAAAAACCACTAAATTGCTTTACCATAAAAGTGCCTCAGTGTTATGCATGTTTTGCACCTTAAGAAACCTTTCATAACAAACAGCATTTTTTTGTATCCTACTTGGTTTACCATATTATGGTATAAGCAGTCCCTACTCTACTTCTGCAGTATAATCTTTATTTCATAAGCCTACAGGACATGGCTTCCCCTTTAATGTCACCTTCTCTGTGCTTCACTATTCTCAGACACCACTTACGTAACACACTGGCAGAGAAAAGATGTTTCACTGTGGTGCCATGTAAATGCCAGCTGCATTTTATCCCCCCACATGCCCCTTGAGACTGCCTCAATTTGCAAAGAACTTTCCCCTTGACTCAAAATTAAGAAAGAAAAGGAAGAAGGTTTGAAATAACATCAGCAATCTGACAGTTTTAGATTTGCATTCTGAGAATTTGCATATATCCTATTAAAGCTTATTTGACACAGGTTTAGAACGTATACATTGACAGTTAATTTACAGGGTTAACATTAAATGCAAGCTTTCTTATAATTAATCGTCACAAAATGACATCTGATATTCTTGATAGACAAAGACAAGCAGTTGCTTCAAGAAAAGTTCCATAGATAGCATTTTGTAGGCAAATACCCTCCAGAATGGACTGCTCTATTTTTAGACCATTAACAGCCAGTCCAGGCTTCAAATGTTAAATTTCATTAGAGAAGAGTTTCCTAAGTGCTCTAAATGAGATGTCTTGCACATGTAGTGAGCTCATAAAATGGCAAACTTTTCTCAGTTCCTTTTACAGGGGGCACCATTGATTACTTTATGATTTAGGAGCCCCAGTGGTCAAGACTGAGTTAAATCATACTCATACTGATAAAATTAAAGGAAACTTGAATTTTACAGATATTTAGCATTAGAATGAATGGTAAAAATCAAGACTTTGGTGAATAAAGACCTGAAGTATTTTATTATGAGGGGCTACATTCCAGGGAAATATTTAAATTTCAACCTTCAACTAATTTTTTTCTTTTTCCAGAAAGTTTTTTCTCTGTTAAAAGGTTGAAAGACATTTTGATAACATTGAAAAGATACAAAATCTACAAATTATTAAAGATGCCTGATACATTGGCAAATTTTTATTCTGTTTAGTTTCTATCAGAATCTGTAGATTTTGCATTATAGAATTCCAAGTGAGAGGTGCTATGGAAGCAGACATATTACTATTTTTTGTAAAATTCCACTGCAGAATATTAATAATGGACATATACCAGGAATGAAAGGCAGAATACTTTGGCAAACCAGATTGTCATAATAAATTAAATAAAAGCAAAAATCATTGAACACTCTTTCCCATTTTCAAAGAATGGAAGAGAAAGAAAACACCACCAAGCTACCACAGATTCTGTATGCAATTATTTTAATTAGATTAAATATGTCTAAGGTAAATGGTTTGCTTCATTTATTTCTATTCATCATTATTGTTTTCCCTGATAAAGTTACAGTTTTATTGCATATTTCATACTTCCAACATGATTTTCACTTTTCAGGACTTACTGATAAGAGGGGAAGTAAAAAACCTCTTTGATGATTGCAGAAAGAGTTATTTCTGATGGCTGAGATAATGGGGCCATATCAGCATTTACCTCTTTCTAGATTTGGTATTTGAATTCCTAGCAGAAAAATAAAATCCTTTTTGTTGGGAGTGACACAGCTCACCTGTATGTCTCAGCAACAGCAGAGGTGAAGCTCTCAAAGCTTGGTCCTACACAAACCTCTCAATACTGCTTCTCCAAACAGAACATTTTCCTTGAATTTTTCAAAAAGTAGTCTTTGGCACTGATTTAAGATCTCCTAGGTTTCTGAAACCAATGTTATTCAACTGCTGAAACCAAAATGTGCTCTTCTGTTTTACACCATACTTTTGAAAAAAACAAACTACAAATATATTTATTGTGTTGTTTTATTATTTATTTTATCAAAAGCTTTTCAGAAGAGGACACTCCTGGTCCTGAATGATTCTTTTTTGTTCCCTGCACTCACTGCTCTCCAGGTCTGGGACTCATTCACCTGATGTCAAATGTTTCTAAACATCTTTTCTCTGCCCACTTCCTGAAGGAGTCACAAGCCAGCCTATATTTCCCTTATAGAATGGATTTTGGCATTTCTAGCAATATCTAGTGACCCAAATAGTTTTGGTCTCTATCTCATGGGACACTGCCTTTGTTCAAGGCTCTTCTGAGAGCTTCTTATCAGGAATTTGAATGTCATTTAAATTTCATGGCAATCAAGTATATATGGCAAAATAACTTGCTAGAGAGTTCCTTTACCAATTCAATTTTTGGTTAGGAACTCTTGTCTTGCTATTACAGTTCCTTTCTCTGTTACTAGGAAAAACACCATTAAAAGGCAGAAAGATCCTTTTTTTTTGTGGTTTTCATATCTCCAAGTTCAGATGATGCACACAACAATGACATCTATAATATTTCTCATAGAGCTGAGGGTGCCAGTTGAGCTTGAGAGGGTTTTAAAAGACAGAGAGAAATAATTTCTCAAATAGTCAAATGCTTGACAGAACTTAGGTGATCAGAAGACCTATGGGCTTCAGAATTTTTCATTTAGGAGAGAAATACAGCCTATCAACAAAAAATGCTTCTAGGAATGTATCCAACTCACTTTCACTTTGATGGACAACACACCTATCAGTCTTTTGTGGTTATAAAGCTTTCCATGGTCCTCTAGTATATCTCTCATGCATATCCTTCCTCAGGGATATATTTATTTTAGTAACTGAGCATGGCTTACATAAATGACAATAGTTGTTGCTAGTAAGTCATAACAAAGAAGATACTTGAGGAAGCACTAAGCATTTGCTGAAAACCAGCCATAACAGCAGTGGATTCAGTCCTAAATTATATTATCAGCTTTTCCCTGACAATGGATGCTAAAGTCAGCACAAATATCATGGAATCTGATGGTTTTACACTTGGCTACTGATTGGAATAAGGAAACTGCTAGGAGATTGTAATGAGAAAAGCAAGCTTAAAAAAGATTGAAAACTTGAATATAAGCAATCATCTTCATCCTGGCTTTGCCTCAGGGGACTCAGCCCTGTCTTTCCTAGGTATACAGACAAAGAAAGTGTCAGTTTTATCCATGTGCAAGCCTAGAAAAATTAAAAAGTACTGTTTGAGATCTGATATAGACCAAGGGAAAACAATTTGATACAGATATTTTTTATTAAAGTTTTACTTGTTTGCATCTTCTTCACATTCTTTTTGTATAATAGTCGATGTATAAAATATAATCTTTATAGCAGATGAAAGGAATAAAAAGAAAAGTAAATTTTTTTCATTATGTAAAGTTCAAAGTAGATCCAGGCATTCTGAAAGTGTACAGAATATCTAAAGTATTTATAATCTCATTAAAAATCCTTTCATATCTCTGTATTTGGCCCATGGAAAAACAACTCAGAATGAAATGAGTTTTACAGAGAACATTTTGAAGTAGCCTTTTAATAACTTAACAATTATCCGAAGGGAAGACAAAAGATGGAAGAACAATTAAAATTCAAGAAGCTTGAGCTGTGAAATGCCAGGATGGACTGGAAAATCAGGAATGCTTACAAAGTCAGGAAAAAAATTCTGATTCCCAGTAATCTCCAGATTTCAATCAAAACACTAAATAAAACAGGTTCTCAAATTTCAGAGGAAAAAAAAATTACCACACTAGTATAAGGTGTTTTATTCCAGGGTTTATTTGACTGAAGCTAGTTAAATGCAGTTCAGGACCAAGATTGAAACAGAGGCCAGAGTTATCCCCATCCTGCTGCTTAGGGATGGCTCCCCAGGCAGGGATGCTCAGTTAGGCAAACCAGGACTTTAAGCTTGTCACCACTCTGTTAAGAGACACAAACTTCAGGAAACTCATTTGATGCTAGCAGAACGTGACATCAAATGTCACCTAATGGACATGCAAATCATTATTTACTTATGTAAACCTCCAGTGAATTTAAACCAGCTCTGGATTGCTGGTAGAAGTCTAACATAAGATTTAAAAGATTTAAAAAAAACAAGAAAGAAAAAGATCTTACTGTTAGTACATCTAGGGAAGAAAGAAGAAGAAAAAAAATAGAACAATAATTTCTAGGGAGGCACAAATGAAAAAGGTCACCTTGGCCTAATCTGCTATCTGGGCATCCTCAAGAAAGCAAAGATCTAACAAAATTCCTGTTAAGCTTGTTTTGAGCAGAGAAAGAGAAATACTGCTGCAAAGTGACAGTTAAGAAAAGATACGGCCAAAGGGTGCCATAACCAGAAAACTGAACCCATTATCTAATTTTTAGTACAAGGTAATTTCAGACCTGGCTCTCCGAAAAGAATTTCTCTGATCTTTGTCTCTCTTCCCCCACTTTCTCCTTCATAAATGAAATGGGTCATAAAATAACCAGATTACTGGGCAGCATATTAAACCAATTAATTGATTAAAATCAAGGAAAAGGAGGAGAAACACTTTGGTGTCTCTATCTGAGACATGTATCTTCTTTTAATCATTCTGTCATTGAAATTTTATATTACAGAAGCACAATACAGGTACCATTGTGAAAAATTATTTTATTTTTGTAGTGTAGAATGCAGTCTTTGAAACTGTAAAGCAATTTTCTCTTTTTTCTATCTGCTTTCTAGAGTTTATTTTCCTATTCAGTGCCTGTTACAGAATCCTGACTTTCTCTCTGGTAGTTACTATTATGAGCAGCAGCATTTGGGCCTGCCAATCTTCAAAATCTGTAAGTGGGATACTGCCTGGAGGTATATTAACTACAAATTTTTTGAACATTACATTAGTGCTTGCCCACACTGGGTATTTGGTTGATTTCTTTCTGTGCATCCTTGATCAAAAAATGAATTTCCATCTCAACGTTGTTGTCATTAAGTTCTTACCTTTTCCCCCTTCTATGCTATAAATCTACTTTGTTTGTGACACTTTAAACTGGCAGAATGCAACACTGGGAAAATAGGCTGCATTGGAAGTAATTGCTCAGAAAAGAAAGTACACATTGCTTGGCCTTCCTATGCCTCTTCCTGCAGATGTAATGAATTTATAACAGTATCCACTTCTTTACACCAGCCCAGAGAGGTAACAAGTTACAATCAGCGGATCCATTTTAGCAAGAAAGTCTCAGCTGACACCAGAAAGACTCTCTACCACTTCTGCAAAGTAGAAGATCTGGAGTATAAACTCAGTAGGACTTCATGCAAATATCCAGTGGGGAATTTAGCAGATGGTGTCTGGACTGTGGCAGAGATGCACACCTATGCAGTTCCATAATGTTGCATTTACCTAATACTAAACATATGAAATATTTACTCACTTGCTTAAGAGTTTTCACCCAAAATAAAAAAATGCTCCTGGAATTAGATATCTGCTTTTAAGTTTGTGCCAAAAGGCTTAGTCAAGAATTATGTTCCTGGTACATGTACTGAACTTTATAGCAATGGTGACCTTTCTTGCAAACCCGGAAGGATGTATTGAATATTTTTAGAAAATTATCAGTTCTGTTAAACTGGACAGCTCTGCTCCTCATGCAATGTCCTGACAGCACACACACATCTTCCATATGCTTGAATAATATTTTATTGTGAGATTTAAAGACTATAATCTACATTGAGATGGAAATGTTTTCCTATGGCAAGGCAAGAAGGTAAGGAAAAAAGTGAACATGAGAAAACATCATCTAGACTTCCTTTATGACCACTATAGCAGCTGGATGCTGTACAGGCATGCATGTGAATTTGGCCTAACAAAAAACTCCCTTTACTCCCTCTGTCAGAGTTTTAGAATTCACTGGCAAACTTATTTATTTCCAGAACCAGTCTCAGAAGAGGAGTGACATCTCAGCTCACATTTCCTTTTGGGCATCTAAATGTCCAGCAAAGACATAAGGGCAAAACCACATATACTTTTAAAAGTGGCTACATAAACAGCCCTGCCATCAAAGCAATCTTGTTTTCTAGGAATAAACACTTGGCAAGTAGGACACTTTCCATTGATTCTCTTCTCAGGATTGCCCTTTGATAGCTGATTCGCAGCTTCCTTAAGGTACTGGCACAACTATTGAGTTCTGTGTAGTTAACAAAGCTTTCAATGTTTGGTATCCAGCTCATCCCAGGTGGGTTCAGTGACAGATCTGGAGGCTAGAGATGCAACTTCTGAACACACCACTCTGTTCTTTTCTAGTTTCAAAGCCTTTTCAGTCTGCATGACTGTTCTGATCATTATGCTATGGGGAGAGAAAACCAGACCACGGAGAGCCTGACATGATAGAAGAATCTATACCTAGAAAACACTATGATATTACTCTAAACACTTGCTTGCTAATTCCCATCTGTGCTGCTCCTAAAATACATTCAAACTCTGTATCTTGATGTTTTTAGACTGATAAAAATGATACCTCACTCTGACATACGTACACTATGTCAGCATCAGCTGCACTGTTTGTGATAACGAAAAAGGCTCTGCTTATCACAGAACATATTCTCCCAAGCTGCACTGCTCTAATAATTATAAAACTTGCATTACATTCCTACAAACTTATCTTCATAAAGTCAGATGAAGTAGTCCAGGGTCTACAAACATGTATGCATATAACATACGTATACATACAAGAGCATCAAACTGAACCAAGACAGAGTTTCTTTAAATTTGAAGATATAAAACAAACTGTATGTCTAAATGAAATGCAAATTATTATATCTTTGGGGTTGTAAAATTTACAAAGCATCGGGAAGTTGATACTGAAAAGCTTTAAATTAAAATATCAGAATCTGGTCAATAGTAAGGAGGAAGAACATAATGTCACACAGCTCTGCAACCAATAATAAGGAAAAATCAGATGAATATTATTACTTACACAGGTGGTGCTGGTGAGAGTCGTGACCCAGGGCCCAGTGAGGATGAGGGTCTGAAACATTCCATAAGCCCATTTTCAATGAAGCAATGGGTGATGCTTATAAAGTTTATAAAATTACTGAAGTGACTGGACCTCCTACAGTTCGCAGTGAAATCAGTCACATCTGCTGTAACCATTCTAATTCTCTCTGCTCTTGCATGCAGACAAGGAAAGACATTAACTTTCCCCCCTTAATCTTTTCCTTATAAACATTGCTTCTGATATGCAACAAACATTGGCATTCAGAAATCCTATAAATTTTAAAATAGAATGATGTAACTTGCACACTATTTGTTATGAGAAGGTAAAGACATGCTGTGGACACTAAGTAATCAATAATATACTTTGTGAAAAGTAAAATCTCTAATATTTCACAAGTGAGAGTTTATATACAAAAGAAAAGAAAAAGGAAGAGAACTCATGAATACAGGCAAGGTAGGAAAGAAAAGGAATATGAAAAGTGTTTTGAAATAAAAAAATGTAGCATAAAAAAAGAAAAACTTTGAAAAAAGAATTATTTCAAAGAGCAGCAAAAGAGCTACAGGAAAAAAAACCTCAGATCATCAGCAGAAACAGAGTTGTGGCTTTTGTTTTAAAACCATAGATTCTAAATAGTTAAAGTTATCAACAAGTGAATTAATCAGCTCTAGAAGGAATCTGTTATCTGGGAATACCAAGTCTCCAAAAGTCATCAATCCATCTTTTTATGTAAAGTCAGAAAAAAATATTAGAAAATTAATATACTTTGTGATTCTTCAAAAAACATTTGTGGGGTTTTTTTTAATATAAATATTGAACAATTAAATCTTGAACAAGTATATGCAGATGTCCATGTAATTATTTCTGCATTCACTGCCAAAGCAGTTTAATCAATCTGATCTGTAATTCAGTTAAAGATGCAAGTAACACATGGAGATAAGATACAATTGTTATTCCCTCTTGTTTTCTCCTACCAACAAGTGTTGGTTGGTTAGGGATTATTTTTTTTTCTATGATTAAGTTTAATTTCTCCTTCAAGCATGTAATGTAAACATTTCCAGTGGATTTTGTTTTATGAAATGAAGTGGAATGCATTCTGCTATTTTTATTATTCCCTCTCCTTGACCATATTTGTGTAAGTTTATACAGGGAAAAAAACCCCAAAATATCTCACAATAACCCCCCAAAGAAACCTTCCATTTGGATATGTTAGTACAAATTCAAAAAAAATGGTTTAGCATAACAAAAAAACAATTGTAATGTAACTAAAAGCATGTCAGATAGAAGATTGTTCCATTATCACTAAAAGTTTAGCACTCCACATTTCACATACATTATCTGTAACAGCACACAATGGTGTTCACAGTTTAAAATTTATATCTTCATATAATATCCACAAAGTACTTTAGAAATCTAAGGGCCCAGATTTTCTGGATAGTAACTGTTTCAAATTAGGAGCCAAAAACTTTTAACTTTTTATGCTTCAAGGAATGTGACATAAATGTGTCGAAGTTCCATCCTAAGCAAGCATCCCCTCCTCAAGCAGAGTCAGCACTGAAGCCATGGGATTTAGGAGCCTAATCTTTAATGCTTTCCTAGTGAAGAACTGCACACCAGAATAGTGCAAGTGAACTCATTTTTGTTTCTCCCTTTCTTTCTATACTTTGCCACTTGTTATAGAACCTACTGTTATGATTTTATGGATCTTACCTCAAAAAGAAGGCAACGAGGTTAGACCTATCCTTATCAATTGTGTAATTTTCCAGTCTATGTACATTTTAAGTCCTAAATACTGTCATTGACTGAAAGACAGAAATGTGCTTGAGAATACAGTCAGAGCAGCAAAATGTCATATTTAGAAAATGAATCAATACTAAAACACAAACTGTTTTTCCATTTGGTTTCCTTTGGTGTCCAGACACTCCCATGCAACAGAGGTAAATACACTACCCTGGAGACAGAATGAATTCTATTCAGCAAGTCCTGCTTAGGAACACCTTGACACTGGGACTCCTAAAAGACAAATACTTCAGATTTACAAGCTAGATGTAATTAGTAATATATCCCATAACCTAAGCAATTTTTATGCTTGTAACACCTTTGTATTCATAACTCAAGTTCTGAAATACTACTGAAACATTAGTATGCTTTATATATTGTTTCATAATTAAATTGAATTAATTAATATAAATTGGTTAAAACAATTTTCTGGCAACTCATTATTGTGGGCTATACTGTTTAATATTGATAATATTAGTAGTAAACAAATGCCAGTGAGAATGAGACAACCCAAATCACAGAAAATCACTTTGTCACTTGCTTGTAAAAATTCAAGACTGAAATTGACAAAAATAACCCAAAATGTAAAATAAGAAGTTGATCAGCTGTCTCCAGATCTCCTCTAGGATTTTGTACCATGAACACACTGTGTAAAGCAAGAGTTGTGGATATCTGAGTACAACAGGAAAAATACACTCCTTCATGCTTTTCATGATATAACATGCACTGCTTTATTTTAAGTACAGTGCTTCCCTTGGGAGCAACACTAATTACATGCTAATTCATTTTAATGCTAGCACATTATCATCTGATAATCTTGCAATTAACTGAAGTCACCATGAAGGAGTGTGAAGAGGTCAGAGAATCAGAACATACTTTGGTAGGTAACGAGATCTTAAAAATCGATGGGATGTTTCAAGAAGAGACAACAGAAAGATTTATGGGGTGGTGTAATAGTAATACAGATTGACATCAAAATTAGATTATAAATTGATAAAAAGCACTGTAGAAATAATACAGGCAAACTAAGTTAGCTAAAATTTAATGAGGTGATAAAAATGCCTAAAACAATCAAAAATATACCAGCACGCTAAAATTTTAATTTATCAGATGAAAACCAAAATATGTTTAAAAAGATGGCTGGAAAATGTAATTATATGAATCATAACGAATTGATAAACATTTTTTTGAGGGAAAGATTTCCCTTTTCATATACTTGGGTCCGTGAGAACAATATTGTTTTTGAGAAAAGAACAAAAATATTAAGAAAAAATATTAATATAGTATTGATTGGTTGTAAAAAACCCCATAAGAAACCTGGTATTACAGATGTCTGTGTTGCTCAGAAGAGCTGAATAAATACTTTGATAAATACAACTTATTGTAACTTGTGTTTGATTCACACAGAGATTCTTTGAATATGTACTGATGAAGAAATATGTGTGTTGTTTGCCTACTGCAAACATTTGACATTTGAAATTCAGGCTGTGTTGGTTAGCTTTGATTAGATACATGAATTACACAGGATGTTTGTTCACTGATTGGAGCCCTTAAAAATCAGGTTTTCAGGATGAATATTTACATTTACAAGCTCAGAATTTGATCACCTTGAATATCTTCTACAAGTCCATGAAAATTGCTAATTTTCTAAAACTTTTTACCAAAAATTCTTGTGCTCAGTATGTATAGGTAGGGAATACACAAAAAAGAAGAAAATGTGTGAGTGTTGACAAGCTAAATCAGTGCAGGTACTTACTTTACTTTAAAGTGTTTGTAATGGCCTAACAATATTCTCATATCAAAAGGAAAGTGGCTTTTCCAAGGTACGGAATCAATTCAAGTAGCAAAAGCACTTAGGAGAAGGCAATTACAACATATGAGCCAAATTCAATAAAGCTTTCAAAGTGCTTTAATTGTAAATTCTGGATTTTTGTGTGTCTTTCTTCTCATGTGCTATTTCTCCTAAAAATCTCTTTTTTTACTTCCTCCCCCCACATTATTCAATTGTCTACATTTCAAAAGCTTAAAGAGTTGAACTTCTGGAAGTTAAGATTAGCTTGATGTAATAATTGTTTCTGCCCAAGAAAAAAATATTTTAAATTACTTACGTGTAAGAAATAGCCAAATCCCAAAATTTTTAGAATTTGAATTTAGGAAGTGTCTTGCAAAGAAGGTAAAGGACATATTTAGAAAAGTAAGAGTAAATTGAATAACATCATGGAAGAAACAACTGAACAGAAACATCTAGGAGAAAAATGATGGCAAGGAATTAAGTTTAAAGTTGAATGAAAAAGTATCAGAATCAAGAATGGTCACTTAATTGATCACTTCAAATGACACTGTGCAGTTATAACAGAGACTAGTTTGTTTACAAAGTTAGTTCTTTGGAGATATTTTGAAGCTATTCAGATATAGTACCCAGCATTCTAGAATTTTAACTACAGTTTTTATTATTATGTACCCCTCTACAGCACATGATAGGTAAAATATTCAGCAATATTAATATAATTGAAAATATATAATGAATATACAGTTCTTCTAGCAGTGTTATGCAAATGTAAACAATAACTTGACAGTAGTACCAGCATAGTAACAAGAGACAGGGTTAGATATTTGCCATATGCTTATATGAGAGTAAATTTTCTGGGTTCATATTTAGAGTTATTGCATCTTTATTAATAATGACTAACTTCTAAAACAAAAATTGTTTTAGTTCTACATGAGAGCATTCTACTCATTATTTGTGTTGCTCCTATATTCATGCATACTGGGAAAGAATTTAACACAAATGTCACACTAAAGTAATTAATCTTCAGTTACAACAGAAACCCAAATGAAGAGCATGGGACATTTGCATTAACACCAACTGGTGATTAAAGCTGTGTAAAAGATATCAAAGCATCAAACAAATCAAAGTCATGACTGGGAGTATCACTACTGACACTGTGGGGTGCATAGCAGGTACCTGTGGCATCACAGTTACAATGAAGTTATCAGTGATGTGCAACCCAGAAAAATAACTCCCTCTCTCCACCCTCCCCTCCACTGATCAAGAGTAAAAAAGTTGACCAGTATGTAAATAATGTATTAATAAGATATTTAACATCTAAACAAAGAGAAACCGATCTCATTGCTCAGATAGCGTTTTCAGGAACATGCAACTTTAATTTACAACATGAAGATAAACTAGAAACTTGAAGAAACGAACTTATGATTTCTGTATTCACAAGTAATATTCACTACAGTGATAGTCCCAGAAAATTATCTTCCCAGAAATTATCAAGCATTAAAAAGCATACAAAGAAGAACACAATCTTCTGACTCTGTAGGATTTTAACTAAGCTCCTGGAGTGATGAGAGATGTGTGGAGAAACATTGACCTAATCCTCTGCCTACACAGCAGGGCACATCATGAGAACACAGGGTCTGGTAGCCATAAAAACATAATTTTATAGCAATAAACTCTCCTGCCTTAATAAATGAAATAAAGCATTTGTAAAGACTTTGATCTGTTTAATAGATACAAATGATACTTTCATGCAAAGATACAAAATTTGGTCTCCATAAGAACAGTGCAGGCAGAAAATGGATTTATTAAAGTAATGCTACTTAAAGTACTGCTTCGTGATAGTCCAAGCCCACATTTAGATAGAGCCCCACTGCTCACTTTTCATAACTAGAGTCACTGAAGTCACTCGAGGGAAGTTACTCTGTGCAAATCCCTGAGCTCAGAGATGAGCGGCTCAAAGGGAACTCTCAAAGCATTGTCACAGCCATGGAAAACCTGCCTTGGATGTTGGGTTAGAGCCACTGAACACAGCAGGGGCTCCCCACTGCTCAGGCATCCTGATGAGAGGAGAGCAGGGATAGGAGCACCTGCAGGACCCCAGCTCAGGGGCTGGTCCTGGCCAGCTGCACCTGGACACACCTGGCTAAAGCACCGTCTCCTTTCTGGGTGAAAACAAGGGAGGAGGAGCACAAACCAGGGTCTCAAACTTCACCAGTGCTCACATGAGATTTGAGGGTGGTAGTAGCTTTGGGGAACTCTGATTTCAAGCATTGATGTTAGAATTGTTCATAGGTGAAGGAAATAACTTTACTAAGGAACGGGTCTCCTTCACTGCCCTGGGGAAAAACCTGCATACCTCAAGGAGCTGACATCCCAAGGGTGGTGCTGCATGACCAGGACAATTCATTCTGGGGAAAAGCAAAACAACCAAAAATCCTCTGTCCTGGAACAGAACCTGGCTGGGCTGGCCCTGCAGAATCCCTCAGGGACAGGGACAGCCCCTCCTGGTTCTCTGCCCACCAGAGCAATCACCAATCAGCCCAGGGCCCCCATGCACAGGGCTGGGCACAGAATGGGTGATTCCCGATACCTCCCACACCCTTGGAGCTCAAGAAACAAAATGTAGAGGTGCTTGATATTGAAATTTAATAGTGACTGAGAAGGGGATTGGTTATCCAAATAATATACTACTGCTCCTCTATTAGGTTGAACAAGATTTATTACTGGGTTTGGATGTATTTTCCAGAATACTGGAGATTAGGTTTCCCAAAGTTAGATGTTTTAAGTTGGTCTCATGTAATATATTTAAAATAAAATAAACTAATAATAATAATAAAATAAAAATGACAAGAAATCAGGCTTCCTCTGGCTCCTGTAAAATGTTTGGAAAACTGGGGGGGGAACTGAGGTTACACTTGACTTTAAACTGTCTGGCATATCTTGTAATTCACCAGGGCTTGGTTTAGATTTTCTACTCTGTATATCTGGCTGAACACCTCAAAACCCCTTCTCTCCCCCCTTCCCCCAAATATTTTGGTGTGATACACAGAAGAAAATTTTCATGAGTACAAGCAAGTGGGGAAAACCTCTAGTCCTAAATATGCTGCATCTACATATTTGTTAGTCCAGTCTTATTTTAAATAGTAACACAGTTCACTATCAATTTGAAATATCATTAGCAGCAGTAGAGAACAAATGGAAATGCTGATAACATTTAGGTCAGGGCAGAGAGGTAAGTTCTATAGCAGTAATTCAGCAGCTATTAATTTTTAAATTGTATAAATTTAGTAAATATTAAAACTTTACAAATTCTTTAGTGAATGGAATTTCTGAGGATAAGCAAAGATTATCTTATACAAAATCTAGAGTGTTTTTTTCCTTTTAAAATTTACACATTTGCCCAAATGTGATGAAATTTATGTAAAGTATGGGTTTTGCTACTGGCTTCTTTTGGTGTAGCATCAAGGGTAGCTTATAATTGCTGAGATTATGGTTACACTAAAATGATTCGTTTTAATAAAATAAAGGCCTTTTCTTTTTTATTCATCCCATCAAGCAAACATTATCTGCACTTGTCAATTATCACACTTTGTAACACTGAACTTTCTCGTTCCACCTGGACATGGTGGCATTAAAATTCAGAGAGTGGGAAATAATACCCAGGGCTGCCAGTCAAGTAGGAATCCTTTTCTCTGTTCAGCAGGAGCTTCTAGGTCTTAAAGTATAAGATGTCTGGGGAATACTTTGGGGTCTTTTTATGTATGAAGGAACAGAAAGGCAAGATAGAGATATTGCTGGAAGAAAATGAGGAGAAAATATTAATCCTAGCTCAAAACTAAGCTAGCAGACTTTGTCTGGAAGGCACATTTGGATATATACCATATAAGCTTATGATAAGGAAAAATCAGTATTCTAATATTTCAGTAGGAATATAGCATGAAAATATTTTCAGTGATTTACCCAGTCACTGAAACCATCAAGACCACTCTTAACCACGAGTAAATTAAAAATATTTTTACTTCATTTAATTGTAACTGATACAAAGCTGTCATACTGAGAAGTAATAGTGTGCAGTATTTACAAACCCTTGCAAAACATTCTTTGGCCCAGCAGTTGAGGACACCTGCCAAACCAGAGTGATAACATGAGTGGTGACCTCTATATTGTACTGCAAATTTCTGTTTCTTGCTATCATGTCTAATAAGGATTCATTTTCAAACAAGTGATCATTTCAGGAAATTTTATCAGGGGAAAAAGTACTGAAAATTGGAGCTTGAAAAACTGTTACTTTGCTCATCTCTCATTGGGTGCTTTTAAGCAATGGTATGAAGATCTCATGCTCATCTAGACATTCCTGAAATGAATAATTGATTATTACACTATGAACCTAAATTTTAAAGAAAGCAATAGTCATAGATGATAAACTGGGCCATAAAACATATTGATTCTTCTGCTATCTTCATAAAATGTGATCTTGAATTGATATAACTCTTTCTTTTTCTCTGTAGAATATAGATTAATTAAAATGAAAGAGAGACTTTTGTTCTCCATACTGAGAACATGAAAATCATCTTATGAACTTTATGTGGACCACTGGGAAATAAATTCCCTTAGATGTGTTAACAAAACATATTGAATCATGGAGCATCTTTGCTAACTTCCAGCCTCTGACCTGGTCAGTCAGTTGAGTCTTCTCAAAGAGGACAGTGTAATATGATTTATTCATGTCCAAGAGAAAAAAAAATATCTCTTATTGTAATATGAGACTCATTTTGTCTCTAGAGAGGAATCTTCAACTGTTTATAAAGAATAATCTATACCTGATGAGTTATTACTGCTTTTCAATTAAGGCTTTTTATAGGTGGCTGTTTGCCTCTGGAATTATCTGGGGTTTTCATTTGTATCACCAGTATTTTTAATGGTTTGCTGCCTTTGTCCAGCATTAGCCTGTTAGGTGACTACACCTTTGGAAACTCCCAACAAGAGATCCTCATTCCTCACAGCTGGGAAGTCACTGGGTTACTTAACTGCACCATCCCAGCTGACCAGAAATGCAAAGGTCTGGTTGAATTGCTGTCATGGAGATGCAAGAACAAGATATTGGACAGACTGGAAGATGTCACAGCCTGACCTGGCTGTTTTCAAATACCCACAAATAATTTCACATAAAAAGAGGATGTCCAGGGCATTGGAAACAAAATCAAGACACATTCGCAAGGTCTGATTATTTAAACTGTATATTTACCTTTAAAATGAAAATTGACTGCATAAGTTGTCTATCAGAATTATTCCCCTAAAATAAAGGAGGAAAAGTCAAAAGTTCCCAAATTTCACTTATAATACCCATGACAACAAATCATGATAATAATGCAGTAATCTTAGTCAAATGCCTTACTGTATTGATTATTTTCCTTAGAAAAAGTGATGATCAATCTGGCTTGTGCAAGAAATCAGAGAGACACGGGAGCAGACATCCAGTAGTCCACTCCACACTAAAAACCTGTTTTTCTGCCTTCAAACTGTAACATTTCTATCATTTTTCTTCTGATTCTTGATATAAGTCAAGGTCTTCAGCTTAAATCTTTGTGTCTGGAAATTATATAGCATCCAGTAAAACAGACCATATAAAATGTATCATGAGCCCATAAGACTGCCATTCGCTGAGATCTGAATTTTTTGAATTTCAAGAGTATTGATAATTTTATTGTAAATAACCTCTCCTAGTTTCAGGTCACTAGTGTAGACACAAAGTTTGGGGAAATTGAATAAAAAAAGCTAATGGAAGAAGAACACAGCTTTATCCTTTGCAGCTATGCAATCATTAACAATGAAATGTCCTTCCTTATAAAATCTCTCATTTCTACCATAAGAGAAACATTGATACAATTTTTAGGTAAAAAATTTAATATACTATTTTATTAAGATAACTGTAAGTAGCATGATAATGAACATTAGAATTTTAAATAATATTAATATGACTAAAGAATTTATAATTGAATGACTTCTTGTGAGATTAAATATGTTGTAATATTGAGTACATGCTAAAACCTGGAAGCCTGAAGCATCTTTGGCCTACTTTAGCATAATTAAACAGTGATAAAACCTCACTTATTGTACCAATTCTTACACCATAAACTACAAACCACATGAAATATTGCAATGGTATGTGGAAGAGGGGAAAAGATTCTTGCAATATCAAAAGAGGAAAGTTTTGACTTTCTCTCAAGACTGAGGTGCAATACTTAAATTTTCCTTAATAACACTCCTTAGAAGAGAGTAATTCATACCATGCAGTTATCTAGCATAAATGAATTAAAGAATATTAAAATATCTACAATAGATATTGTAGACCCAAATAGATTGGACTGGATTTTTTTAGAAAATGTGGAAAAAAGAGACATATTTAACATTTTAATATTTATTCTGACTAGACTATAATATCCAAGATGGTACCTATCTTAAATATTTGGTTACTCTTTATTTGCTATTTGATTAGAATTTCAAATACGTTAGACCCACAATCCTTGGGAGATTAAATAAATTATAGTGAAAACAGTGGAATTTCTTGGGGGAGAGAGTTTTTTGCGATTAGACAAATTTTAATAAATTTTTCCAACAGAACCAAAAAAATTGTCTTATGTTTATTCAACAAATACAGAAAAAATACAGAGAGGGGATTCACTTTGCTGAAGTGTAATATACAATAAGTATACATATAGTGAACATACAATAAGTACAGCAAAAAATTTCCACCATTCAGTTGGGGAAGTAAATGTAATACTTCACCTATTTAAATGGAGAAGAATGAGTAAGTTAGAGGAATGTGTCAGCTTTTGTAATTTACTTTGGAGTTAAGTGAGGACACCTGAGGTCAGAACAAAATACACCAACTGAACTCCATAGAAATTGTAGTAAAACAATTTTCTTAACATTTCTATTCAACAGTTATGGGTTAGTAGTTAATGGCATTTTATAACCTTTATCTTAAAGAAAGCATGATTTTAATTAAAGTAAACCTTATTCTTCCTTCCTGTTTAATATCAGGTCATTCTGACCATCTTTTCCACTCTAATTCTCCTCAAGCCTAATTGTTGAAAGGTTTAACAAATTTCTTTTTCTATTTTCTGGTAGTTTAGACTCCCTTATGACCTTCAGTAATCCTGTTCTAAAAACACTTCACCTAACATAACTTCAACTCCCTTTTATGAAACAGGATTCCCATAAGCCAGGAAGCCTCTGCTAAGGACTCCACTGAAGACACACAAAGTTGTGAAGTTTGTGCCACTAATCACAAATCTCTTTTTATCTACTTCTCCTAATTTCCATGGCACAGACAATTTTCTTATCCAATTTTCAATGAAGAGAACATGGCACTATTTTGGTATTTCCTCACAGTGGTATTTTTTTTTCAGTTTCTACTTTAATTAAACAAAAAAGCAGAAAATTTTATTAAATTATTAATAAAATGATTATTCATTGCTTTGTAATGAATATAAAATCTGATTTATTTTAAATGGATAGTAAAATATTACTTAAAACCTTTGGAAATTTCCTCAAACGGGCAGCTTGTAGATATTACAGATCATCTTCCCTCTCATCAGATTACATTTGAGGTGCTGGGTAACAATGGAGAAACAGCTGATGGAAAGATGAAGGAGAGCCTTCATCTGCCTTTCCAAAACAACAGAATTCTACTGAAGAGAACACATCCAGGCACTCAAAGTATTTAATTCATACTGCACTGAGTGTGCATGCCTTTGCACCTCTGGAAGTTTTAAGCCTTTTTTCTATGTCATTAATTTAATGAATTTTCTTTACCTCATTACAGTACTTATGATAATACATTAATTGAAAAATTATTTCTGTAAAGAAATACATCCCTGGTGACTATGAGCACAACACAAACCTTGACTGCTTTTTTAGGAATTAAAAATATTAATAACAGGAAAACTACAGGAAGATGGAGTGAGGGATGGTGTTTTGGTTTTGTTTTAATATTTATAGTTTGAGTTAGCAGTTTAAGGGCAAATACCAAAACACACAAAACTATGTAGAATTTCCACTGCTGGGTGGTTTTGAGGCTGCTGGTTTCCTGCAGATCCAGCCCACCATATCCTCTATTTGGGAGGCCAGTGAGCTACATCCAAGAACTTTGGATGACCTTTGGACCATCTTCTCTGGTACCATTTGTTTTCTCATCTTTTTTGGTTTTTTACACATTCAGGAGGGCAGAACCGAGCAGTTTGCAGCTGCTCTATGTCCTGAACATCACAAGTGACTTCTTGAGATAACTCAGTAACTTAAACATACTGACCTGAGGTCATTTTTAATTTTTCTCCTCACAAACCTGACGAAAAAATCAGGTGCTCTTCAAAAATTCCAGCACTGCTTAGTTCTTAGGACAAGAACTGTAAAGGCTGGAAAAACAACAAAAGCACCTGTAGTCATCTACTGCCAACTTTCCTTGTCACAGCCCATTTCTTTTCTGGTAGATATGGAGCTTCTTTCTTTACTGTCTCCACAACTGGTGGTCTTCTTCTTTGTCCCAGTTTCCTAACTCATGTTCCTGTTCCTGTGATTTTGGAGCTAAAATCAGCATCCTCATTCTTTATAGTAATGCACATTTCTTTACATTTCATCCTCACTAAAAAAATACATTCTATATATTATATAATAATATAATATCATATATATATATAAAATATTATAATATAATAGATATAGATACACATATATGTACATACATTATATATATTATATACATTATATATGTTTGTAAATATTTAATATAAATATTATAAACATTTATATTTTATATATTAATATTTCATACAGTTTTGCATGCAGTTTTAGTGTTGTGAAGTTTGGGGTGGTTTTTTTTTGTTTTTTTTAACATTTTCTTTTTTTCACTGGTTGAGTTTTGGGATTTGGTTTTTCGGTTTTGCTTATTTCCCCCAATTTTTTTTTAACCTTTTCAAATCCAACACCAAAGTAAAACACTAATTCAGAACCATAGGAAGAGCAGTTATGTGGGTGGCATCTGTGGATCAACAAAACTAGGCTACATCCTCTGCAATCTTATGAAGACTTGTCCATCCTCCCCTCCACAGCCACGTCAAGAGTACTAAGCGCAAAATTGAAAAAGCAATTTCCATTCCATGGAAACATTCTTACCTTTAATTACTTTTTCCTATTCTGTATCTCATCAGAAAGTGGAAAATAAATACTGTGCCATCTTTTCTTATTTTTAATCCTGCAGTGGTATTTTCTTCCCTGAGCTAGAGGTCACAGGATGCTTTGGGTTGGAAGGAACCTTAAAGATCATCTAGTTCCAAACCCCCTGCCCTGAAAGGGACATCTTCCACTAGATCAGGTTTCATGATTAACTTTTTAGCAGCTTGAATCATTTGCCATATATGATATAAATAATATATACACTTGCCTTTGCATAATATTCTTATCTTCAGAACTTTGTGGTTAACGTTTTTGATCACTGAAAAGCCTAATAGCTTGACTCTATGGTTATAGTTACAGTCATATTTCTTATGAACTGAAATCACCTATTGAGGGTAAATGTGGGTCACAGAGATGCAATGATATAGTTATTTCTCAAAGATTTATCTCAAACAGCAACTTTCTGGGTTGATATGAATAGATATCAATGAAATAGATGTCATGATCTGTCAAAAACTGTGACCTGTAAAACTTGTCCTACTCCATACAATATCCATTGTTATTTAGCATCATTAAGATGTGCATATTATTTTTTTTATGTTGTGAAATACCTAATTCTATATGATCCAAATTTTTGTTTTTAAATTAAGTGGTTTTTTTAATACTATCATAGTCTTTTTTCAATATTACTCTTTGTGCTGTGGTTAAATGGGAAGAATTTAATTTTGGGAAAAAAATGGAAAAAGGATTGAAAATTATTTTTTGTTTACTTCTAGTTTGTAAATTTTGTATACACTAAACAAAATGTCTGCATCCAAGAAAATGATAAGATCCACCATACCTTTAGAAAGATAAAATCAATTTACTTCAGAATACTTTTCATTCCTGGTGAATCTCTTTTAATTCTTTTTTTGAATACAACATCTGAATGAAGAATATGCCAGAAGGTTTATTATTCTTTAACTGCATTGTACTTAAACAGTCATTTTCTTGTTTAAATATCAAGGAGTCAGATGTTTATAATTAAATTCCTAGCAATATTATGTACTAGCATGACAGCCATTATATACTCATTAGGTTATATATGCATGTCCTAATACTCCTATACTTCTAAATATGTAATTAAAAACAAAACAAAAACAAAAAACAAGAAAACAACTAGCCAGAGTTGTCCTGAACCTAGGTCATTTTCAGTTGTCAACAAATTAGATTAAAAGCATAGAATGTTGAAATTTTGGAGCTCTGAAAAGAAAGATAAAGGCTTGATAGAATAATGAGTGAACAGAGAGGTTTTACATCCCACTAAGTGTAAATGAAAATTGGGTCCATATAGCCTTCCTGTGTTTTCAATGTGATAAACCTGGCTATTTTTCTATATACAGGAGCTGAAAACTCCAATGGTAAAAAATGAAGCTCTCCCATTGACTCTTTCTGATGACTTAGGAAATAAGTAACAATTTATCAAAATTAAAAGATGTAAAAGCACTGGCATTGATAAGATGAATTCAAAAAATTAAAGTACATATTGTCAAATTTACCAGGGTTTTTGTGGCCTATGAAAAGTGCAGGCTAAAATATATAATCTCTTTTTTGCCTCTTCAATGTCTCAAATTCAAATATATTTTGCATCTTGAATATTTCAATTATTATTTCCAATCCTTTCTAATATGTTATTACGGTTTTTTGTGATCTCTGATTAAATAAATTAAATATATTTTTACTTAGGAATAAAGCAAAGGTTGGCTGAGAAGCCAGTTGCTTCTTAGATCTTGGTTCCACCCCTATCATAATACGAATGAATTAACCACTGATTCAACCTGCCTCCTGCCTCGGAGGTATGATCTGCCTTTGAAGTCCACTTGAGGGCAAACTTGTTCCTTGTGCTACTTCTCACACTGAAAAAAAAACGTGTATTAAAAATTTGATTTAGTTCATACTGAAAGTGATACATCATCTTCTGAAATGAATTAATCTCTCACTAAAAAGACCAATCACCTTCAGCTGCAGATAGAGTGCATCCTCTATTAAATCAGATGCATTATTCACTGCATCAAATATATCACTTGTTAATTAAGACTCTACATTTGTATCAAAGCCTTGAATCAAATACATCATCCATTAAATCTTATCAATATTGAATAAAATAAATTGCGTGTTAAGTGGAAGCATCACCCAATTATAACATGAAGCCTAATAATGTTATAAAGTTTTGCAGTGCTTTCCACTGCTCAAGTATATTCTGACTTGTGTTTGGTATTTTGATAGCTTGAGATCCCTGAGAAATCTCAGCAAGCGAGTAACAACTCTTGATGTCTTTTTCCTTAAGGGTAATATAAATCATTCTTAGATTGTTCAAATGGTCCCATAAAGCTGCAAGGGGTGCTGTTCCTCTCAGGAGAGGATCAATAAAGTTAGGTCAGAATGAGAAAAATTATGACCCTTGCAAGTGTTACTGAAGTATCCTGCAAGATGCTTCATCACTGAGATGAAATCAGAGACAACTGTGATTAATGACAACCACGCTGGATGGTCCTGGGAGGGGCTTGGTGAGGGCACAAGCACAGGACAGACACAGGGCACACACCTGTTGGCTTGAGCTGCACTATAAATAAATAGGAATAAAACACAGCTCCTTCCAGCCTAGTACAGCGAGATTCAAAGTTCTGTGATAAAGTGATGATGCTTCTGCTTTGTGTTCCTGATCACTTATAATGAGTATCTCCCTTTCTCTGCAGCTAGTGCTGATTGTCATCTTGAAGATTTAGCCTAAATCTCTCAGGTGAAAGAGAGGTGGGCATATCTATGCAAAGAAACAAAATAATGCTTAGCAATAAGAAAGAAATTTTCAGCAATAACTCCCAAAGGCACTTTCTAAACACAGTTCCTTTAACTTCTGCATAACTTTAAAGTTACCTTCATGTCAATATTATTTTCCTTCCTTATGTGCTCAGGCTGGAGCAAATTTACATGCTATTTAGATTAATCAGTTATACTGGTTATATCTGGTATGAAGCTTTGTGCTTTTTCTCCTGCATGCCTGCTGAAATTTTAAGCTATTTTTTTTATTTGTGTGTTTTTCACCCCACAATGCTTTTTGCAAAGGGAAAAAAGAACATTGCCAGAAAGGCTATTTAATTCTTTGCTCTCTTTCTTAACTCAAACCACATTTACCTACTTAAAATTACCTATTTTGTATTGTGCATGTATTTTTATAGTTTCCCTATGTTTTTCTTCCTTTTGTTAGCATTGTGACCATTTTCTACTAATTCACACCAAAACCCACACTATTTTGGCCAACTGACTTCTCCCTTTATAAAACATTTCCAACTTCATTATTTTTGTTTGTGCACCATTTTTCTGCCTTGTCTTAATATTTAATTTAGCATGAGCTTAATTTTTTTCTATTTTACTTCTACTGACACAATCAAATGCAAACTTTAAAAAGCCACAAGCATTGATTTTATAAGATTATTTGAAGATAGAAGAAATTTTAAAACCAATATATCTGGGATTGTTTAATCTTTTGGGTTAAAAGAGATTTTTTTCTGTTTTAGTTATTTATATTTTTTTTTACTTAGTATCAAGAAATATGCAAATTGCTCCTTAGTAAAAGGAGGCTGAGTTGAAAGAAGAGAATCAGATACCAGAAGTATCAAATCTGGTCCCATGTATATTATTTTTAAGTCTTAGTTCTGGTCCCTTAACTTTACAAACACTTGTTATAAAGGGAATTACATTTCCTGTGTCCAGTTTACAGTTTGTGGTTGATCTTCACATTTTATCACAATTATTTATAAAATGCCCATATCCTCTAACTTGGATGTTCCATGTAGGTGCTGCTACAGCTTCCCATGACTCACCACACGTTGGTGACCTGATTCCTACACAGAACCCATTGTTCCTTGTCAGGGTGGCAATTCTTCAGTTCATATTCATTGATGCAGCAGCAGGAAGAATGCTGAAACATATATTCATATCAAAGGAAAGAACCAATGTGAATGCAATGGTGAAATTCAAGAACAATAAAGCCAAATTCTGAAAGATTTGTATACATTGTGTCTAAAGAAATACATTTTTAGGGGGTTGTACTATGGACCTGCACTTGGAGATACCCAATATTTCCAAGGCTGATTCTGTTCATCTCGAGAGCAAGATCCATTAAACTTAATTACAATACGAACCAATTTCTGTTACATAAATAATATTCTCATGTAACCTAATTTAAAATAATTGCCTGCATTGCTTTTCAGAAGGTAAACAAAAACTAAAATAAGTGCTGACTTATTGAAAATGGTTGTAATTATATTATTATGTTATATTTTGCTTACAGCTTTTCTGGTACTTTGGTTACATTTTTTTTAAACTTGAAGTCTGAGGAAAACATAGTGTATTCACTGGTACTAGAGAAAGATCTGGATGAAACCTGATTTACAGCTCACAGTTCTAGGTTGAGCAGATATTAATCCAGAGAAAAATCACCAAGGACTCTCACTGTTATTTATATAACTTTTATGTTACAGTTATGTAAGCAACCTTTATTTAATATAACAGAAAATAACTTAAAGCATTAAACCACATGGTTTAATTATGTCTTAAAACAGCAATAGGAAAATTATTCTCATCATGACACTTCAGTGATGCCGAGGGATCTAAAATGAAAAGAAAAAGGGTTCTGTCATATAAGAATTATCTCTTCTGTGCTGAATCGTGGGGCCAGTACTAGGAGAAAAAAAATAAATTATCAAGGTGCAATGGACATTGTACCTGGGTGCTGGTAATTATTCTGCAATTGACTAAAGAAATAAGGAAATCAAAGCCACAACCAATAAAAAGAATAGGTTTGCAGTTTGGATTTTTATTGTCATGTCTGTTCTGATTCAGAAATGATATACTCTCAATTACCTAGCAAAAGGAAATATGCCAATTTTTAAAGGAGTTTGGTACTGATTGGAAGCAGAAATGGGATCAGCCTTTATAGGACAACCTGGCATCTTCTGCAGAAAGATATGTTCTGAGAGTAACCTTGAACTAGTGTAACAGGCAAGAGGTGAGTAAATATGACTGGGATAAGATGATGTCCTAGTCCCAAAGAAAAATAAGAGAAACCAAAGGGTAGCAGAGTAACACCTGGAAAAAAAATCAGACAGAGATGACTCCATTTCCCAGTTCATCTATAAGCAGCAGCAAAGCCAAGGCAAAGTGGAGAGCAGCTGTTTCATTAACTTGCAATAACTATTGTGACTGTCTGATCCAAATACACCAGTTCATGGAAATGTTGCCTATTCTTTCAGAGTAAAGAACAACCTACTCTGTGTGTGAGTGCTCCAGGGACATCTCTTACCATACTATTTGCATTTCAATAGCCACGATCAAAAAAGAAGCTCTGGGACTGGATCTGTACTTATACAGCTCCAGGTAAAGCTCAAAGCATGGCTCACTGCATGGCAAACACTTCCAAAGATGTTCTTTAATGAGTAAATGGATGGAATACTGTAACACTATTCTGTATGTACTATAATGTGACCTCAGTGCGATGGATCAATTCATGCTTTTGTTTTATTTCTTACCATTATCATTACTCCAAGTATTTGAAGACAACAGAACTCTACAAATTGTTTTCTACACACTGAGCTACAAGACTACTAGAATTAAATAAAAAAGCTTTGAAAAATCTCTAAACCATGTGGAGTTACTTCATCTACATTATGAGGAATTTTTGACTTTCTTGTTCTTGTCCTGCTGAATAAGAACTCCATGTAGTTTTCATTGGTTCTTACAGAGCACTTGGAACAAAGTACAAGTCCCATGTCTGCAAGAAACTCTCTCAAATTTCTATACCTCATGCCTAGGTTACTAGAAATTCTTTAATGAATAATTACAAAATAAACCTATAGATAGACTCATAGATTAAATGCTGTAGTACCAGAGACAAGTGTTGTATTGCAGCTACTGAGACAGTAAATGAATTAACAGAAATATTTATATTGTTTAAATATTACTATATTTAATATATAATTATTATAAGTATTTTACTGTTTAAATATCACTTTGAAAGGGATATGAATAGAATATTCAGTACAAAACATTCTCAAATATTCAAATTCCTGACAGTCATCACTTCAAATATTTTTATTGAGAATATATTAGCAATGTCTAGTCTTTCCATTTAGTAAGAGCTATGTTCTTCACAGAGTGAAGTTTTTAAGTATTTTAGCATTCTCACTAAAATTGGCTGAAATTTACACTTTTACTTTGAGAAAGAGATAAGCTGTTTTCAGGAAGCTAGCAAATTACAATCTTTTGGAGTTTTTAATGTGTGAGATGTTCTCCAGATACATAAAAGGAGAGCACTAGTGGATCTTGTGTGTGATAATGATGAGATGTATTCAAATAACCTACACTATGGGCAGTCTAGATGGTTTTTTTTGGATTTCCACACATATTTTTCAGATACTATATCAAAATCCCTGCAGAATTCTCAGACATTAAAAATTGAGATGCCTATTACAGTGCATTCACCAGCTTTTATATATATTCATCTTCTAAGCCTGATGAGAAGCCTGTTTCATGCTTGCAATACTATAGAAGAAGTAGGAGACGTTAATACGTATTTCAGTGGACATTTATAGATGTTTGCTGTAAATATTTCAAGTAATATGACACAACATTAAATTTTAATTAAAGTTTTTAGGAGTTCTGTAGCTTTGACATGGTTTTTTCACTTATTTTAAGATATTCTGCTGGCACCTAATTATGGATAACCACTGAGTTGACTGACCTTAGAGATTTGCAATTTAGATGATACTCTGTAGTAAGAGATTTTAGATGGGAAGGGGAAAGGATGAAACCAAGCAAAACTTTATTGACAGTGTCAGAAAGTTTAGGGAAAGACCAGAATTGGAATTGATGCAGTTTCTCTGTATTTCTCACATCAGGACATGCCATTTCTAGAAGGAATTAAATGGTTCTACATTATACAACAAGGAGTCAAGTGATAGCATGGACATGATATGGGATTAGAGGATCTTTGATATTAAATTGCTACTGAACAGCTAGATAGCAAAATATTCTGCTGTTTATTGTAGCATCAACTCAGAGATGCCACAGTACTGTGTGTCTCTATTACAGAATTCCTATCACAGTGGAGCAGACTTGCTCTGGACTTGGTCCTTTCTGATTCAGAATTAAGGTAAAAAACTGCTAAACTGCATGGATGAATTCATATACACGTAGGCCTGAATTCATAAAGGGGTCTGTTACCTACTTGCAATGAATTTAGAATCTTAAAAGGCACAGTGATCTGTTTTACAAAAGTAAGGCATATCAATCTTTAGATCTGTCAAGTCAATGCCTTTCATAACTGCTAGTCTGCTTTTCTGAAAAGCAGATTTTTTTATCTTTTTCCCATGACTACAAATCTTGGTTTAGGACACAGCCAGGAGCCAAAAATAGCAGGAAAATTTTTGTTTTTATCCAGCTACTATTAGGAGATACTCCTAACAATAGGATAGACTTTTTTTTGGAGGTTTGCAGTCTATTCCCAAAGAGATACAGATCTTTCAGAATACCCTTAATAGCTACAGGCTCAGCTGACAGTTGGACTTAGACCTATTTTTTAATTACTTATTAGAGTTATGTTTACTAAATTTCAGAGTAAATTATATAACTTATTTAACAGTTTAGGAATGTCCTTTTTCCTGAGTGTGTATGTTTACTGTTAGCAGTGACATAAATTAGCTGATTATAGAAAAAAAAGTTCTGATTCAGTAATACATTTTCAAAGGTCAATGAAAATCTTCACTTTTAAAATCCCTTCAATCTTTATTGACACTACTTGGTGCTGCTGTATTATACCACATGTTTAAACTATCTGTCTTTAGAAATATATCTTGTGTTTTGGTAGCACAAGGAAAACAGCATCTAAGATTTGGGAGCCCACCTCTAGTCCCACAACCCCCCTGATATCCCTATTTCATGCAGATATGGTATACATTATATATGATAAATTAAAATCAAGACAGTATTAGTGATACTAGTCTTTTAAAACAGCTTGGATGTTGCTTTCTTATCTGTCGAGAGAAAATGAGTTTAGAGTTAGTTTTTAGAGTATAAAAATTCCCACAGTTTTGTTTCAGAGAAAATCTGCCTTCAGATACATACTGGTTGATGTTGTATTTGTTGATGTCAATGGAACTGCACCAGCTTACCCCTCTGCTGTTTAAAAGGTTACAAGATCAGAATATTTTCCTTAATCCTTAGACTGGTCTCCCTGCTATGTGCAATCCACAGAGATTCTTCTACAAGTTTCTTCTTCTATTTAGTGTCAGGAGTAACTTCCCCTATGTCTTTCCATCATAAAATATAATCAGCTGAAAACTGTATAGCAACCCTATACAGCTTGTTATCAGGATGAGTGATTTCATTTCTACATACACCACGCTATGAAGATGGGAATACTTAAGCTGTTAGTTAAGTTCTGGTTTCTATAATTTAAATATGAGGGAGATCTTGTCAGAAAAGGCTCTTTATGAAGATTTACTTGTTCAGCTGCTTCAAAAAAAGTTTTATATGTGTAAATCTTCCAGGAGTACTAAAAAGAGGATTTTATCTCTGACATTTGGAGAGGACATAGAAGGATGGAAAGAATAAGTTTTAATGAGATTTCCTTGTGGGATATAGTTATGATTCTGGTATTTATTAGTAGGAATTTATTTGAATATGAAAAGCTACCCATTATAAGAGTGAGGTGTTTGAATATCTATCCTTTGCTCCACGTGCTGTCATTCAAAGTTGTTGTCAGTTATACAGAGGTTGAGGGGTTCTTTTCATTTTTGTATGAGGGGTTTTTTTGTGGTTTTTTTTTTGGTTTTTTTGTTTTTGTTTTTGTTTTTTTTTTTTTTTTTTGTTCTGGTGGTTTTCTTCCTGGCAGGAGGAAGCAGGAAGGTTAACACATCAGGAAATAAAATAGAGAAGTTATTTTCAGGTTTCCTAGAATATATGTGTACAAGACATGATTGAATAGCTGTGATGCTAAGCATTTTTCCTCTGTTGTTCTTAGTGTTTAAATTACTTTTTCAGTTATTTGAGTTAATCTTTACTAGTATTTGTCTTTTCTTAAGAAAATTCAAGTTGCAGGAGGGAAAGAAGCATTGGTTATTCTGGAAATGTAAATTTCAGAGCATTCCGAAAACGAAATACAACTAAAAATTAGAACAGAGGTGTTGACTATTCCAAGTTCTCGTTAGTCTTATATTTGTTGTCTAGCTAATGTTTAAGTGACCTAGGTGATTTTATTGTAATAGGTATGAAATCAGTGAACTGCCTGGGTTTACTCCACTGTATCCCAGGTCCACTACAAACATCATGTGTGCTCTGCACATTTTCAATTGCCTGTCTAGGTCTTGATTTATTTTGACTTTTTTAAAGATTTTGGCATCTTTTGAACACAATTCTGACATACCCATTCCTCATGATTAGCCTATATATTCTAAACAATGAAGGTTCATATAGATTAGTTTAAAGTTAGTTACAGGGACAATAAGACTATATGTAATCAAGTATTTCCAAGCTAAGTAATCCCTTACATTTTAAAAGGAACTAGAACCTCACCTTGTTGGGCAAAAGGACTGTAGAGGGCAGTGTTATACCCTCACCAAAAAAGGTCTTTCACTCCAGATGTTTGGCAATCTGATTATCAGGTCCCTTACACCAATAGAATAATGACTCTGTTGAAGTCAAGGAAATTACATCAGTGTATAGGCCCTGTATTTCCAAATCACTGCATAAACTTGACAGATAGAAAATCAATAGCACACAATTCAATCATACCATTAAGCTGCTTGACAGAACGTATATATGAACAATTGATGAACCAAGTATTAAATGAAAGAGTTTGGCACTATATGACTAAGTGTATAATTGATAATTATTGATTGCCATATGAAAACATTAAAGCACATTCAATACTCTTGGGAGAACATTTCAAGAGGTGACATACAGCACAAGTGAAGGAGAAAGGAAGACTCTATATATTACTAGAATAATGGATTTAGAAGAAGTTTTCTGTAAGTCCTTTGATTGTCTCCTTTTGTTATTTGTGTGTGACTTTAGCTTATTTTTGTGTTATTTACAGAAATGGAAAAAAAAGCAAAACCAAAAAGAAAACCAAAAACAACCTCCTGCTACTGCTGACATATTTAGAAATGTATTAAATAGAAAAAAAAATATCATTGTCATATAAGATTTGATTTATAAGATCTCAATTTAAATGAGGCAGATTAAAAATAATTTCAATGTAAAGTGATGACTTCAATTTTGTTAAAAAATATAGCAGTTGGGATAATATATTTGTAAACATTTAATTACAAAATGAAGGGTTTCACTAAAATAATGAGCATGAATCTTTACCCATTAAAAGAAAGTCAATGATCAACATACCAGGCATAGTGGATGACCAGGGATCTGCAGGCTTTTCAGTTGCTTTGAAAAGCAGTTAATTCATTTGACTCACAAACTATTCATATCCATGAGACAAAGAGGTGATGTGATCCACTAGCCTCTAGAGGTAGACATTACTATCTAGTTTAAAGGAGCAGAAAAGGCTGCTGTGAGCATCTGGGGATTATTCACTCCCTCTCTCTGCTGCTGCACTGTGGGTGCAAGTTCCCCAAGAGTTAATAATTACTTCTGACTCCTAACTAATTTCTGGTAAGATGTTCCTCAAACTGTTTGCAAATCAAATAAAAGGATTGTTTTGCTCCTGCACAAGGAGCAGAATTAGCCTGGGAAGCTGTTCCAGTCTTGTTCCCATGCTGTGTCTGTGTGAGCAGAGGTGAGGAGGAGGCTGCACAGTGAACTGCACTGGGGAAGTGAGGGGAAAAGCCAAAAAGGAAATAGGGATAGAAGATTTCTTTTACTCATTGCAGTTCATTCACTTGCAGGTCCATGTGGTGTGCACACAGCTATGCTGGTAAAGGAGAAAGGACAACACTTGAGTGGGAGAAAGGCTGTGGGCAGTAGCTGATTAACTGCCTGTGCCACTGAGACTGAAATCACATGTTTTTGGAGCCTAAAGTTCTGCTTCTCTGCACACACAGAATTTCACTGCTTTTCTAAGTCTTGAATCCTAAAGACCAAGACTATGTATGAACTCAGACAACACTAAATGACTTTTCCTAATGTTTCCAGCATGAGAGCAGAGAGAATTGACTTAGTCTGTGGCTGTCCAGATGACTTTATTTTCTCCAACAACACACTGTGCAATTGGAGTTTCCCTTTTTCCCCAAATATCTCTGTAGACAGCACACTGATGTGAAAGCTCTGCATGGATGCCCTCAAAGCTACTCAGCTCCCATATCTGACAAAAAATATTTTCCTATGTCAGTGTGGCAATGAATTCAGGGCAGTGTAGTCACTCATCTTTTAAAAGAGCTGATTAGCTCGGTTGCAGTGTTGTGCTGCAATGCCAGAAAAACCAGCACCTCACTCCCATTGTGCAGCACAGATGGAACTGAGCACTTCTGTGGAGAGGGCTTCTAGGGGGATACAAGGAGATGTGAGCAAAGGCTTGGCTATTGCAGACACTTCCCACATGGCAGCAGCAATGATGTTTGATTTCCAGGACAAATCTTGTGTCATGAGTCTTGTAAAATTAAACTTCAATAAGGAATGAATTAAACTAATAATAATTATGTTAGTGTGGGTATGTAGTTCCCTTTTAATTGAAAGTTCTTTGTGGAGACTAAATTTAAAAAATGGGCCTCATGAGGTGGTGCTATAAAAATATGTTACTTATTTGGAGATAAATGAAGATATAAACATCTATTATATGTTCTCTGCACTACATATTATTCTTGCAGAATATAAATCTATTCTGTACAAGCCAGCTGATGGAAATAGTTCCACTTTCACTATTTGCAAAGAAAATGGAGATGACCAGACATGTTCATTTTCCCTGGGATACTGAAATGTAGCTTTCATGATTGCTGCTGGGCTTTACCTTATCCTAGCTGGAAATTCAGTCAAATGTTGAAAGTGTGCCCTCCAACCATTTGAGATGCAGTCCCAACTGCAACTTTACTATGCTTATCAGAAGGAAATCCAGAGAACATTAAAAATGAAAAATTCTTGCCAACTTCCTCAGCATATCTAATTTTAAATTTCAGGCATGAAATAAGAATTAAAGGATCTCATAGCACAAGTCACAGTACAACACTAAAATAATCTAGGTGAGGATGCTCCATGTGCTAAACAAGCTGTTTCTCATTGATAAACCTATGAGACACTCAATTCTACTTTGGCATACACAAAAAAAATACACATAAAAGTTTTGAAATACAATAAACTGTCATGCAAAAAGTTATACAGCTCAGCAGGAAACAAATGCAGGATTTTTGCTTTATGCGTGGTTGCTGGTTATTTGATTTAATTAGTAACAATATGAATGTCAATGGAGCTTCCTAAGGTTAATGAAAGTTAGTTCTGAATAAAACTCCCTATAATTTTGTATCTGTTTGTATCTGAAAGACTCCCATCTGCAGTTAGAACTTCCCACTGTGCAGAACTGTATTGAACCCTAAAATCAGTGATAATCAATACCAGTATGGTGGATCAATAATAAAACAGGCACCACCTGTATACAGAGCACTTCTGAGATCAAGGATTAATTTACCTTCTTTACAGTGATTGTTTGTCCCCTCTCAGCCTATTGGGCAGAGTTTCAATTTGTCTTTTTTCACCTTGGAGAAATTAGAACGTTTCTGCTTTATAGTCAGTCTTACTCGATCCAATAATCCACCCTTTGCCATCATCACCACATTAAAATATCCCAGTGGCAGTCTTTTTCTACAATGACCATTGATTATTTTTCATTATAGTCTGAAACAGCATGAACAAAATATTTGTGGAACTGAGACTGAAAAAGAAAAATTTTATAGGAACTCACCATTAATTTTACATTTAACTAAATATTTCTAATAAATTAATTTTGCATGAAGAATGCTTTTCTTTATCTTCTCTGGAGTTTTATTATTAAAATATTTTAGAAGTTAAAATGTTGTTTAGTTTATCCGAGACAGGAAGAAAAAGAACAAGTCTGTATGTATTTAATTTTATTATTTTTACACCTAAGATTATCTTTGAGTTTCAGATTTCTATTAATTATGGAAAAAATAACTGAATTTTCTTGTTCTGAATTTTGAGGCCATACATATTAATCTGTTTTATCATGCCTGTTTTCTTTATTTTATATTTTTTATGTCCTTTGGGGTTTTTTTGTGGTTTTGTTTGTTTGCTTGTTTGTGCATGTGTGTGTATATGCATGGCAACCACACAAGTAATGTCATTGTTTTAAAAATGTATAAGGCTAAATTTCCTCCTTTGTCTGTTTGGAATATTCTTACTAAATTTATCAGAAAGGAAAACACTCCTGTCTAATAACCACCTCTGCTGCATCTCTTTTTAAAAGTAGAAGTGAGAAAATGATTAGGTTATCTTTTGGGGGATTTTTTTACTTATTAATACTTAAAAAAAAATTAATATTCTGTGCCAAAATATTAAGCTATAACTAACCAGCTGTTATCTTTAATAAATCTTTGAATTATTATTAATTTCCACCTTTCTTCAAATTAACCAATATTCTTTCTATGTGCATGTTTGTTCTAGGCCAAGGTTATTTCAGGTGTACTGTTTTTCTGTCTTTTTTTAAGAGAACCTTCTTGGTCTGGGCTAGATCCCCTCAAAACAGCTGGGAAGACATTCTCAATAGGCTGACCTTTCTCAGCGGTCTTCTGTTGATCCTTAAATCTACAGACATGCCAGAACCCAAAGAAAGCTACTAATCAAAGTTATTGACCCTGGAGGATTTCCCAGCCATTCAAGCTTTCATCCCCCAGAACATTATGAGTAAGGAAGGCACTGTTGTAGTGCCGTGAAACGGGAGAGCGCGTGGCTGCGGACGTACGCGTCGTTTGTCTGCGGTGCGAGCTTCACCGGGACCAAGCCTCCAGTGGATGTGTCTCCCTTCACACGTGTGCTGCTCTACCCTCTCAGTCCAACTGGGATCCAGCAGAGTGCCCAGCTGGGGTTCAGAGGTCACTCTGCCACATGGGATCCCCAGGACACAGAGACAGAGTGAGCTCTGAGACAACTCCACTCCTTAAACAATGATTTCAGCGCACACTTTGCTCTCCTGAGAGCTGTGTCACAGAGCGGTGTGCAGGGAAAGACCTGTATTGCCAGGGAAAGGATAATGAGACACTTATAACAGCATGACAAACTTCTGCTGGTATGCAGTTAAAACACAGTCAACCTGAACCATTTTATTCTGTAGGGCATGAAAACTTGAGCAGCATGGATATGAGCCAGGCCTCCACATGGCCAAGGGCTCAGTATGGTGGGATTTTCCAGGAAGAGATATAGCTGGAGAGACTAATAGTAAAATGTGAAGAAGGAGTTAGGTACTATATTTAACTTGAAACAACAATTAACTAGATATCCAAGATAAAATTAAAGACATCATTGTGCTTAACATACCTTCCACAAACTCAGAATTACACTCCTGGTTTTATTCTGTCTTGATGAAAATTATATTGGACCCAACAGCTAAGTCATCTCTGCAATGATTGCTCTTTCCCAAGCCCCAAATTTTGTGTTGTCTCTATGTACACACTTCTAGTTTTATTCATCAACATGTGCTTTTATTTGCAAGAAGATCTGTGTTCCCTTACACTATCTATAATTGTATAACCCTGTAAGAAGAGTCTGCAGTATCAGAATTTTACTATCAACAGAAGCAGAAGAGAGGCTGCTCAGTTTGTTGGATCCAGGGAAGCAGGGATTGGAAAGACTTAGGCATTAGGTCCAGTATGTGCTGTTGAAGTGGAAGTATAGAAAGAATGTTGTAGATGCAAAATTTAAGCAAAACTCTTCATCATTCCCCATATGATGTAAAAAATGCAACTATCCTTCTTTTTTTATCTTTTCTATCTTCCTCCTCCCTTCATTTTGTAATAATCATAACAGCTTATAATCCACCATCCATTATAATGAGGACATAAGCAAGTTGTGCACAACTATGTGTGGATAGAAACACATCCAGTGTAATTTTCACATGGAGCCCTGCTAGTCTTCAAGGATTAGAAATATTTGTATTTTTCCTCTGCATTGGTTATCTTGGCATTTCATTGCTACATTAGTGAAGAGTTGATTTAAAGAAATTTTGCACTTCTGGTTTGCTTTCCAGCGACACATCATAAAGCAGTTTTCAAAGATAGTCATAATGAGTGTTTTACAGATTGAGAAACTGAGTCCAGGCAACTGATTTATTCAAAATTATGCAGTGAGGGATAGAACCCAGGTTTCCTGGCTCACAGTTCATTGCTCAAAGCACTATGTAATGCTAAGTTACTTTAGAGGATACCTTTAGATGGCAGAAAGTAACCAGAGTAGAATAGCATCTCCTCCTGCTATTCATGTGCAGTGTGTGCAGTCAACCTCTCCATTTTCTCATTCCTCAGGGGGTCCATCATCTCTCACCTCCTGTTTGGCAGACCCTACACTAAGTAATGCTGCACAGGGTTAGGAGAAAAGGAAGAAAGAACTAGAGAGAAGGGATGGCAGCTGTGCTGCAAAAGGGAACTATAGCAGTCCTTTTTAGTCTACAAAGTGTTTAGCATTCACACTTTTTATTTTAGAAGAAACTTTTATCGTGTCTATCACAGAGACACCACAGGCAAGGAAACCAAGGGAAAAAATAATAATTAAAAACTCTTGCTCTGCAGGAGCTGAGTTTGTGGCTGAGTTTGCTTTTAATTCTAATTTATTTTGGGAATTTTTCCTGTAAATATTCTTTTATTATTTATAATGTTTATAATGTATGAATTCAATCCATGATCCCTCTTCCCCAAGTTCAGCCTCACTTACACCTTGAATAAACTCACTTGTATCCAACATTTACAATTTGCCACTTAGCAGCTGTATGAATAATGGCAATGATTGCTAAAAAAGAAATTCCTTTACTGAGGAATGTTGAAAGCATAGGCTTCTAGGGGGAAACATGGGAAAGATGTAAATGCAGATCTCAACTTTTATTCACTGCATCCTATTACAGACACTCTGAGGCATTTTTATGAGAGTTTTTTGTGCCTTTATGTTCTAATGTATCAGTCAAAGGCAGAGCAGACTAAGAGGCTGCAAGAAGAAATTTGATGTGAGTTTTTTCATGGGAGTAGCTTAAAAAGATTATACTGTAAATTCACTTTCTACCTGACATCATGAACATCTTTGTATAAATAAGTGTTAAATGGTATGGCTTCTTCACCTCACACTTTAGGTTGCTATGTAGAGTACATTTCAGAGCTGTAGAGACTTTTCTCCTTTTCACTTTTTTTTTTAAATGTATTTTGGAATTTTGACAGTGTTCACCCAACAAATATCTTCAAATAATAATTTGAGGAAGTTGACAAGGGCAGTTCATGAGAAACAGAAAGTAGCATTATTGAATCAAGCTTGGATTAACTGCATTGACAAACACAGACCAGAGTGAAATTATTTTCCTATTACATTTTGATTAGTTTGTGGTTGTCTTCAATTTGTAATTTACCTTTTAGGAGAGTCTGGATTGCTCTGTGGGAGCCTCTCTGACAATATTTATCTCAGCATGGTCAGTGGAGTAGTGAGGTTCCAGACAAAGAAAAATTTTGCTTGTGGCTGGTGAAATCATTAAGATGGTTAAGAAATCATTAAATTTATCATTAAATTTAAAATTTGTAAAACTTGGGAATATGGAAAAGACTCATGCTAGATGTTTGGAGTAAGACACTAGGAGTGGTGTAGGAAACACCTACAGGAGGTCAGCTTTATATGGTAGAATTTGCTCCAAATTCTTGTATTAAGTGTAGAGTACTAGTTTACTCTTCCCTCTTTACAATGTATTTCATTTTATAAAATGAAAATTGGCAATCAAAAAGAAGTTGCCTACTCCCAAAATTTTCAAAGTGGATGTTTCCCTTTATTCTGGACATGATTGGGAAAAAAAAAAAACCAAACAAACAAGAAAAAAATCTTCAACTTTTTATAATCTACTTTCAATGATATCTTAAGATGTTTCTTTCCATTGCAATTGCAGAATTTGTTCCATCTCTCAAAGTAATGTAATATTTATATATAATTAATGAGATTTTAATCTTGTTAAGCCACTGAGCATGAAAGAAAAGTATATTATTTCTAGATTTATGGCATATATTTATTTTTTATTTACAGTTTACTAGAGTAAGAAATTTAACCTTGTCTCCCTCCTCTGCCTGAGTGTTCTGTCCTCTGCTGATAGACTTCTCATTCTTCTGCTGCTTAAGTTTTTTCTGATTGGATGAAAAAAAATAGTCCCTCAAATGAGGAACTCATTCAACAGCAGTCACTGAACAGCCTCCCATGTATTCTCTCCTGCTCCTGAACACATTTCAAATGCCCTCTGACAGGACTGAACTTAGTTTTTACATTAAAATAACTAATTTATCACAAGTTTGTCAGAAGAAAAGTGCAGAGTTAAAATGTGACTTAATTTACTAAAGCTATAAATAGGCAAATGTCTGTAATTACATGATGCATATGGACTAAAATAATTTCTGGCTCATATGTTCCCCTGATTGCCAATAAGGTCACAGAAAAACATACATATGTGCACTGCCCTTTTGAAAAGCCTCAGTCTAACCCTTCTCCTTAGAGCCTTTTATCCCTGATCAATTGAATTGTGAAAGAAAACAGCAGGTTACAAAAAATGGTGATGAATATTTATTATCGTATTATGAACTATAGTTCATAAGGGTCCAACTGCTTCTAATTTAAAAAAAAAGGCCACACCCTCCCCCTCACCAAATTGAAAAAAGAAAAAAAAAGAAGAAGAAAAAAAAGTGTACTTTAAGAGATAACAATAAACTATTCTTGACCTAGGTGGAGCCAAAGAAATTTTAGACAAAAGACAAAATTTTAAATCAGAAAAATAATTGAATGACCTCTGTCTGAAAAACTATGCCATAAATTATCTTTACACTCTGTGGAAACATTCTCCTTTGCCTTTAGAGTAAATCAGACAATTTTCAGGCCAAACCAATTTTCTAAATCATAATTAGACAAGAGGCTAAAATAGGTCTTTGTAATGGAAGTGGGTTATAAATTTAACATGATATCCATAATTCATCCCTGAAGAAAGGTCGTTTACATTCTGAAAGCTTGGATAATATAACTTAAAGAGCTGGCCTGCTAAATGGTGTAACAGTCTATCTTGCTTAGTTTACTTTAGAATTTTGATTCATACTGTGCTCAGTTCTTTTCCCAGTGGGAAAGCTAGATTCTTAAACCTCTTTCTCACACTTATTAAAATAATTCCCTCCTCACCAGGACATCAGCCTTGGGCATGCCCAGTTCTTTTGCTAATAATTTTGTCTTTTTCAATCTTTAGATGAGTTTTGAATTATAATTGACTAGCAAAAAGCTTAATTTTTTGTATATATACATGAAAGTGCTTCAAATACTATTCTAACAGGAAGAAAACATCAGCTGCCATTCAGTAGAACATTAGGCATTTAGCATACACAAAAGAGTGGGAAAGAAATGTTTGAGTGACTATGACAAATATGTCAGTAGGCAAGTATATGTTTGGAAAAACCTTTACCTTTTAAAAAAATGAGTTGAAATATATATATTTTACATAGCAAAATTAGAAATTCTTGGTATTTCACTGAGTAGCCCAATCAAATTTTCAGATTTCATTATCATGTCAACTTCCTGCCAATTAACATTAAAAATAATTCATTTAAATCAGATTTTTTTCTCTGCAGTTTTATTAGTAAGAAAGAGGAAAAAAAGGAATATTCTCCATAAGCTGATAAAAGCTATGTTTTCCAATAATTTTTAAAGACAAATTGACTTTAATTGTGCCATAGCTTCTATCTCAGTACAGAAAGATCTATAACATTTTTATTTTCATAGCATTGCTCCCACTGCTTCAGGTAGAGATCAGAAGTTTCAACAATGCAGATCAGAGATAGTTATCACAGAAATCTGACAATCTGTTGCTCAAGGCCAAAGCAGTTCATTTGTAAAACTAAACTACACAGGTATCAGAATAGGAAAGCCAAAGTCTCTTTTACACTAGACACTAAATCTGTCATTGAGCTAAATGACACAGTAGTCCTCAACAAAGGAAATCATCACTGTCTCTAACACCTCTGTACCAGAAAGCAACCTGTTTACTGGATGCTTGGTGATATTTCACATTTAAAACATTTGGCCAAAACCACCGACCACTAGCTTTGCTCTTACAACAAATTTGCTAAGTCCATTCCCTTTTTGTCCTCATTTCTAGAAGCTGTGTTTCACCATTCTGGTCTTCTTCTAGTCCACAAGCTAGAGTGGCCCCATGCCAGCACTGTTTGTCTCACTCAGGGTTGTTTTGAGAATGTTGAATCAACATCTAATTGAGCAGACAAGCTGTCTCTATTTGCCCCTTCATATCCATTTGTGGTTTTTCATCCTCCCGCAGAAAGACTTTCTCATAATAAGCCTTTGATTAGATTGCAAGCTCTTAAACTCAGGTATTGGCTTTCTACTAACTGTGTGTACAGATCAGCTTTAATAAGGCCTGGAAACTTGTTTGGCCTTTGGTCAATACTGTGATAGCAACAGATGATAAGTTTATCCAATCCCTGACTTTCAATACTCCTCTGTTTTTCTCTACAACACTTTTTATGTGGCCCCTACTGCAGCATTTCTTTTTTTCTGCTGTAATTGCCTTCCCTTCTTACAACCTAGTGAATAATATATGCTCACATTAGAGTGTTTGGCCCCGTGGGAGGACGTTCCAGTCACCTGTGTTTTTTTCAAACCTGCTACTGTATGTGACACTATGAGATAAAGTAAGTAAACAACCAGATTGCAGTTTGAGTGGGTTACCACAGCTCAGATCTATGAATGCCCAAACAGAATAAAGAACCTTTCTGGTCAGCACCATAAATTTGATAACTGGAGAAATATCTTGCAAATACTTTAATTCTTTTGATTTAAGGGATTTGCAGAACAATGAAATGAGGGTTATATTAATGTTCTCTGAATGTTTTACACATGAAGAAAGCGAGGTCCTCTGAGGTAAAATGACTCCTACAAGGTCACACAAGAAAACAGTAGAACAAGAAGCACAGCTTGTTTTTTGTGTTGCTATCTACAATTAACCTCATACATAATAGGTACAATTCCAGGGAAATCAACAGCGCTAAGATTTTACTGAGTTCAATGGTTGCAGGGCAGGCCAGCAGGTCACAAAACATTTGCAGTATTCTTAAGGTATGAAGCTTGTTACAAAAATGGGGTAATGTGATTTCACAAGATCTACAAAGGCAAGAAGCGTGCTTAAACCTAGAAATATGAAGGCTTACGGCCACTTACATCAGCACACGAAACGGGGAGAGTGACACTTGGGCAGTAACCTTTCCTTTGTACCATGCACCACATTTGCCCCATGATTGGAGGGAGTAAACTCAAGGACAAAGGGAGCAAGGAGTAAGCCATTTGGTAATCTTATCATGTAGCTTCTGCAAAATATTCCCTGCAGTGTAGAATTGTTCTGAGTTGCGCATGCTGTGTGCTGCTGAGTGAGAAAACTGGCTGCCGTGCACCGAGGTATATTGAGACGAGAAACTCGGTGACCTGTTAATAGGCATGCTGTGTGTGGTCTCTCCTGGCTACCAGTCCCTGAATTAGTGATCAGCTGTATCCTTTTCAAACTAGACACTGCTTAAATTTTACTGATTGTTGCAATGGTTTTGAGTCCGGGAGACGAGCAGTCTATCAATGTTTTTCAATAGCAAGTAACTCCTCTACATCTCAACAAGAGCAACTTTCTTCCTGTTCAGTTCTCTCCTCTCATTCTTCACACTGAACATAGATTACCTGTTAATTAAATCAAATACAGCACTCTAGCAAAGCTGGCTTTTAAATCTAATACTATGAATAATAAAAGTAGAACATGTAGTTAAGACTATTTTTAAATGCTGGTATCTAATGTTTGTCAGCTATGCAACACTTTGTGTCTCTTTAGAATCCCTGACTTTTGAGAATGATGAGAAAATATAATTTCCACTTATATCAGTTTGGATACTGTAGGACTATATTTTCTTGACATCTTCAAAAAACTAGGAAAACATGAACCTCTGGATTAGAAAAAAAAACAACATAAGAAACCTCCCAAAAAAACCCAAAACAAACAAAAAACCACAAAAAAACCCTAAACCACAAAAAAGCGGGGCTAGTACTTTACTTGGGCAAATACCCTGAGATCATCAAGAGAATTTCCAAGGATGGCAAGAAATCTGTACATCTCTTATTAGGACCTCAACTTTCTAGTGGCTGGTTTTCTTACCGGTCTGAAAGGTCATCAAAAAGTACAATGATGTGTGTAAAGTGCTGTTAGCTTCACCACAGGAATATCTGCTGAGTAACAGCCAGACAAAATATCAACACAAAGAGATTTTTTTCTGCTTATTTTCCTTTCAGTTTGGATGGTGGTATAGTTGGGAAAAAAATAATAATTTAAAAATATGAATGTCATAGTAAATAACTGGATAACGGGGATATTGTAGACTAAAAAAAATATTTGGAAATATATTTAAAAATATATTTAATGTTGCTGCATTTTGAATTCTTCAAATGTATGGTTCTGTGAATACAGAGTAAAAAATGATTAAAGGATAGGATACATTTAAAACTGTGTATATGTATGTAACTATATACATATCCTATATGTAAGTCGGATGTGTATCACTGCATTAATTGTGTGTACAAATAAGTCCCACAATGCATGGCACTATGCCATGGACATAGCAGCTACAACTGTTGTGGAAAAAGGACCAAAAAACCTTCAGATGAACAGGATAAGCAGCCTGTTGCTGTAAGGTATGAGTACAAAAACTGTTTACAGGTTTCTCTGTCTATCTATGCATCTTTCCTCACCAAATTACAAGGATCTCATAATTTCAATACTTTTATTTATTTTTTAATTTTTTTTTTAATATGAAAAAAGGTAATTCTAATTGCTTGGGAAAGAAAGACAGCACAGCACAGTGTGAATAATAGCATCTCATGACATACTAATGGAGAGTAAATTTAGCATTTTTTTAATGAACCACAGTTGTTTCCTGTTTTGCTCATTTCAATGTTGCATCATAGAATGTTTTATGAATGTTTTTCATAAAATAATGTGGGGCATTTTTAATATTTTTAATAATAGTGTGCTGAATTTGGATAGTTTCATTTGCAATTTAAGTAATGCTTTGTTCTGATGAGATCTCTGGAGGTGGTTTTGACATTTAAAAGTGATGTGAAGAGATTCAAAGTGATTAAAGCTGTCAAATGTTACCCTAATTGTGTGACTGCAATCTTTTCAGCCTCTTTCAATGAGTGTATACATTATACACGCTGCACAGCACTTCTGTTTAGATTGAGGTTTTTTATTAATGCCATCCTGATTGACAGAAATTATTGCAAGATCACAAGTGGAACTAAATTAGTTTGCCACTGCATTCAAGCAACATGCATAGCCATGAACTTTTAAGATGCAGTTATCTACTCAGTCCTTCCTCCTTTCCCCCCAAAAAACTACAATGTTATGGTAGTGACAGATGATATCTTTCACATTTATACTGTCATGCTAGTTCATAGCAATAAAAAAGTTTTGTCCATATTAGAATTATTTTAACCTTCAGTTTGTATTCAAAATGCTACTTGACAGGTCATTTATTTTAAATATGGTTTCTAGCTAAGAAAAGTATCAGATATATTCTAATTAATTATGAAGAAGTCAGATTTTCATGACTGATATTTTATTAATATCTTGCTATGTATTCATGGAAGCTGTAATACTTATTGATACCTTCTCGTCTATTAAAAATAAGAAAGCTTCAAAACCACTTTGATACCCTTAGATATTCATGTCTTAGCTATCTGGAGTAGTACTATTCCAATTATTCAAGACTATTTGGATACGTAGTAGGGTTTTTTTAAGGTAATTAGGTCCAAATGGAGTACTGTCTTCATAGATTTGTCTTTCTTTACTAGTAGGAATAAAGGGGAAAAATTAAATGTTTCATGAATTTTTTTTGATCTTGCAGAATACTTAGTGGTGGTGGTGTGGTTTAAAAAGCTCCATGTCACAGCTGTTCAAACAGCCAGAATGAAATACACGGCGTTTGCTTCTGACAAAATGGCTGGAAACATGCAGCAAAATGTGTCTGCCTGCAACCAACTGCACTTGGCTGCAATATCACATGCAATAGCAGTTATTCTGAGGATCCCTTAGACAATGAATGAAGTGTCTGCTGGCCTCCACGTTTCAAGTGACCACACAAATGCCGGAAATCTTGAAGCTCCTGTCTCGCCCATCCTGGTTAGTCATGCTGCCAAGAGAGCTAAGAAAACATGTAGGCTCAGAAAGAAATCAAAATGAACCTTAATACTGATGATGACGGCAGCAATTACTATGACAAGATTATCTCAACTGAAAATATAGTAGTGAGGACATCACACTACAGAGAAAAGTTTTTAATGGGCTCCAAACTCTAGATCAAACACCCTTACAGCTAAGAAATGACAATATTTGTTAATATTACAATTTGAAAGAAGAAAGAAAGAAATAAATCTAAGAAAAAGAGAATTTGGGTAAAACTCCTGCAGAAATATGTTGCAAAGAAGCAAAGACACAAAACATACAGATATTCAGTTTTATTTATGAATATTTAGAGGATGGTGGAGTGCATTTCAAATGAACATTTCTTGTAGGTAGGATAATCACAGTGAACAGGTGTAGGGGCTATTACCTCTTTCCTTTTCTGCTTTTTTTATTATTTAAAAAAGACCCGGAGAAATATTTACGTAGCATGAGTCTCAGTAGCACTAAGCTATGAGACAAATAATGCTTTAAAAATTGCCCAACAACTGCTGCACAGAGATAGGAGGTAATTCTCCAAAGGATTTTTTTTTCCCCTGTGTTGTCCAGTTAGATTTGCTTGCGGCTTTCTCCTGCTCAGTGGCTCATTGTTATCTGGGCCACAGAGAATATAAGAATTAACATGTGAAATGTTAATTGTTTTAGCAGCAAATTATTATATTGCTTACTCATTGGTGATGATTTATTTTCAGGCTATTTTAATGCCTTGTTTTGCATTGAGGGAATTATTTGTGTCATTGATATCTTTGGAATGTTGTGCACTTTTTAGTCATGTTGCAGTCTCTTGACGACATTGTTAAGAATTAATTATAATTCACAATTATAATGGTTAACAATAATGCTCAAGTTCTGATGGCTTAAGTTTCTGATGAGGGTAAGTAATAGACTTGGGTGAATAATTCATAGTGAATAATTTATTCAATGAATTTGCCAAATAATGTCTGCAAATAATTCTTTAGATTATTTGCAAGCAGTTCATTGTCAGTATTCCCACATTTGAAATCTGAGCTCATTAGAATGGACACATGGTCTTTATGGTGTTTCCCTCCTCTCTGGTAGTAATTCTAAAACAGAGTATTTTAATTTACCAAGCTGATAATTTGCTTTTTACAAAATGTTTCCCAGTGTTTTCTTTAAATTGAGCAATAAAGCAATTGAGTAAAGTGCCTTTACATTAAAGACTGAATTAGAAGTATTAAGGTAAGTAATTTCTAAATTAGTTATTTTCAAATTCAGGTTTAATTATTAAAGAATTATAGTGTTTTTTATGGCACAGCTCACTCTCTCAGAGTTAGCATTACTTTTAAAGTAGAATCTGCATCTGGTATTGGCTGCCTGTAATTGTGGGGTGGGAAAGCATCTGAAAATGTTCAAAATCCAGCATTCTGCTGACAGGTTTGATTTTGTTGTAAGGCAGAAAACACATGGGCTCAGTAACATGGTTCAGCTAAGCTTAACTAAACTGTGCCCTTGATCAATGATTTAATTCCCTCCTCATTCAGCTGCCTGTCATGGTGACCGTGATTCCACCTTATTTCCCATTGCTGGGTACATACCTTGTGTTACCACTGCATATGTTAATTTATCTTCCTTGCTCAGGCTGCAGCACTGCCACTGCTTTACTCCCTCCAAGCTGACTTTTGGAACCAGCAAGTGTGCAGCTGCTGGAAGCTGTGCTGAAATGAGGCTGCACACAACTCTTCTGAGGAAGAAGCTGCCTCACTGTTTCCTAGCAGGAGCTTATGTTCTGAAAAGAGAGCGAGCGAGAGTGAAAGATTTTCCCTCAATTTTCCCCCCCAGTTCTCTGTTAAATGAACATAAATCCACAGAGGAGTTTCATGTAACTCCACAGTGACAGAGCAAGCTGTTATCAAGCACATAAAAATGTAGGAAGAACCACACTGAGTCAGACCAAAGGTTCCACCTTACTGAATATTCTATCCTAAGCAGTAACCAATAGCAGATGTTCAGGGAGGAATATAGAAAACTGATGAGTACAGAAGGCTTAATCCTTACCTCTGTGTAGATTTCATAAAAGCCAGTAGACTGCATGTGCCATCTGGGGGAGACTCATGTGAAGCTCTTTGCATTCCAAGACTGCTTTTATATTAGTGGCTTTTCAGAGTTTGAATAGGAAAAAAAGAGAAAAACGTAAAAATTGAATAAACTTGCATCCGATATTAATATATAAAACATAGAGGAATATCTCTTTTAGGAACTGTAGTATACTCTCCTTAAGCTAGAGAAAACAAATCAATATTTTATCCCTGTAATATCTACAAAGTTTTGGAGCAGGCAGGATAAAACTACAATGATGATTATTTAGTCCTGCTGCAGGACCAATACATGGAAAAAATAAATCCTAAAAGAAGAATGGAATGTTCAGTTGTTACTAATTAACTTTTCCTAGGTATGTGTGCACTTTGTGTCTTCTTTAAATATGTGTAAATATTTATTTGGAGGTGAAATCACTGGACATGGAATAAATTTAGGAGGTTTGGCTAAAGTAGTATCAGTGTGCTTAGTCTGTGGACATGATACCTTTGAAAGGGCTTTATCTCATCTCTTTTACTGAACACCTCACACACCAAAATTGCCATCCTGAGATAAAAGTCTGACAAAAAAGGTCATTGTTCAATTGAGGTCTGAGAACTTTAAAAGTTCAATCCTTGTCAATTATTGAGAGATTTTCAGATCTTGGCATTGTCCATCAGAGAAGGGTATAACAGTCTTGATGTCCTGCTCTTCCCAAGGTACAGAAGATCCATCAAAGAAAATGCTAGTTTGGGCTGAATTTGGAGACTGACTTAATGGAAAAAATGAAAAAGAAAAAAGGAAAAAAAAACAAACTTCAACAAGTTCTGAATACTTCAGAACATAATGCATTAGAGAAATGAGAAAGGAAAAATTGGACAATGACCGATTAAGTCCTTTTAATCTACCCTCAATTATGTAGGAAATTTGATTTTTTCTTGTAAGGAACTAACATAGGCCCTGTGCCACTTGCAGCACAGATGGCTTTGAAAACGTGAAGTCTATTCATTTGAAGTAAAAACACATCCTCATACCAATAATGCAGATGATGGCAAAAGAAGAATTTGCCACATATTAGACTGCACTTTCCCAGAAATGTTTTGTTTAGCTATTAAAAATACACAGTTAAGCATGTACATTTCAGATTAGCAGATTGTACTCTTTGGGATACGTAATTGGAAAAAGAGGTGAAACAGAGACTTTCAAAATAAGATAGCTACTACATTTAACATTAGACAGAGAATATATTGAAATATAAAATTTTATGGAAAATCATGCTGTGAGAAGCCAGTCCTCATGCAGGACACAGAGGAGTTCTGCACCTTTATTTGAATAAAGGCAGAGAGTGCAGGGCGCAGGCCCGCGGGGTTTTGTCTCTCGAGGTTTCTGAGGGCGCAGTCTCCTTTTCTCCTGAGCACAAGGTGCTCTCTGCCCTCCCCATTGCTGAGGGACTGCAAAGGTACAGCCTTCCCCAGTCTCCTACCCCAGATTCCCCCCTGAAGCTGACATTTTACCCCAAAGTTCTCAAGTTCAGGCTCGTGCAGACCTCTGTTTGTTCCAGGAGCCAAGGCACCCGGGCCCTGCAGCAAACCTGCTGGCCAAAGTCAGCAGAGACATTACAGCCATTGCAAAGATGTCAGCACCCAGCCCTTCACCCATCGAATTGTTGGTAAAGTCATTAGCACACATCTTCCCTATCAAAATCAACATACTTTCTAATAGCTGACAAATTTAAAGTTTTATTCTGTTTCAAAATTAAAATTATAATTTCTGGAATTACTGCATTTCGGGAGTTCTCTTAGAGACCTTCTTATGGCTCTTATTGCGATGAACCACTGATTTGCAAAACCTCTGGGGAGAAATCTTCTTATACTTTTAATTAGAAGCTGACATTTGGGAGAAATGAACTGCTCCCAAATTCACTTCAATGTTTGTGATATATTTTTAACATAAGGAATCCCCTGTAACTCAGAACTATCAACATACGTGATTCAAATCAATGCTGTTTAACCTAGACTTAACTTGACCCTTGAATTTGCTGGCTGGAGGCTGAGTGAGCCCTCAAGCCTTTCTTGCTTCCTCTCTGCCCTGGCCATCTGCTTGGCAAGGTGCCCTTTGTCACCTGTGCCTTGCTCCAGCTCTGCTCTGCACCATGCCCTCTCCTGCAGTCACTCCCTGGTGCTCTGCAGGACTCTGCTCTCCTGTGTGCTCTGGGAAGTGGCTGAGGATGCTGTTCTCATTCTCACAGTCCTCCTCATCTTCCAGTCATGGAAGAAGGATGTGAACAGGAAAACCAGGGTGATAGGTAGGAGTAGGAAGACATGGTGTCTCAGAATCTCTGTTAAAATAGGTATTTCAAGCCACTCTTGCTATCAGAGCAGTGGAGACCTTGGGCTTTCTCCTTCCAAGAGAAGGGGTTGTAGACTGTCCTCATCATGAAAGGAATGTGAATGGCCTGAAAAAAGCAAAGATTTCCTATGTGTGCCCTAGGGCACCAGTAAACCTCAGGAAGGTTCCACATGGAATGTAGTTTTTGTCTTCCTTATTCAGTAGCAGAAAAACAGTCCACCAGCATGGGATGCACACAGGTACAAAGCCAAGCACTCAGGGAGTTGAGAGTCAATGCTTCAGTATAAAGTATTTTAGCAGCTGTTACAAATATTGTATAGAGCAATTTTAGGCTAGTGGGAAAGAAAACTTGGTAAAGGAATAGCTTATTCAGGGCTCTCTGCAACAAATAACTGTAAAAAGTTTTTTCAGACACACATTTCACAGAGCAGACCTTGCCTCCTGATAGCAAACCCACTCTGCAGGCTTGGAATCCTGGTGTGCTATTTCAGGATGCTGGAAATACACCCTCCAAAGTATATAGTAATACTACAAGAGAAGGGAATAAGAGTAGGCTGAAAGGCTGGAGGGGGAGAATGAGTCTGTGAAAAGATAATATTTAACACTTGTGGGTAGCATTTCATTTTCCTTGTACTTCACAAACATTGACTGATTAATAATCTCACAGCAATACACTGAGTCAGGTAGTACATTTTCTTCCTATTATTATTCCCAGTTGGTGGTGCTACAAAATGTATAGAACTAGATGGGGATGGAGGGGACACATCAAGAGCTGTCTGAATTCTCAGTAGTATCCTAGAGAATTCTTCCTTATTATTTTGATTTAAGCAAATTTTAGCTTTTGAAATCAGAGCCCATAGAGTGCCTCATTAACAATATTTTGCTGGCAGTGCTTCCTTTTTTTCATTTCCAATTATAAGGCAACAAGTGAGTTCTTTCTTTGTGTACGACAGCAATGCCAGTCATTCGTGTTTGCAATATATTTGTTGTTTCTGTTGGTGGAGGGAGAGGAAAGTGGCTCTGAGTACCGGCAGTGAGTGGTATGCTCCCAGCAGCTGTCACTGCTGTCAATTACTTGGTTTTCATTTATAAAAGGCAATATGGGATCTTTAGCTTTTATAGTAGCCAAGAAAGGCTGGCTGGTGATTATTGATTTCATTTAGTCCAGGGGAGCTGCTCACACACAGACTACAGTGAGTTGTGTGCTTCCTGCTGCTAGCTCTCTTGCCACTTACTGTTTTCAATTATTTATAAAATCCAAGGCACATCTCAGAACAGTTCAGCACAGCCTCTGAGACAGGCTGCTATTACTGTGGTACTGCTCCATCCATGTGCCTACCATTTCTGTAACAGGAATTGACATGAGCAAATTGCCCTAATGAGGACTGATGCATTATGAAGGGCTGGACAGTGGAACTATCCAAGTTCTGGTACAGCCATCACAAGCTGCAAGTGCCGTGATCCTCCCTTTCCAAGGTAACCACCACCAGCTCTCAGCAATTTACTGTGCTCCTCTGCAAATGAGTCCATCCATTTTGTGTTTGCCCTACCTTCCCTGAGTGCCATCTGTAAAGAATGATATGAGCAGGTCTGTTTTCTTCAGTGACAGAGAAAATGATAAGAATGTTCAGAAAAACACAAGAACTGTTTTCTTCACACAAAAATTCCATGAGAAATTGTCAGTGAGGTTTTCAGAAGAAGCTTGATTACAGGCAGATATGGAGAGAAGAGAAAATTTTTAAAAAAAAGGTTTAAGGGGAAAGAGAACCAGGAAGGCATTCCTGGTCATACTCATTTCCCACTTTTTTCCTTAGAGATGAAAGCTATGAAAGAATAAGGAGCTGAACTCCTTACCATTTTCACCCTCAGTTCTGGGAGCTAAGAGGGGGCATTGAGGCTGCAGCTGAAGCAGGACAAAAGACAGGTCTGGAAGAAGTGCCTGTTATTCCAGAAAAGAAAATTGGATAAAACTGAAATTTTGTAGGAATCTTTATTACTCTGAAAGGACTTAAAATGTTATAGTTATCTTCAAAGCTACACATGAACACAAAAAGAGTCAATTGCCATTGTTGAATGAAGAGTAACTAGAATATAAAAGATCTGGGGAAAAAAAAAAAAAAAAAAAGAGAAGGGGTTTAGTTCAAAAATAATTTGTTGACTGGCAAAGAGACAGAAATCTAAAGTTTCTTCTAAGGAATTTCTTAGCATATCACTGTTTTACTTATAAGGTAAACTGCATACACAAAGATGTTTCTAGAAACATAGCTCAAAGTGTGGGAACCCTATCAATTTGCTTTTGCATAAGGAAATTAATTAATTTTCATATAAAATAATTATGTCCAGGATAGAATATTCATATTTCTAACAGTCAGAGAATATAGGGTAGTGGCATTTAGAATTCATAATGCTGAAAATTGAGCACGATACAGTGTAGGTGCAGATTGCCACTTTCAAGAAGCTGAAAGAATTTTTCTCATTTAATGCTATTACTGAACCTTTTTAGAGTACATTACATAGAAGTCACTTATTTTGTATTTTTTTTGCTTAGAATTGTGTTCCTAACTTCATAGTTCCTTATTTGGCCCCCAGAAAAGGGGGTAGAGTAAAGCTTTATCCCTGATATATATTGTTTTAGTTTTATGTTTCAATTAATATAGACTTGCTCTTTAAATAGTGTTTTTCCTTTTTTTTTTGTCTTATTGTGCCCCTAGCAGAAGTAATGTAGCTTTTAGCTGTATTTCCATGAAAATTGCTAAAAAATACTTCCAAGATTTACTTTAAAAGCATATTTACAATTTTGGTGTCACTTTTGAAAAGAAATTTTTTTACCTTTGTAACTCATACAACTGCCAAAGGAAGCAGCTACATAGAACAGTGTACAAGAATGAATAGATATTTATGATAAACTTTATAAAGTATTCTCTCAGCTGCAGTCCCAAATGTGTTCAGAGGTTCCTTTTCCTAAAGGGGACAAATTTTTCAACTACAGTGTTCTTCAGGAGTCAGTCATTGATGATGTAGCTCTTACCACCTTCCCAGGATGCTGATACCAGAGGGAAGGAGCTACATTCACTTTTCCAGCCCCTGGCACATAAAATTAAGTGGCGTAAGAAGCCCAAACATATAAAGGAATGTGTTCCACCTCTTCAAGGCCTATCTACACTGGAAGAAAAGGAACTAAGATACTAGAAGGCCACATTGGAATGAATAGAATTTTCATCATTCATGTCAGTGAAAGTGATAATCAGCTTCTATTAAAATAAACAAACAAAAACCCGATAACAGCCTTTTGCTTAAATGTAATAAATGTTTCAAATTTCTTGTCAGCACTTGTTCATCCAACAAGTTATTATACCAAATACAATGTGCACTGTGAAAATATCATGCAAGGAGAAATACAGAAAAGTTGCAGCGTGTAAATGATGATGCAGTTCTAGATTTCATTCCAAAGAAAGTGTTGTTTGGGGATGGCTTGTGTCACTTGTCTGAAGATTTGCCCTGAAAAAGCAGGGTCAAACTCAGACAAGGCCTCACCAGAGGGATCATTTTTCAGGGTCAAGGCTTCTTGTAACACATTCTTCTCTTTTGTACAGGTAGATCTTATTTTCATTCTTTGTCTTCATTTTCATAGTCTGAATAAAATATATAGAAGCAATCTCATGACAGATTTAATGTTTTTCCTAAATATTTAAAGCAAGAAGGCAAACTGTAAATGTGTTGGAACTGTAAGAGAATGTTTATGAGAGTACTCATCATGACATTATACACTTCTAGATGTGATTTTTTTTAAACCATATTTTTGTTATTGTATTTAAGATAATAATCTTAGAGGACATAAGGAAGAAATTCAATCCCTTTTGTAGCATTTGTTGCGAGTGAGTCCGTCAAAATATCAGATAGGAAAGCTCTGGTTTGTGTTACATTTTATAAATACATGCTGCTTTTAAATCCAGATATGTGATTCATACACTAAATCTTTTCTTTTCTAAAATGTACTAGAAAACTTGAAAAGCAGTAAAATAGAATGCTTATTTCCTTTGAAGGAAGACATTTTTGAGCTAAGACATATGTTATAGTGGGAACTTTTTGAAGCTGAAATAAAGGCAATATAAAGACACTTCAGGGTAATTATTAAAAGCAGCTTAAGTCATCAGCCATTACATACATAAAACACTTGTATATGTTCATTAGCACAAGTACAGAGGCTTGAGGTAGATGTGGAGGGTCTTCCTGTCTGAATTCATGTGCAGAATTACAGTCTGAGGAACAAATTATACATTTAAGACCACATATTATATACATCCAATGTCACAGAGAGAGCAATAGGTCAGAAGAATATGGGAAACCCAAAACTAAGCATTCCATTAGAACAAAGGCAATTAAACGTTAGTTAATCCAGAATTTAAAAAATGATATGAGATCACTACAATCAATTGGTGATTTTTGCATTCAGTATAGTTTTTTGAATATATAGTTTTTCTTGAATTAAATAGCAATAGTAACAGTAACAATAATTGCACTAACAATAATGAAAAGGGTCCTTTAATTGGAAAAAAACAAACTTATAACAATAGAGTAAACTACAAGCATATTTTACTCCAACCCTAACCTTAAAGCTAAGCTTAACCCTATCCCAAACCCTCAGACTTAATCAAAGCCTAACCCTAAACCTAACTCAAAGCCTAACCCTAACCCTATCCCTAAGCCAGGAAGAAGCAGCTCAAGGGCTTTCCTAAATGCTGTGGACTTCCTTCAGAATCTATTCAGAAGAATTTCTTCTACATTCTGCTGCTTCATTTATTTTACTTGTTCCCTGCTTTGCCTGATGCACAAAGATGAAATTGTAACTCATGGAATCTGTTTTTGTGTTTAAGATGATAGCTGGGTTTTAATAACACGGTCTCTCTCACAGTCTGGAGGTCCCCAGACTGGACAATAAGGCAGCACCACTTTTAACCTGCACAGAACACAGCTGGCACATCCTCTCTCTTGTTGCTTCATATCACAGTGAGTAACTTATTCATTCAGTTCAGAGAACTGTTTCGAGGCCACTGCTTAGGGACTAGAAAGTTCCTTTTTTTTCCCCAAAGTAAAAAGTCAGATAACACCCTAAATTATAAAGAAAGAAATGAAACTATCTCTTAATCTCTGGTGAACAAGAAGATTTTCATCCCTGTGGAAGTCTCCTCATACATTTCATGTGGCACGTACCATCAGTGCTGCCAATAAAGGCAGAGGGTTTTCAGCTAGTAAAATACCTGTCAAAATTTATATGGCTCAAACAGGGGGTAGACTTGGATAGAGCAGAGCAATCCAATTTGAGCCACAGGTAGCTGTAACACTAGAAATGTGTGCTTTTTCATTAAAAGACCTGGAGGGTTAAAGTCATGACTGAACAGCTTAAGACTCACTGAGATACAACCTGAGATAACAACAGAAACATTCTTTGGTCTACCATGATCTCTGATGCTAATTTGAAATAGATCTCAGATTAAAAGTAAACCCCAAAGAATTAATACACGGACGTGAGCTGATAAGCTTGAAAAAAGTGTTTTTGTCCTTTCTCTAATATTCTCACTTAAAAGATTTCAGATGGGTTTCAGTCATTCGTTTTATGTTTACTAAAAAGATATATAAGAAATGGAATTATGACAAGTCTTTTAAAATTCAATTAATTTCTATTGTGAAATCATCTTTCAATAAAGACAAGAAAATCCATTCCCAGGAATAAGACTATATTTTATCCTTACTTAGATATCAGATATAGCAGTCACAAATGTAGGGAACATTTTTGCAGGTCTCAGTTTGAAAGTATGTTAATAAATCTAAAGAAAAATATACTTTTTCTTCCTGTAGAGTAGCTTATTAACTTGCACTGTGAAATATGAAATGTGATTTAAATAATAAATTGTGGAGCCTAGTATCTGCCCAGGATAAAAACCTAAAAGATAGCCATTCTGTCTCTCTTTTTTTACTTTTATGCAGGAAGCTAATGAGGCCAAAAAGTAAAGCAAGAATTGTTTCTCCTGTACAGACAGTCACTGCCCATTTCTTTGCACAAATATCACTGGGATGTGCACACATATTTATTTCCTTTCTCTAATTTCAACCCCCAAAACCATAAGGAAAAAATATCAGAGTATCAAGATGTCAGAAAAAAAGGGCAATCAGAACATTAAATAAAGGGGTAATTCTGCTTTCAGAGTTTAAGAGTTGATATCTAAACATTTTTTGAACCAATATTGAAATGTTGCTAAAATTCAGTTAGTTTTTGTTTGGTGGTATTTTTTGGCTTTGTTTTGCTTTGTTTTGAGATCACCCTTTATTCTTAAGCAGGCTCTACTAGATGCTTTTGTTGAAAATGTGGCCTTTTATTGATCAGTTTGCCATTTATCTGTTGCATAGGTTGCAACAAAGTTTGTTTTGTTTTGTTTTGATTTCATTCTTTATTCTTAAGCAGGCTCTACTAGATGCTTTTGTTGAAAATGTGGCCTTTTATTGATCAGTTTGCCATTTATCTGTTGCATAGGTTGCAACAAAGCATGGGTCATCCAAAAAAGCAGAAATACTTAAAGGACAGTTTTCAGGAAGTATCAAGAGATTGCAATAAAACATTTGTCATGATCGATCTTAGAGAGGTATATTACATTTACTTACATAGCATATATGTAACTATTGTCTTTGCTGAAAATGTTTAACCACAAGTTACTGTTAATAATTTGATTTATAAAGAAGAAAAAATCCTCTTGCTACAGAAATCACCTTGGTATTTCATATGAATTTTAGGATGAAGCAAATGTTTAATATTTTCTTTTGAAGCACGTGAATAACCCTTTCAGTATCAGTGAGACTGTGCCAGGCCTCGAAGTAAAAGTAAAAATAAAATCTTGTGGTCCTGTATACCAAGGAAAGGTATGGAAAAACTTTGAGATAAATCACACCCTAATTTTAATGAAATAGCACAGGAATAACTTAATTTAAAATTTTCATCACTATGAGATATGGATATTCTTAAAGTGTTTCTGGTTCTATTTTGTTTAGGAGTGTATGTTTGTATTTCCTAAGCAGATCCCCTGCTGCATCTCCCCCAGATTATATTTCAGAGAGAGTTAATGTGCGTGCATGAATTAGGGTGCACATATGAATTACTCATATCAAACATTTGTTTGTTCAGAACTGTCCAGATTCAAGCTTTGAGTCAAATCTGACACTCATTGGCACCTGGACAAGCATATTAAAGCACATGTGGTGTGTTAGCACCCAATTTGGCTTTAACTCTGCATATGTCTCCTTCTATAAATTTTCTCCTATGGATCAGCTTCCATGAACACACAATAATACAGAAGGGCAATGATATTTCTGTGTTTCCAAAATACAACAATATGCTTGTATATTCTTAAAACAAAATGCAGGATAGATAATTTGCTTAGCTTTAGATGCTAATGTACAATATATTTTCCCATCTCCTCCCATTTAGTGAAATTACTCCAGAAGAAAAATATCCCTTTTTATTGAAGTATACCAGATTAAAGTGAATTATTAAAATGCATAAAACAAGACAGTAATGTATAATGTGGTTTGTGACAAAATGTACTGTAACCTTAACTGTAATTATATCAAATATATTGATTTAAATTTCATAATCAAATTGTGCAGGTAACGATCCATATCTTTGGTAATTGAGTTGTGTGTGCAAATGTAATTATAGTAATGGTATAAAAATTTGATGATGCCATCTAGATTAGATTGAACTTTGGGTGTACTTTAAAGAATATTCAGGGATTCATAAAAAATCAGTTTATGTGGAACTATATCGTAACACAGGACTGATGTTTTCCTCAGAATGGAGTTTAATCTCTGTTAAAAGTGTGGCCGGAAAAGTTCCAACCAGGAAAGCATCTTCAAGTTATATTCTCCTGTTAAAATATAGGACACAGCTGATGAAAACCTTTGTAGAAGACAGCAACATTGTTTTGTGTGGAAGCAATTTCAGGTTTTCCTGAATGGGCTTTTTTGGCTAACAGCACTTTTTATAGATGTTAAGAGCTTCAGCACTCAAAAGAATTCTCAACTTCTAAAATAACCACCAGCTAGATTGCACTTTGCAGTGCAGAAGGGTGAAGTATTTGATAGTTCTCCACAATGCTGAAATTATTAAGGAAATAACCCAAAAACTCCACCTCTCAGCAGTTCTTTATAGAGTTCCAAATGGTCAGTCTTCTGAAATGAGATACATACCCTGGCTTTGTTATCAGATGATTTTTGTGATGGATACAGCCATGGCAAGCCATGCCTATAAATTTGTTGTAATCACACATCTTTGTTTAAGAGTGAACTATAGAAGTTCCAAACAAAATTTTTAAGATCTGCAATAAAAACTGAGAAGAAAAAAAAAAAAGGAAAGATACATTGAATTATATTCCATTTTCTGGAAAAAATGCTTCCTTTTGTTTTGTTTTCAGCTCATACAGACATTATTAATCTTAATGGTCTCTATATGTGTTTTTAAATAACAGATTTTGACTCAAAATTTCAATTAATTTTTTATGAGTTGATGTGAACTTTCATTTACTTAATGGGAATATATTGGAGCCATAAAACAACAAATATTTTCTGCAATAATTTATTGTGTCCAAAAAACTGCTGTGGTAAAATGCTCCTCACACAAATGTGTATGTTGAATCCATAAGTAAATTCAAACCCATGAAATTCTGGTGGGTGTATTTCTAGCTTTTCTAAATCTGCATTATTCTCATACCAGCATCCTATGGTTCATTTGTTGCTGGCAGAATCACATATCCAGCAGAATTTTAATTGCAGTATTGCAAAGGCAAGTAAGACTAGATTATCTCAGTACTTGAGGATACAGATTTTTTTTTAACAATCAGCTATATAGAATTTCAGATTAATCAAATGTGTTACTAGAAAAAGAGAGATTCAAAAGATGTAGGCAAAATTTGAATATGTATGTGGATAGTGTTATGTGGCTGGTAAATATTCAGCTAATTAGAGTTTTCTTGGATCAAGCACATGAAGAAATGTTGTATATTCTGTCACGTGATCATGCACACCAGTCAAACACAAAGGAGAGCTGTTCTCTAGAATTAAGAAAAATGTCAAGGCACTTACCTCTGTTTTCTAAGGCAAATGTATGCTGTGTGCTCTTGGTAAGATGTGATGAAAGCAGAAATAATATAGGATTGTTTTATTTATTTATTCACCTTCTCTGTCTTTACTGGAGGAAGATATATTGTGTGTAGGAGATGCAGGGGTGCATCTCGTTTCTTTATCTTCTCTAGATCATCTAGGAAAAAAAAAAGAAAGAAAAATTCAATAGAAAAGTCCATGTTCTATAATGACAAAATGTTACTTATACAAACAAGTCTAACAATGAAGAGAGCAACAAAAGCCTTTTTCCAATTGGAGGTGAAGAATAGAAAGTGACAAGGAACCACATCTCATATTATTAGTTTGCTCAGAAGTGTGACTGTTTATAGCAGCTTTTAAGTAATTTATTTCTGATTCTATTCATGTGACAGAAATAAAAAAAAATAAGAAGAATATTGATTTCTGCTAATACAACATAAATGCTTCCCAGGTACATTGAGGTCAGTGACATGTAGTTTAGCAGGCTGTTTTCTCAGTTTCAATTATGCTTTGCACAAATCTACCTCCAGAAGGAGGGTAGGTTTTATCAGAGTAATGGCCAGTCTCTTTCACACCACTGGTGTCAGAGGACAGAGTCAGAGGACATATGCTAGGCACAGAATATTCCCCAGTCATATGCAAATAATAGAATTAATATTCATATTGTATTTTGTCTTAAAAAAAAAATAAGAAAGGTGATTAATCCAATTGATGATAACACTTTCTACTCCAAAACTTGTGAGAGTTCCCAGCTACAGTCCACCTAAGTTCTAATTGAGAACATCTAAGTTCATGGCACATATTTTGGCTGAGAGAAATATGAATCACTGAAAGTTTGGGTTGCCTGAGCCTTATCATAGCAGTGATTGCCCTGAGCCTGGCACCTACAGGGAAGGTACTGATTCACCTGGTAATTATCTACATGCCAGAAGCTTAATCCTGTCACTTGAAAGGTACTGTAAAACAGAACTAAGAAATATGTGCTTGTTAGACACAGTTCTGAAAAATCTCATTGAAAAAGAACTGATTAACAATTTTTCCATGTGCTGAGGAAGTCTAGAGAACAGACACGTTTCTAAGTATTTGAGATAAAAAGTTAATAATTAGAAATGGTCTTAGATTTGAAAGGGAGCAGAAAGCAAGATTATTTTTTCAAGGAGCACTTGTAATTAGTCCTGTGAGCTCAAATGTAGCACTGCTACACTTTCCAGTGCTCTGAGAACTTGGACATTTTTACAAAAGTCGAAGGAGTTGTACAATGACATGGTGCTAAACAAGAAGAAACAATTAAGAATCTTCTTATTTTTTGATATGCTTACAAGCAAAATGTATTTTTGCCTTTGATATTTCTCAAATGCTATGCCTATTTGTATGCTAATAAAACAGGTACATCATGATTACATCCCACTGTTTTTTAAATCTAGTTTAATCCTCAGAATAAATAAAATTATCAACTAAGAATGTATAAGTACTATTAGAAATTCAACAGGAAAAAAATATTCAGGTCATCTTATTCTGATTGTCAAAATAATCTTGTATTAAACTGATTTTGCAGTAAGATGAATGAATTTGACCAGAATTTTTTTAAACTTAACACCAGTTCAGTTAATTTTTTCTGCCCCTGTAAGTCAGCAATTGTCAGAGGCATAATGTGCTCTTCTTATGACATAATGCATTCGAATTTATTCATTTCTCTTTATTGGTCTACTTATGAGTCTTAATAATGTAGAATTATCAGAATTTCTTTGTGAAGTTGTAAGTGGAGTGCTTTTGTAGGAAGGCATCTGTCCTTGTGAGCCAGATGCAGACACACTAACAATATCACCAGTTGAGGCTTAAAGGCATCAGAGAAAAGAATTATGAAAGGAAGAAAGCTGGCCCAAAGTGTTCAGAGAGAAAAAAAGAAAATTTAAATGTGAAAATGAATATGTACAATATTGATCTACTCTTTATTGAATACATTTTTTGTGCAACACAATTGTGTGAGTCAAACTAGTTTTCTGTAGCTTATCCTAGAAAGAAAAGCTTTCCTTTAAGAATAAAATTGTAGGCCTCAATTTTTTCATTCAAAAGCTTTCTGAATGAAATTCAAGATTACCTTTTTTTTTTTTTTTCTGAAGCAGTTAAATGATTTAGCTGTTCACAGTGTAGTTCTCTCCAAATTATATTTTAGATAAAAGAGTATTTTAATGGTTTGCATACAGCAAGATAATAAAACCAGACAAAATTATCTGAAAGTTCTTGCTGATCTTTCAGTTTCATGAGCTACTCTACAGCAAGCTAAAATGGAAGTTATGAATACTTTTGTTTCTGAGAGATGTTTAACTTCCACAATATAAAGCTCTTACTACCCCATTCAGTAGGAATAATTTGCTGCTTTGCACACCTCCTAGGCATAAAGCTGTTGAAGAAGCTATTCTTTAAAATGCTGTAATCAGCCACCAGACCTGATTTCTAAAATCCACAGGTGTCTTTCTCACATGTGATTCCTGCTTTTTTGAAAGAATAATCTAAATTATTTAAACAATTGAGTAGACATGTGCATTTACCCATATTCAGCAGTGCTCATTTATATCTGGCTTTGATCTCAGCATTCCCAGCTCAATAAAATACATAATCACATAAGTGGTCATCAACATAGGGAAATAATAAACAAAAACCAGAGATGTGCTGCATAAGCACCTGAAGTGTGTGGACACGAGAGCACTTACATGCTGGAAGACACTCCTGATTTAAGCTTTTGGGCTCTGAATCAAGCATCTGGAAGGTAAAAGAAACATTCATTCACATTGTGTGGTTTGTGTTTAGGGCTATCACTATAGATTCAAATGTGAAAAATGTTCTGCTGCCTTATACACATTTGTAAACATTTTTACAGCTCACAGAGTGTGATTGCAAATGAAATATTAACACCCAAAGAGAGACTGGAAACAGCTGAGGGTCATTACAGGGCTGGCAACAAATATTATCTAATGCACTTTCTAGAAATAGTGAGAGAAGGTAAAGCTGGCATATGCATATCAAATTGTTAATTGCTCAGAGCCATGTACATGTTTACAGAGTCCTGGGAAAACAAGCAAAGGGTAACAAAAACTTACAAACTATTCTCTTAACAATAAATACATATTCTCACAATCAAAAATTATATTTTAGGGAGTAAACAGCAACATATACAGTGATTTAAGGTTACTGTTTAGAAGCATTTTGGGGGTTGCTCTCATTTATATCCTTGACTTTCATCTACCAGTAAAAAAACAGTTTGGTTTACAGTACTTTTACTCAAGTTCCTAATTGGGTTTGAGCTGCTGCCACTGGAGTCACTCTGATATTTAAGTGCATGACTAATGGGAGTTCCCTGATAATTAGAGCTGATACCTACCATAAAAGTGTTGAAATAACAAGATAGAAATGGAAGCTTGGATTTTAAATATTGTTCCCCAAAGGTTATGTTCCAGAAAAATTACATTTTCTCACATTTCAGGAAATTTTTCCTACTATTAATCTGAATTCTCACATGTTCAGCCCAATTTCTACATGATATTGTGTGTCCAAAATTCTTAGCAAATGATAGAGTAAATTCACAGTACAGAACAGCATCCCAGTCATCTTTCTGGAGCTTAAAGCGTTAAGGGTTTCAGTTTACTTTGGTGTTTTTCTGAGAGAATGCTTTGGGCTAACAACACACAGATAAGATAAGAACTTGGGAGATAACATCCCATTTTGCTATGTATATAATTACTGTTACCACAGCATAAATAAAAGGAAATATTATGATAAAGAAGATACATTAGAAGAGATGGGAAAGTGATTTTAAGTTACCAAGTTTACCTATTCAGAAATTCGGCCCAAAATAATGAATAACAACAACTTTCAAGTGGCTTATGATGAAAATCCATGGATAGAAATTTCAGATTTTAAATACCTTCAGAAGTCCATTTTTGTGTGGAGTGATGGTTCTGAATAAATATTTTTTAAAAAAAATTACCTGAAAAATGTGGCTGAGAATTTAGGAGGATGGAATCCTCCTGGGTACTTCAGAGAGGAGCATTTGCTTTGCTTCTGTTATTGCAAAGCTTAGGATGAAAGGTATAAATACCATATGTACTTATTTATGCAATTATTCTCGTGAAGAGATCAATGAGAGCTGTATAGCATGAGCAGCTCAGAAATTGGCTCTTCTATTAAGAAGCATGGTTTGTGAAAGTACAAATCTGAACTTTACACACTAAATCACTGATTTTCTTTTTTTTTTCCTTAATTATAATGTTCTATACCTTCAAACTGACATGAGGAATTTTTAGCCAGTGCTTATGACTGAAGTAAGGTAAAAACAAAATCTGAAATTGATTATGGTTTCAATCAGAATAAATGAAGAAATTATTGTTGTTTGTTTTGATATTGCTGATAAATAAAAATTATGCATTTTAACATTGCAATTGTCTTTTAAAATATGTTAGGCTTTAAAAAAATATAAGGTCTAGTGGATCAAAATATAAATTGAAAAATGAATCTTCTCCAATAACAGTTTTGAAATAGCTGGATAAGTAAAACACAATTTTGTTATGGAAATGGGAATTACTGCTGTAGCGACTCTATCATTTCAGCAAAATCCTACCAATAAGTTGCCATAGAGCTTGATTCACTGCTAAGTATTTTGAAGCTTTTCTAGAATGAAAGGCTGAGACAGCTGTAAAAATTGAGTCTCCACTATTCCAGCTGATTCAGCAAGGAATTAGCCGTGCTCAGGAAGTCCTTTAAGAGATACTCTATTCTGAGGCATCAAACCATGAAAATATGTGGAGCTACTGTAATTGAGCAGCGCTGAACACATGTCCACATATTAAATACTCTGATTTAAACAGCAGCACAAAATCCCTGCCTCACACTGGAGGCTTTCTGGACAGAGTTCCTATTCTCTTCAATGTATCTGTCTTCACAGAGCAGCTGGAAGAAAGGATAAGGCCATGATTTGGAATCTTTATGTCCAATCTTTCAGAGCAACCTTCCCTCCTGGTTTTGGAACACACCAAAAGGGCATTTTCTGGCCATACATCAACACAAAGAGTGGGATGACCCTTTTCCAGGGTGCTTGTATAGAAATCATATTCCTTCATCTCCTCTTGAAGTGCTTAACCTTCTCTTCGCAGTTTGGCTCCAACATGCAATTATATACAATTATTAGCACTTTGATTGTAGTGTCATCAATTATATTGAGGGAAAAATTCTAACCTTTATCATTCTGGGAAATAAAACTTGAAAATTTGAATGATGAATGGAAAACAAATGAAAAGAAATGAGATTATTATTAAATTTGTTATTGATTACTCAGCTTCAGGAATTATGTAGGTATGAATTCATGCTTTTTAACACTAAGAAAAGTAGTAGCTAATAGATCTTCAGTCAAGTTATTGCATTTAATACTACCTCATTACTCTGCTGCTCAATGCAACAACAAAAGCATGTTTAAAATCCCTGGGGCACTGTTCTGGAGTCTAGAAATCCTGGTCTCTACTCTCCCACTCTATATGATAAATTTAGAAGAAGGAGAGTCATATTATTCTGATCAGCTCTACTGCAGTCTTCATACTTTGAGAACTGTCAGAATGTTTCAACATCTGCTGTGCAAAAAGGCGGTGAATGTGTAATCCAATTTTAATACGCATTATTTCATCACCATGTTAGTCCTTATGATTTAATTATACCCTCAGTGCAGGTCCTGCAGCTAAGTTCTAGCCTGGATATTTGTAGGCAAAACAATCATGCTTTCAACTATGAAGCTGCACAATCTGCACTCTCATTCTCATGAACTGAGATCCACTTACACTTTTCCATAGCAGGCCTACAAAACTGGTGTGCTTTATGAAGTCCTCAAGAAGTTTTACACTTAGGCATGAACTTCTCCTGAGGAGACCAAAGGACTTTTTTTCCTAAATAGCCTAGATATAAAGATGCCAGGATTCATTAGTGTATGATAGGTAAACATTGCTGCCATTTGGTTTAAGGAATGGGGAAATTTCAAGTCATTGTATGGTCATGCAGAAAGCAATTTGCTGAGAAGCAGCCTCGACTTGGGGAGTTACAGTAATAGTGTAACCATGTTTTCTGTTCTGATCATGCCATCAATTGTCTGGGTGATCTGGAATTGTCTTCTGAGACAATCTGGAAGATATTTCTGAGCAGAAGATGTTTTCTGTGCTTTGCAGTAATTCCATTCCCTGGGAATTATTTATAAATGGCTTTTTACGTGAATTTTCAAACAAGTATGGAATTATTTAGAAGATAAGACATTTTATTTTTTCCCTAAACATATATGATCCTCTTGAATTTGTAGGCATTAAAATTTAAGTTTCATACACTCAATTTTTTAAAAAAATTGTGTTTAATTTATACTGCCAATTTACAGGTACCCATGAATTCAAAAGTATTTTCAGAAACAAACAGAAAAATTCTCTTTATATCCTTGTGCTTCTCTAATCTGCTGATACCCATTTATTACATTAAAAAACCTACACAAAATAAAATAAAAAATCTATTATCCTTTCTTCTTAAATGTTTGGCATGTCTGTGAGTGTGTAGGCACTTTGAATCATCTGTCAATTTTTTTTCCATTAGTAAATGATGTCAAATCTTCATTAGGCTGTGTCACTAGCTGTATCACATGTCTAAGGTCCAGCTACACTTCAACTGAACAATTTTTGAGCATTTTTCTTTTTCTAATTCTAATTTTTCTTTGAAAGTACAGTAATGCCTTTTTGAGTGGTTTTTGAATCCATATTTTTAAATCAAAGCTTTGACATATGCTAGGATTCCTTCTTAATTCACTATTTCTTTCAGTTATAAGGTTTAAGAGTATCTGATTTCTCATTGTGTGTTTGCTTACATTTCCTCTTTCTACATCATTGTTAATCATGATTCTTTTCATTTTATATTTCCCTAATTTGGAATGGAAGTCTGCTATTGAAGAATTGTTCTTTTTAATCTAATATTTTATTAAGTAAAAATCTATAGTAGGCTTATTTGGAATAAGATTAGACTAGAAAGTGAATTTCCTTCTTTCTGTTTTTCCGTCTTCATCTCTCCATTTTCATCTTCCATGAGAGATCCTAAAGCAGAGCTATACAGAAAGAACATAGAGCATGGGTACTGCCAAGGACACCTCTGGGTATTCCTTCAGTCTCTTTCCTAAATCTGGTTACTCTTCTGTCATATTTGCCTTGGTTAGAGGATTACTTTTTATCCTTCTACAGCTTTCCTGAGTGTTTTATTTAGAGCAAAATTAAATTATGGCAATGAATAATTTTTGGATTTTTTTATACCTATTCATATTGCTAACACTTTTTGAAGGCAAGGTAGAGCAAATAGCCATCTTCTCCAATAAGGCAGCTTAGTTGAAACCTTTCTAATTCAATCTTTAATTCAGCACAAAATGGCTTAGTATACAATAAGGCTAATGTTATCAATATCACTTCATCATGTTTGGTCATTTTATACATCTTACATATGATTTGTCTGCCTGAAAGTGCATCCTTTTTTTTCATACCTGTATTAATTGATCTAATGAAAGCTACTACCTTTCCCTTCTGAATTATCTCACATATCTTTAGACTTCTAAGATAACACCAGTGATGTTCCTACCTGTATATTCTCAGTAGCTCCAATAAAAATTAGAAATTAGAGTAAGCTCCATTGACAGAGCATATTTAGCCTACACATAATTCAAGCAGTGAATTGCAATACATTGAACTTGGATTTGCACATAAACACACAAGTTTGCTGGAGCAAAAATAAGATTTTGTTCCACCATGATGTTCTTATCCAAGCTTAGGTGCCATTCTGTTTTTTCTATAGCTTGTTAATACACACTATTCAAGAACTATGCAAAGTAGCAAAATTAGATGAAAATCAGGTCTTTTTCAACAGTGTAAAGCACTAGATACTCGACTGTCTGAAGTGTCAGTGCCTTTTAGTTATTTTCTCTGAGATACGACTTTCACAGCAAAACTGTGTCTACTGAATTCAGCAGAATTATTTTCAATTTACACAATGTGGGGGAAGAACAAGGCCCTCACTTGCAGATTTGCCATCCAGCAGTTTATTAGGCTCTCATATTCACATGCATATGTACACACATAGATATTGATATGAGCACGCGAAAAGTCCATTTTGATTTTTCCAGGTTCTGCTTATACAGATGTCAATTTGCATATTTGGAAAAGGTAGCTTTCATCTTGGAGAAGTGGGGAGAAAATCATAAAACACATCTCATTTTATAACTCATAAAGCCTTTACATGTTTTTATTCTGCAGCTGAAATAAGAGGGTGGAAAAATCCCTTTCTCATCTGTCTCTGACTTCAGTCAAATAACTGCTCACAAAATAAATGTTATTCCTTCATGTCAGCAGGCTGTGAAAGTGAGGCTTGAAATGGCTGCCTGATTACAACCTTAACACCAACACCTCCTTAATCAACATTCCCTAACTCCCTCCAAATAAGCTCTCTATGATGTTATGATTTATTATATTGACTATGGCTTTTTTCCACTTTACTTTTTAGGATCTTGTAGAATAGTTGTAATTTAGTTCCTCCCCACCCCCTGCTTCTCCTTAGTGAAGTGACTGCCTTTGATTAGATTTTCTAGGATTTAGTTCAGAGGGAATTTATTTTTATTAAACTTTAGAAAAGAAAAAAAAATAGAAAAAAGTGTGAGTCTAAAAGAATAGGCATTAATAGGTTCACTGCCAAAATAAACCAAAACAAAACCCACTGTATTAGATCTTTGATGTAATTTCCTTTAATATTTTAGTTAGAACATAAAAAGATAGCAGAATTTTCTACTCTCCTAGTATCTAAATTTACTTTTTGAGGAAAACCTTGAATCAAAAAGATAAGACTTCATAGATTTTTGAGGCAGAAGAGGCAATTTATTCTCTACAGTACTTTCCAGAATGAACAACTATTTCTCAAGAGTTTTCAGCCAATTATAAAATGAAACATGCCTTCTTATTTTGAACAATATATTCTTCCTACATGGATCAGATTACTTATAATAAAGGACATGTATCTATTAATAACTATCAGAGCCTAAGAAGAGCTGCACTACATCAAAATACTATTTTAGAAATAAGAACATAATCACAAAATATTCCAGACAATTACAGTCTTCTGCAATACATTGTTAGCTGTAACCTTGATCCCTAGCCCTGTCACATAAGGAGTTTACCTGTTGGGCATATTATCATCTATCATTTTACAATGTGATTTTTCCCCCTCTCAGATTCTATTGCATATATTGTTTTGATGCTTTTGAAACAGATACACAGTCAGACAGACCAGTTATCTTACTCCTTGCCTGCTAAGGATAAAAAATGTTACAAATCTTAGGCTATAGGTGACTTACATAGTTATCTAAGGAAGGAGAAAGGGTTTTAACAGCTTTTTTTATTCCAAGCTATTTTTGTGACTGTCAGTATGATAAAAATGTTATTTGTTATTTCCTTAAAACGCTTTGGGGCTGGATTGTAGTTACAATCTCTACTTTGCTTGAGAAATCAGGCTCACCTCATTAAAATTTGGAAAAAGTGTAACAATTACAGTTGTAAGAACAATTAATGCCATGTGTGCAATGTGATTTAAATGTGCATTTCTACTGGAGCAAAGTTTACTTACAGATGGCATGATGATGTCAAAAATTATGCTTTGAAATGAATTCCAGAGAAAACTGCATCTAAACATTTCCACATATTCATTGTATGATTTTAAACTTCTCAACCCCCTCCTTGGCACCCCTTCCAGTGCTCGACAACCCTTTTGGTGAAGACATTTTACCAAATATCCAGTCAGAACCCCCCCAGATATAACTTGTTGCCATTTCCTCTTTCCCATCACTGAAAGGTCCTTCTCTTCTTCAGGCTGAGCACCCCCAGCTCCCTCAGCTGCTCCTCACAGGACTGGTGCTCCAGACCTTCCCCAGATCCATTGCTCCTCTCTGGACGTGCTCCACCACCTCAGGGTTTTCCTTGCAGCAAGCGGCCCCAAAATGAGCAGGATTTGCGGCCGAGTACAGGGGGAGCATCACTCACATCCAGTTACATTTCTTCTAACATCCATATGAAATATGAAATATTGCTTTCTGTCTGTTTTTGTTTATCTAGGTACATTAGAGAGAACTTTTGTACTTACTGTGCAGTTTGGAAAACTGCTGTGTAACACATCAGGACCGGGTGGTCTGGCTGGGTGCAACCTTGGGATCCTTGGCAAGAGACCCCCACAAGGATGAGGGATAAATGAGGGATGGGCATGATTCAATGACCTGAAAAATAAACCTTTAATATGAAAACAACAAACACATAAGCCAAACAACAGTATGGGTTTCACTAAAAAGGCCGGGTCCAGGGTGGAACAATAACTTATGAAGTAGGTTAGAGGCAGAGTTTGAGGGAAAGGGACCAATAATAAATGGAGATGAGGAATATGTAAAATAATGCAGCAAAATTTAACCTATAGTAACAAGGAAACTATAGAACTTTCTAATATTATTTGCATATAACTTTTCAGGGAGGCATTGTGGGTGGGCTAACTACAGGAGATCCTTTTTCTCAGGGCTTAGGCCCTGACCAACCCTTTGCCCTGAGATCAGGAAAATAACATAGCCAGGAGTACTTCTTTAGCATTTAGAATTAGCCAAAGGTATATCTTAGTTTCCTTACAGGGCTTAAAAACAATGCAAACTATGGGTATAAGGGAGTATACAGAATGAGAGAAATAGAGGAACTTCAGATTTGGTTCTATATGTAAAAATTTGTCCTTACACTGTCCTTCTGTTTGGATCTTTCAAGAATTTTATAACATTTTCAATGTCATAATATATTGATTAATAACAGCTGATAATGTTTTTCAACTCCTTTTACAAACTTTTTAAATATGCTGAATTGGAGGCTTTTTTCTCGGCCTTACCTGGAATTTCCCCACTCTTTAAGGATATATCTACTAAGGAAAATATTTAATGACTTGCAAATCAGAAATATTTGTAATGCAGAAAAAAAGGTATGTCAAATTTTCCTGAGTAAATTACATGGAAATGGGTCAATTACATAGTATGAACAAAAATAATAACAACAAAAAGAAGAAACCTTCTCTATTATGTTGTGATCCAAAGTTCTGCAGTGACAAAAGCTAGAAAATTCAAAGATGCAGCACAAGCAGGATACAGACAAGATACAGACATCAAAGTCTTGGGATTACATTCCAATTATGTGTCTTCTATTGCAAAATGACTCTCAGAATTCTTAGTCATCTAATTCTGTGAACTCCCTGTTATTACAGTAGCATCAACTATTGTGAGGAGGGCTGGTTCTCCTTCAGGACCAACTCCATTTTTAACCTGTTAATAGGTAGCTCTGTGTGCAGTTGAGTTTCTTTGATAAATGTGTAGATGCAGGCTAAGAGCTAGCCTTTGATTACAACTAAAATAAAAATAATGAAATAAATGTTCAATTAAAATGTTGCAGTAGTAAAAAATGAATAGAATTATATCTCTGGTGGGATGATCCTCAGTATATTGGTCATTGTGTAAATAAAAAAGGCAGCAGTCTATTTAGATTCTAATGATATAAAGGAGTTTCTAGAAACCTTTATCTTTTTCTGAAAAGGAGATGGAAGTTTGCTTCTCCAAAGGGAATATTGAAGATTATTAGAAGGATGCTATATGAAAATGACACATGGACATCCTCTCTGCTCAAAAAAGCCAACAACCTTTCCTTCAGAATTCCTCTGCTTCCTACATCCTTCCATCTGACAGCAGATTTAGTAATAGGAAGAGTCATAAAAGAGACCCTCAAGTCTTTGGGATCCTGCTGAGGCATTGAGATCTGACAGTGGAAGTGTGTGCACTGACTTCTGTGTAAGAAACTGCTCCTTCATGCAGTGCCTCATGGCTCATAGAGGAGCAGTTCTATTTCAAGAAATATATATATACATAATCATCTCTTCACTCAAACACATCAACTGCTTTTAAGATTATAGACTTGTAGTTCAGAAGCTAAGAAAGAGAAAATGCTAAAGTGTAATTGTGCAGGAACAGAATAAATCTGGGAGAAGGGAGAAAGAAGGGAAACTACAAGAAAATTAAGGAAAGGGACATATATGTCTATAAAAGAAAAGAAGCCAACTATGAAAGTACTCCTCAAAAATAGGGAGTAACTGAAAATAACGTACCTGGGAAGCTTCAGTCTTCCAGTCAGATGGCCAAACTACTCACTCAGAGTCAGTGAGAAGGAAAAGTGAATCACAAGAATAGTGGATCCTGGCAATAACTTTTTTGGTATGAAGTTCTGTTTGTTTCTTCCTCTTTGCAATCATAAGGAAAGGGAAAGGAGAAAGATTACCTGATGATTTATAAATGAAAGTGAAATTAATGAATTTGTCTTAAAACAGCAAATAGATTATTCCACTGCATTTCCTTTATTTTGGACTTAAAATATGTATGAATTGGGTAATATTTGAATTGACCAGTTAAGTGCATAGATGAGGAGAGATAGTAACTTATTTTAAAATGTTTATAATAATATTATTTATTAATTGGGAGCAACATCTAAAGTTAAGACTACCTTTAGCCAGTACAAACCACTAGTCATTTCTCTGTGTTCACTCTTAAAAAGATTTTAAAGCCACACATTAAATAATTCTGTATCAGATAAGTCAGTGACCTAAATGTACTTTTTCTGAGAAGGATGTGATATCTTACCCATTATTCATTCACCTAGCAAAACTGATTGTAGTGCTGAAGGCTGCATATGTGACCTATTACTGAATATATAATGGCTATCATGTCTGTCCTGTACGGCTTATGAATCAACCTTTAAATCAATTTTTTGCAAAGCTAAGTGGAAACCCAGCATAAGATAAATATCTGTCCATCAATTTCAGATGATACACACTCAAATGGTGTTGGTAGAATTGACAAGACAGCCTTTAGTTGTTACAGGAGCATGCCTGGGACACCACTTTTAAATTAATACAAGTATTCCAAGCGGTCCCCAGAAGTTATCAGCACATGGCTTCTCTCCAGGGTGCAAACAGAGTGTGCCAGGAGCTAAGGCAGCGCTGTGTGATGAATATGCCAGGACTGGCACACCACCCCACTGTCAGCAGTGTGTTACTGCAGCTTTGCTGGCAGTGCTACCTTGTGCCTTTGCCTTCCTCACCCCACCCAGCAGCCCCGGGGAGCCTCCCACAGGCTGTGACACTGATAGAGGAAAAGGGCCTGGAGGTGGCTGAAGCCCATCTCTTGGAAACTCCAAACCTATGCCTCCAATCCAAGTGGTTTTGGAATCTAACATGAAGGTTTTCCCTGTTGTTGGACAAGATGGAAGGCGATCTACTATTTCTAAATTACATTTTCAGTCTTTTTGGGGTTTACTTAGATAGTACACTGATTAAAGGTTTTATATATTTTCATACTTTGTAGACATACAGAAAAATTAAGACCGTGCAGTACCAGATACAGAAGATTAGGAAACAGATGCAAAAGTGGTTATAAGAAGATATATTTGAGTATATTTAGTGAATTTTCTACTTGGTTTTAAGTTGTACCTCTATGCTATGCTATACTTTTGGAGTAAGGTTTTTGGGTCCATTATTTGTATATTAATTTCAGCCATCATGTCTCTCCTTTTTTACAGGACTTAAATAGGTTTGATGACTGATTTTAAAATATTTGGAAATAAACAAGCTGAAAATTTTAATGGTGCAGAATGAGTTTTCCAATAATGCTTTAAATGCTCTGGAAATTAAAAGAAGTTTGTAAGTTCAGTAAGTGTGTAAATTCAGCACCTTTCACAGAAAAGATATTTTTCCAATTGTAAATACATTAGTCAAAGTTTAAATTTTATTTAAAACTTATTAAAAAAAAACAAAAAACAAAACCCAAAAACCAAAGAACGACAATACCTGAAACCTTGTGTGCTCAGGTTTAGCCTGAGGTAAATTTTTATAGCTAAGTAATAAACAACTGAAAATAGGTTATATAATAAAAGTGCTGACACCATCTTAACTACATCCTGGAACTGCAAACAGCGATGCTATAATGAGTCAGACTCATTGTGTCTTTCTCATCCATGGTTTCCTTTTTAGAAGTCCTATACTGCTGATGGCCCAAATTTGCATTACATAAACTTTCATGATGAAATATCTTCCCATTTCATCTGAAAAGTATGGAACAGAGATCATTTTTTATTTAATTAGCTCTGAGTTTGCCTAAAGGCTTTAGGAACCAGAAAATTTTCAGGCTTGTTTTTACAAATTAGTTGTGAAGTAGAATCTGTCTTTTCTGTTTCTCCATCAAGGTAATGTGCTTTGCTCACATTTATCTTTTTTTTTTTTTTTTCTAATGAGCTATTTCTAATAGTCAGCTGCTTTTTCTGCTGTATAGTTCACTGAGGGCACCATGTTATCTACATTATTCATTACTGCAACAGTGGCATACCTTGGTTAGAATCTAAACAAAAAACAGTTTCTAGGCATAACTCTAAGTCTTCTATAAAAATCATGAATTATGTAATGCACAAATCTCTTCACAATAACACCACTTTTCTCTCTGTCAAACCAGCTATTTTTATTTAATATTGCTCATCTGCCATATGGACTCCTGTATACAAGTTAATTACGAAACTGAAATATGGCAATACACTCTGAATCTGTAAAATAATTGTCCAATTAAAACTATTTTAGAACACCTCACATACAAAATAATTTTATATGATTTTGCACATCAAGAAAAAGAGGGATTTTTTAATCATTGAAACATTACACAAATACCCATATTTGTAGTTGCTTAGAGTGCTCCTCATGGAATTAAACATGCCTCAGTGAACAAATTGTATCATTGCTTGAGAAAGCCACAGTAGATGCAGCCACTGCAGAACAAATGTCAATAAGGAAAGAGCTACAAAACGCTTTATTCCTGATTGCTAGTTCTACTATTCTCAGATTACTCTTAATGTTACATATGTATGCTGTATGCTGCTGGAATGGGCAGTATGTGGAAAACTACTCTGAGCTTTTAGACTCATTCTATGATTCATATTACTGAAATTTAGGAAGTTTTTTTTCCATATGAACAGGATGATTTGCCTCCAGGATGAAAAATTTATATGGTTCAACACGTATTTGTTATGATGAATTAAAGAAATCATTCATGACGGCACCTAGCACACTTTCTGCTAAAGCATGAAAGCATGATATGTAGCACATTGGATATCAGCACAAGCAGTCATTGGTAAATAGCCACATGCTGCTTGCTAGTTTGACATTTGCTGAGTACTGCATATGACTCTGGGTATTTAAAGAGCGCTCCTTAACAATAAAAACAGAGACCTGCCCTCAGAAATGCCCTGCAAAGGACACTATTCCTATCGTGTGAAATGTGCTCTGCATTATCAGCTGCATTTCATTTGTTTCTAATTTAAGTGACCAAAGTCTCAACATTTTGTAACATCCTGGACACAAAAACGTTTTTGTTTTTTTAATTTCAACATGAATCTGTCCTAATGTTTTGCTGCATGTTATGTTCCACAGCCTCAGGATCATGTCCAGAGAAGCTACACTTACCAGGAACCAGCATGGGGCACCAACGAGATGGGCTTCTGCTAATAAAACCATTTATTTGGGCTTCTGCTAATAAAACCATTTATTCAGCACAGGAACAAACTCAGACCCAGAGACAGAGAGCCCCAAACAGAGGGAGGGTGATGGGTTTTGTGGGACAGAGCCAGGGTGGAGTTCAAGGACGGGGACTAGCAGGGACATAGTAAGGGAGAAACCCCAAGGGCTCAAACCCAATCAAGACATCCTGGGCTGACACATCACGAAGGTCTGGGGTAGGGAAACCCTTCCAGGGCTCACAGGGCCCAATCCAAGGCAGAAGTTCAGAATTCACACTAGCTGGGGTTTACAGCCATGCCTCTCACTTTAACAATGCTTATCTGAATCTTTGCCTCCCTGGGCGGGGGCACCTCACATCTGCATCCAAACAAAATCCTTCATAGGGATCAAGTCTTCACTTTTGAAAAGAACATCCAAGACTGTGGGAGAATGTACAGTGATAACCACAATTATATTCTCACAAAATTGTTCATTAGAAACTATGCTGATCTTTTTCCCATATTGTCACCACTTGACAGTTTATTCAAAATAACACAATGAAGGTGTAAAATGCACTCAGTGAGAGAATCAGAAGGAAAGGGATGGTACTTCCCATGTCACAAATGCCTAGCTAGTGTGTGTTCTCGCCATGTTAGGAAAGTTACTGACTGCACGTATCTGTGAAATGGCTAATTTTGTTTTCCTAACCTAATTGATAACTTCCTTTTCTTGGGAGGCCAATTAATAATATTGTTGGAAAGTATCTCCTAAGATACACTCTTGAGAGTGAAGAAAGGCAGAAGTTGCTGAAGAAATGAGAAATGTTTGAAATAAAGTACTGATGATGAAATACATGGGTCATTTTTAAGCCTTGGTTCTATCTGTCACTTTGATTAAGAGGTGCAGAACAAACACATTTAAATGTGTCTGTAAGATTACAAACATCATCAAATACTTCTAGTAAGATCCTTAGCACTGCTATTAAAGCACTTGATCAATGAAATAGAAAAAGGATATAAAAACTTTTACAAATGATCCAAAGGCAGAGAAACATTTTAAGTAATAAAAGAGTGGTTGCTCTTGCCTCATGATTCTCTTTGTTTTTGTAATGGAGTGTGAAAAGATAATGCACCTTTTAATAATGGCACATGTTAAAAAAGAGGGATATTTTATAGAAAGAGTAACTATCCAAGAAGTAGTAACAATGAAAAAGGAGTGTCATAATGAGAGATAAGCTGATTTACTTGATTTCACATAACAAAAAACAAGTGCAGTACATATGTAAACGAGATATTGGGTCAGCATAGGCAGTTATTTTGCACTGGTCTTACCTCTTCAGTAACACTTCTCATTTTATTGTCAGCATCTTCCATTAAGGAAGGATGATCCAGTTTCCAAATAGTGCAGAGAAAACACAGTAAATGCTGTTTTACTGTGGTAAATAGATGAGATAGATAATGTTTAATGCTTTTAATAAAGATGAGACAAAATTGCCCTCAGCAAGCATGAAGAGTGAAGAGCTGGAAATACCCTGGAAAGAACAGCTCAACAGACTGAAGAAATGGCCTGACAAAAGTCTCTCAAAGGTAAATGCAAAGTTCTTCACCAGGAATAGCACAAGTCATGCAACAATACATTGCTGAATGACAACAGCATAGAAAGCAGCATTGGACAAACGGACTTGGAAGATCCCAGTGGATAACAAGATGTACATGAATCTGTATTTTGTCCTTGTGGCAAAGAAATGCAACCACATTAGTAAAATTTAATTGCCAGAAGGTGAAGGGAAACAAACTCTGCCTCTTCTCAGCACTTGTGAAGTTATCTGAAGTACTGTGTCTAGCTCCAGCAGAGTGGCACAAAGATGGAGCACATGTTGTGTGGAAGAATGTTTGAGAGACCATTCCCTAACTGAGATGGTTAAAGGAGGAACTTATTACTGTCTTCAGCTACGTAGAAGGCCATGGAGAGGATGAGGCCAGAATCTTCTCAGAAGTGCACAATGTTAGGGGCAGAAGGATGGGCATTGCTACAGGAGTAATGATGAGAAGATACTAGGAAAAAGAATTCAGAAGGGGGTTGCTAAAAAAGAAATCAGAAGGGGGCTGCCAAAACCTGAAACAGGAGTTCAGTGATTGTGGAATCTCTGTCCCTTGAGATCTTCACAGCTCATTGGGGCAGCCTGACACTGATTATCTCTACTCTGACTGGTGAGATCAGGCCAAAAGACAGCCAGAGTTCATTTACAATTTTAGTTACAGTATGACATTATCCCAGCGCTGGGAAACAGACATTATAGATTTTCAAAGAACTGACTCTGTTAAGCTGTGTATCTCAGAATGGCTAGAGTTTATAAATATTACAGAAGAAGAAAAATGTTGGCAATCAAAGTCACTGGATCTGAGGAAAGATGCAGATTTTGGAAGCTTGAGCAAGATATTCAGTCTAGATACAACACACACATTTCTAATAGCGCAGATAATTAACAACTGGAAAAAAATTGTGGTGCAGAACTTCATTAATACAAATCTTTAAATAGAAATTAGATTTTTTCCCTAAAGATAACCTGTGTTTCAAATGGGAAATAGTTCAGGGAAATGCTATGTTTTTCTTTAAACAAGGGATCAGATTATGTGATCACAGAGGTTCTTCTGGCTTTAGAGAAAATGAATCTGTGATCCCCAAGTCCTTCTTTAACATCATAATGTATATGACACACATGTTCCAACTGAGCACTCGCTCCTTCAAAGTGATCCCCTATGGATTGTCCAGGACAAAGATAAAGACAAAGAAAGCTTTTGAACATGTCTGAATTTGAGCTGTCTTTTCTATCTTTTAATCTAAAGGAAAATAACATATCAAATGTGTAGATCTGAGGTCAGAGACTTTCTAGAAGCCACTACTACAGATATTCTCCCTAACTCTGAGCCACTGGCACAGTCAGCTGTAATTACCAGCAAGGTTATTATGCATCAACAATGACAAGCTTATATTTCTACCAACAAATACTTGAGCTTTAGGGGTATCCTAAATTAGCTTTTTTTCCCCCCCCCTTGAGACCTTGAGAATCAGAGAATACTTTGTATGGCAAAGGAAATATCCAGTGCAGAAAAATGTGTGTAACAGAAGCAGTGAACGTATTTCTGTTGAAAAACAGTGTGTGACAGGCCTATTTTAAAAAACCGAATAAAATTCTTCACCACATTCTGTTGAGTATTTGAGCATTGATACTTGTACTGCAGGACCAGAATATTTTCTATGCTTGATAGACATTCTCCAGCTCTTGAAATAAGTTTACAGATTTTCTCAGAAAATGTGGAATTCAATATATAGATCGGTATGTTAGAAATCTCTTTGATGTACTAACTGTCTTTTTACTGACCATTATCTGTCTGTAATAAGGGGTGTGAATTCATCTCATATACACCTTGCACAGCCTGGCATGCTTTCCACATACATTGCACAGGCATTGCAGCGCATTTTAGGCACTAAGCCATTAACCTATTATGGGTAGAACATTATCCAGCAATTATATGAATAGTATTGTTGTAACTTACCTCAATGTGTTTGACATATGGAGCAAAGTCTCTAGTTTTTTCTAGTAGATTGCATATGCAATGATAAAGTCGATGTAACCTGAATTATTTGACAAGGGACTGATCTGGAAATAGTTGCTGGGGCCTCTTTCATCTCCTGTAAAACTCACAAGAGACAAAAGTAAAAACTGGATAAGATTCAACTAAGAAAAAGATGGTTAATAACAATTAACTTGATTATAAGAAAACAGCTAAAAACTTTATTTTGCTCTTTTTTATTTTCTAAATCCAATAAACCAATATTAATAGTTTTGATTAGGATATTTTTTTCTGTAGCAAAAGAGAAATTTTGTACAACTGATGTAATATGATGTCAAATAAATAATACTGCAGGTCCTCCAAGATGAAACTCTCGTTGTTAATCTTAGGTATTCCAAAGGGGCCTACACTATCAGATCTTTATATTTTGAGCTAATAGAGGCATAATACAAGAGCAAAGCAACAATGGAAGAATATACAGTCCCCTGTGGCTGCAATTGAAGCTCTAAACCCCTGTTTTTCATTTTTAAACTGTTCCTCTGGGCATAGGTAATGTTCAAAGAAGCATTTTAAAGAGAAAATGAAACTCTAAAAGCTTTAAAATGCAGTTGCAGGAAATCCAAGATGTTGTCTGTGACAACTCCTGTCTTACCGATATCTTATGGGAAACAGCAACATTCAGAGCTGCTCTTTTTACACAACAACACTTTAGAAAGGTTGACCATGCCTTTTCTAGAGGATCACTGCAACTTTGACAAATCAAAGTCCTTGCCATGAAAACAAAAAATCCAAACTACATTTGAGAGAAGTTTATTCCAACTGGAACACCAGAGCATTTGAAGGCAAAGGAAAAAAAAATTAAAAATACAGTAATGTTGAGCATATAAAGCAAGTGGAAACAGGAAGAAATCTGTTTCAGCTTGAGGCACTCTAACAGTGACACTGACTGTGCCGTGCCTGTGCCCAGAGCTGGGTGAGGAGCTGAGGACAAGGACTGCAGAGCAGGCAGGTGCCTGAACAAACGTGGGCTAGAAGTGGACATGGATGCAGACAAAACCTTTCAGATCTTACAGCTGTGTCTGGTTTCTGGACAGAGATAGCCAAGTATTGCCAGATCATGATTTTTTATTGTCAATTTCTATCTTAAACTTCATTTGTGAATAAATAAAGGAAAAGGAATCTTACAAGTTTTGGATTTGCAAGCTTCTTGGGATTTCTGAGTAATTATTAAAACACTTGAGAACTGTAGAAAGTAGAAACTTTCACTATTTCTCAATGGATCACCTTCTGAGATCATCCACATTCCACTGGGAACTTTCACAGTGTGGCATAATTCTCTTGTCCCTTTGGTAGAGATTGCTAGTCTTCAAAATCAACTTGAAGCAGAAATGTAGGTCTTCTATTTTTTTCATCTTTATAAAGCCTTACTTAAGGAAGAAACAACCAGTTAAACACAGAATTAGCTTACAGGGGGAATGAGAGGAAGATGTATTAGCAACATGATCATAGATGTCTCATTTTCTTGGGAAAAGATGACAGTGATGGTTGATTTTTTCTGACACTAAAATGAAACTGGATATAAACAACTTTGAGGCAAGCTCTGATCAAAACAATCCAAAATTCTTTATGGAGAGATCTTTAAAGTCTTTTCCATCCTAAATAAACCCTAATTTGTACACTAATCCCTGTACAGCTGTAGATGTGTAAATGAAAGTTAGTCATATATGCCTGAAATGTAAAATTTCCATTAACTGTACAACAAGACACAAAGAAATAAAAAGTTGGGACTCAGAAACATTTTCTGCAAGGACACACCATTATAGGATAAGAATTTCAAACTGAGATAGAGGGGGAAAAATCCTCTGAAATGCGTTTATCAGTGAATGACCCTGATCAGCTGTGCTCCATCTGAGGAAGATCATTACTGGAGACGTCAGGGTAGTGTAGGAGACAGGTTAAAAAATGGGTTTCAGATTATTGACACTTACTTTTTATTAAAGTTTATTTACAGCTGGGGATAAGGGAACATAGGCCCAGAATTATGGAACTTTTTAAAACTCCAGAGATGATATCTTTGCAAACCTTTGCAAAATTCTTAAAGTTTGTATTTCTTGCATTAATCCTATCTGAATGGATGTCTTTCAAATGCAATGCTCTAATTCTTTCAAGTTACTATATTTTATTGTATTTTCATTTATGATCTGTTTTCTGCTGAATTTCTATTAAAGCCTGAGCCTTTCTTGAGCAAAGGATGTGCTTAAAAGCTTTGCTAAATAAGGAAAGGATTAAATAAGTGTAATGATTTAAGTTCTCTGTCTAGTCAGGATTTAAAAGGCGATATCTAGCATATAGCTGCCTGCCCAAAGGACAGACTATTGGAATTGCACTTTGAAATGTACAGCTCACCCGCAACTATTTTCTGTTTCTTTATAAATCTGAGATGCCAATGACTGATGCCTAAAGGTGTGCATAAAATTAAAATGCACCCTTGTATTCCTGAAGGGACGTACTCTTCTCTAATCAATTGGAAAAGATAAAAGAAATCTGTAAAGCTCTAACTCCTTTAAAGTGAAGCTTGCTTTAGGAGGGAAAATGGCATATATTTGGACATAGACTGAGCACTAAGGAACAGAAAAGCACACTGGTGATGGTTGAGTACTTTCACCAACAAATTAAAAAAAGAAAGTTCTAAATACCTATTTCTAGGGAATTTTTCAGCCAGCTGCAGCTGATAGTTATGTCCCAAAATATTTGTATTTTATTAATAAATATTCAATAGAAGAATACAGGTACAGACATGTTTCTGTTCTGAAGAGCTGATGTAAGAATATATATTTTTGTTGATTGTTTCTGAAGGCTGTTTAGAAATAATGATGGAAATATAATATTATTAAAAATCAGATGCAGTAATTCAATGTTTCTAATAACAATAATATTTTTAATCACTTTCCTCATCCTGAGCTGTTTCGTTGAGCCTCCCTTTAAAAGAGGTAATGCTAGTTTAGTGCTTGCATGCAATTCTGTCAAAAGACATGAAAGGATGAAGAAAACAAGGAAGGTGGTGTCCACTGGAGCCTAAAATGCTGAAGGGGCCAACATTTTCAAACAATCTTCAGCCATTTATAAAAGTGAACACAAGCTGTTGAGTCTCAAAGTTCATAGGATCATAAAATTGGGCTTGGGCTCAAAGGGACCTCAAAGATGATCCAGTTCCAGTCCTCTGCCACGGACAGGGAAACCTCTCACTGGACCAGGTGGCTCAAATGCTATAATACAGCAGGCAAGAAGATGCAGAGTACATCTTGATATGGCCCATGTTGCAGCTTTGAGTTTTGAGAACTCTGTTCCCTTTACTTTCCAGGGTTCCTTGACAAGAGAAATAACTTCCTGAGCACAGTATTTCTGTGTCACTTTTATTATGGATTGTAAATTCTCTGTTTAAAACACACATAGGTGCAAGTACTGATATTGACATTTGGAAATACTGAATGGATAAATAATTAAGTCCATAACTACTAAGGCAACTCATTCCTGAGTTCTAGCTTCTGTGCCCCTTTTGGAAGGCAGTTCCAGAACACACTATTCTACTAGTTTAGAACTCTCTCATTTCCAGTTAAATACATTTACAGTCATCACTATTTTTTTCCTGGTGACAGCATTGTCCTTTAGCTTACAGTATCACTGCTCAATATTTACTCCTACAATGTGTTTTTTTAGACAGCAATCATATGTGCTGGCAGACTCTAGTTGTTTTACTCAGTTAAACCATTCTGACTCTACAAATCCTGCAGAACAGGCTCCCCAGTCCACTGATCATTCTGGAAGCCTTGCTCTGTACTTTTTCACATTAAAGATGACTTCTTGGATGCCAGTTCTGCTGCAGAGCCCTGTGTTAAGATTATGTCTCCCCAGGTTCTAATGCAATGGCTGCTGGGGAAATTCTGAGCTCCACAAATTAGAGTTTCCTGAAGCTTGTTGATGTAATACCATCAGAGGACATATTACAGAGGGTAGAGAAAGAAAAAAATCTAATATACTTATAGCTTTAAAGAGATGTTTTATCACTAGATTTACATACAATAAGTATCAGTTGGGATAATTCAACATTGTTTCTTGTCAAACAAGAGTGTGGCTTATGATTCTATTTTATAATTTGAAGAAACAGTCCAAAATATTATGCTTCAAAGTATGTAGCAGTGTTCATACACTATACTTAATTTTTTTCCCATCCCAATGAAACCTAATTATTGTTGGTCTTGAGACTGTCGTCTAAGAAATATTATTTTGGCAGTACAAAAATTTAGATTTAATCCCAGAAAAACTTTAGGCTTTTATTTTAGTGAAGGAAATGTTCAATCTATGTATTTGAAAGGAAAATCCATGTGTGAATCAAAAAGAAGGAACAAAAAGTTGTGTCGGTCATTTAGATGGATTTATATTTTCAAAAAAAAATTATTTATTTTTAAAGATAGAAAGATACCATATTAATGTAGATCAGGCCTATACACAGTGATCTAAAATCTGATAAAATATATGTACCTGCAGCAGATAAGTATTTTTTAGAGGACTATAATGTACAGCACAAGGTATGGTAGGTAAACATACAAATTACCTTTTGATAGTGAATCCAAGTTTATGTCAAAGCTAAAGAAGGGCATTTTGCAGCTCTTGGATCAGTGCTGTACTAATAATTTTTTTTCTTAAAAATGCAATTCAGTTCAAATACAAATGCTGGAGTACACCAGCACATTATTTAATGATCTGTCTTTCAAGACAAGCCTTTGTCAATGCCATACATCAGCTGCTGCAGCTGAGACTGGGACATTTTTTGCACAGAGCTGAAGGGAATACTCTTGATCCATTTCAAGCATTATTTGACACATTTCAGAATCACAGAAGAGGCAGTCGAGCCCTGAACTTTCTCAGCTTATGCCTTCTATTAAATGAGAAGAGGGAACTGCTGGGCTTTTTTTCTTGCATACTTTTTGTAACCCACCAACTGTTTAGCTTAGCTGGTATGCACACAAATCAATATTTTTTCATGATGAAAACGTACCCACCATTTTCTGCGGATATTGTCTCTTTGCTACTTTAAAAAAAACCAAAAACTCCAATTTCAGCATATTTTTGCCCTAAGCAGACTCATTTTATTAATTTCATTGATCTTCATGTTTGTTTGGGGTTTTTGCTTTTCAATTGCAGAATCTCTTTTGAAGAGCACTGTTTATTTACTTGGTAAGCGAGGCTGGTGAGCACAAATACTGTGGCAATGAGAGCCAGGAACAGCTTGCTAGTGTACTGGCTCAGCAGTGCACAGAAGCTACATTTGAGCTGCTGAGGGGTAGATCTTCAGCTTGCATAAATTGTCATGGCTCTTTTGATATCAGCACTACAGCCATAACTTCGAGCATCTGAGGCTTTGCCCCCTAAGCCTGAGATGAATTCAATGATGCCGTAGACTGAAATTACTGTTATTATTATTCTTGAAATTTGTTTTTCTCAATTCTCCTACTGCTTGAAATTTATTGATTATTTTCTACCTACATCATGTCATGCATCCAGCATTGTTTCCTACACTGTAGCTCTTCCTTGTCTTCTCACAGTTCCCAGTATTTCAGCCTGGTTAGAAGTATACAGAGTCTTTTACATGCTTATATTCCACATTGTTTTGCATAATGTTGACCTTTATTTAACTGAACACAATATTAGGTGTAGTGTGGGTCCTCAAGTTGCAGATTACTGAATAACAGGGGCAGGTCAGGATGAGGGAAGAACAAAGGAATTCTTTCAGATCTGACAAAGCTGTTAAAGGATCTTTTGTGAGGGGTCCTTCAGTTGCTGATTGTATTTCTCTTCTGCAGTTATCATTCAGTCCTGTGAATCATGCAGATGCCCATGACCAGAAGATGTGGGACTCTGACATCTAACAGATTTTGCTAAACAGCCTGGAGGTCTTTGTTATTCAAACCATGAGGTGAAGGACAAGCAGCAAAGCACCTGCCCACCAGCCACAATGTGCTGGGCAAGGGACAATGGGCTGGAGTCAAAGGCTGCAGATACTGAATTGCCCTTGAGAATTCAGGAGAACTTTCACAGGTTCATCAATAACTGGCCAAAGAAAACCCTCTGTAAGCTACGTGCCTTTTCAAGGATTTCCAAAAGATATTCCATTTTGGACACTTAAAATGTATTTCACATATTAAAAATAGATTTGCAGCTCACCAGAATGGATTGTATCAAGCCAAAGAAGTGGCAATTAAATAGGCAGATTTCTCACTGTTTTCTCACTAAAATTTCAGAAATATTACAATATTTGAATAGATTCTTTTGGAAGAATAGTGGAAGTGGAGAGGTTAATTATTTTAATTAATACTGTTCTTAATTGTTGTTTTACCTACTTTTGAAGATGAGTGATTAATAAATACAGAATGAAGTGTTTAAAATAGAATTCACCCCAAAGTAATAAAATACTCAGACTTAAGAGTATTTTAAAAGTGATCAATTATTTTCTTCACATATTATTCCAAGCACCAAACTGTTACACCTGAATGCATTTCTACAAATGCTAGAAGTGTCTTATCGTGAAAATAATGTGGGCATGCAAATAAGTGCTGTACTTATGTCAGCTGAGGTTAGCAGAACCAGTCAGAGGTATGGTTGTTCTGGTCCATGTATGAAGATGCATCTGAAAGCAGCATCACTATTGCATGGTTCAGGGAAAAAAATCTATCACTGTGCCTGTAGTTTTCCACTGACGTGGATCCAAGTGCTCTTTGAGTGCAGCGTGTTTATCTGCACTCTGCTCAGTGTCACCATGCAGACATGGATATAAATGCACTCCTTTCTTTTAGAAACCTCAGCCCAAACACCTGTGTCTGCTAGAGCAGCACAATTCTCCATTAAGAACTGACAATATATTGATTAAAACAAACTTAAATTCATGCAATTTGCTGTGGATACTCCCAAAATGACTGGGTTACAAGTATCTTCAAAGACTTTGCATTTCTCACAGAGATAAAGAATTTATAATACCATCTATAACAATGACATCTGTGCTGAAATATATATAGCAATTGTAATAATAGCTGCAGATTAATGCACTACTACTTGGTTAGCTACCAAGAAAGCTAAAGCAGGTTGGCATATTGGTCAGCAGTATTTCCACTTTTATCAGGCAAAAAATGCCCACTTGCCTTGATCATTATTATATTTTAAATTTAATTACATTTTAAATTTAGAGAAAGTTGCCATTGTTAATTGTAGTTAATTGTTACCATTGTTAATATCAAATCCCTATATTTTAATATTTAAAAAGCCAAAAATAAAAAAAATGCACCAGCAAAACTAGTCTCAAAATCAAAAACAAAGACAAGGTTTTGCTTTCATTAACAAAAAATCAGCTAAGCTCTTTTATCCCTTTCTTCCCACTGCCATAAAAGACGACCTGAGCCCCCTTTGAAACCGGCACAGTGTGATCTAAAGAATGAAAAATGTTGATTGAGTGGCACTGCATGCAATAATTTGAAATGAGCATAATCTTTTCAGGTAAAAATGGAACAGTGCACTGTTGATATGTGCTTGAACAGGGACCCTCCCCACTGCCTAGGGCAGGCAGCAGAGCGGGGATGGTTTGTAACCATGGCCTGGCAAACACGACAGGAGCGTTTCCTTCCACACAGTTTTCAGCTAATCTGGAATGTCACACTCCTGCCACTCCATTTTCTGCAGCTGTACGAGCCCTGCTGCTGCCTCCACAGCTCTGGGGCTTGTCCCCAGCACTTTGCTCCTGGAGGGCTGCAGGGATGCAGAGCTCACATCTCCAGCCACCAGCCGGCTCTCCGGTGCTGCCTGGGGCAGAGCATCATCACAGGCATCACTGAGAGATGCTGCTGCAGCTGCTCTGTTCTGGGAGCAGCACAAATGCTAGATTTACCAGTCCTGGCTGTTTCATGTTTTCTCCCTTATTAATATTGCAGAAAAATAATCTGAAGGCCAGGGCCAGACGCAGGCGGGATCCCCCACATGGAGTGCACGGCTGTGCCTGTGGCTCCAGCAGCTGCAGCAGCTCCTGTCCCAGCTCTAGTGCAGATCTTACAGCCTGGAGAGAGGGCTACACATTTGACTTTTTCTGTTTGGGGCTCAACAGCGCTGTATTTTTAGGTCTCATCCTCGCTAGTTTGAATAAAAGACGAGACCTAGGAGTCGTGCATTTTGGAAAGCTGATGATTTTTTTTTCCTGTTTGAATCTTTTGGTATATAATTTGCTCAGGATTACAGATGTGAAATTCATCTTTACCCATAGAGTCAAACAAAAAACAGAAAGAGAGCTGTGGAACAGGTACAGATGTTCTATTTACCCATTCAATCACTGAAATTATTGCATGTGACATAATCCTGTATGCCTATGAAATATCAGATTTTTCATTCGCAGAGATTCAGTATTATTCTGCAGAAGCAATACAGTTTTCTTTTCTGCAAAATATATTGCTTCTTTTAAATGACAATACGTATTCCTTTTAATTTTTAGTGAAGCAAGTTTAAAAACAGTATGAATAGATGAGCCTTTTAACACAATATTTAACTGGAAAATAAACATTAAAATGGACACAATTAAAGTATTTTTTCAATAATAATTGAATTTGAAAACTAAATATCTGATGTAGAAGCTATAAAATACTTTGTTGACTTGCATTTTTAAAGTCTGCTCATAGCTGAAAGGTTTTGAAATCATCTTGGGTTTGCAAAACCTTAACTCAAAGTTTCAGATAGAATTTTTTCACAGTTCAGCCAATTTTTGTGTATAATAGTAGAATATTAACTGGCACAGCCTTATCTCTTTTGTTTTCTTTTTCTTTTTTCCCAATTAAATTTTCAGGTTTCGGTTTTATATTTTTGTGTGCTCTAGTTAGGCTTCCAGAATAATTTAAGTACCTTCTACATAGCAGATTATCTCACTCATTGCAATGTTAATCAATGCTGTATTCTGTCCTCTTTCCTGTTTCCCTTGTCTCTTAGGCAGACATGCTGCTTTGTTCCTGTTTGGCTGTTTTAAGACCTGTGTCAGTGAAGTGGTTTACTACAGTGTTACACTAAACATTGGTATTTGAAAATATGATCAGAGAGAGGCATAACTTGGAGGGAAATAGCACAGCAGGTAGATATATAAATCTTAGGAAGGATGATGGTGCCAAAGTAGCGTGCTAAAGAAAGGGGCTGCTAGTTTCAGCAGCGTCTGATTTTGTCTCATAGGTAGGAACCAGTAGCCAAACCAGAGATAACATTTCTTGCAAGAAAAACACGATTTCATGACAGGGAAAATGTTTTTTCTGCTGTACTCTGTAAAGCTCATTGTATAACAGAGATATTAGGTTTCACCAGTCTCAATCAGTGCTATTCTCGTTAAGGGCCTCCAGTCTTACCCCCGGCAAAGATTTCACTGCAATTAGTCTGTTTAAACAGAGCCATTGAGAGTTTTCTTTGTCACAGAACTTCTGGAACAGGCCTTAAGGCAGCTCTGTGAGAGCCAAAGGATAATAATTTCACTACACAGCAGCATATTTCAATTACAGTATAATTAAACCAAATACTGAAGCCATATCTGACAATTGGTCATTGGAAAGCTAAACCACAAAGCCCTGAAACATTTGAAATTACAGGCTGAAAGTTAGAGTAGAATTTTGGGCTGAGGTTTGCACTAGGATATGTAAAGCTGCATTGGCTGCTGGTTGAATCTCTGTCTGGAGCAAATGCTTGAAGAGATCTCTGCCTCACTTTTGTGAAACACTGAGTGGTCAGCAAATCCCATCAAACTTCTGATGATTTCTCAAAGCAGCAAAACTCCACAAATGGACTGAGAACTCACCAGCTGCTACACTTCATCTTCTTGCAAGAGTCTTCTAATAGACATGAGGAGAATGGAAATACCTCAAAGATCCACCCTTGTAGGGTTAAACACAGTCTAGGAGAGGTTTGTATGGGCAGAGCTCTTCTGTATTTATCAATTGCCTTAACAAGCATACTTCTATTTTTTATTACTGAAATATAATTCAATTTCAAGTCGTCAAAATGGCACTGAATGTGTCCCAGCTTAGCTGATCTTCTTAATAATGCAGTCATATTCTCTTTTTCTTCATTTATAGTCATTAACTTAATTTGATGACCTATCTAAATGATTGCATCTGTCACAAAGAGAGAGTTCCTATAATTATTCAGGAATCAAAGCCACCTCACTCACTCCCCAACAAAAACCTGGATTGATTTTAAATTTTTTAATATTTTTTTAAAATGCCTAAAACGATGTTTTGCACTGCAAAAAGGTATTCTAGGCACTATGTCACCAAAGATATTTTAAAAGGTGATTCAATTAATACATTACCATATTTGAATGTTTCATGCATTTACAGAAATATTTAATGGATTAGATTCAATGAACTTCTAACAGTGAGTAGAAATAAATTATTGCATCCTTACTGTCAAAGCAATTTCAGGTTTTGTATTCATCCTCTGTTGAGCCTTTTAGCTTATTTCAGTTTTTAAATCACACACAATAGAGCTTTAGGGGCCTGAATCTCTGTGATTTATAATACAAAGGAACAATTATTTCTGCAGGTAAAATTGTGCTTTTTGGAAAAGGTAAGATAAACAGATGTGCCTAAAGCATCTTCAGGAAATCATGGAGAAATGGCTAAATGTATTACAAATAGGAATAATAAAAAAAAATACAGCCATCAACTGTCTAAAGTACTTTGTGAACATTTACGTGTCTTCTTCTACGATTCAAGTGGCTATAAAAAACCTGAGAACAGAAAGCCAAAACCTTTTGGATAATCCCTTAAGCCCCCAAACAATAAACAGGAACAGGTTCTGACATGTAATTTATCAAGCTGTGAAGTTTCTATTCTTATGAACAAAAACCTAGTAAAACAAAACTAAATGAATAATGTGAGCACAATCTTGGGAAAAGTAGAATTTCTTAAAAAAAAGCTTTAGCATCCTTTCTTTAAGTCATTAAATCAAGGAATTTACATTAGACCAATAGTATAAATGCTTTAAATGTACACAGATGAACATAGGAAAAAATCTTTAGTTTATTTCTTTTATTTATGTCTTTTAATTTCTTGACTTTATAAGAACTTCTGGAATTACCGAGGTTTCCTTGTCTGACCTAAAATTTTCTTTGGCAAAGGTTTTACTAGCATTAATATTTACTCATTTATATGCAGCAGAAAAAAATGCCTGCAGCACTCCAGAGTGTGAACACTATATTAACTACATCCTAAACATCCATAAATATTACAGGATTGGAAAAAAAGAGGTTTCTAAGAGTTCTCATAAGAATCTTTTTCTGGTCTATGTGAGTCTTCACCATGCTCAGTGTTGCTTTGATGGTATTTATAGTATTTCTTGATAAACAAACCAACAAAACCATCACAAGAACAGTTGTCCTATGAGATTAATTGCTATATACTCTATTAAAATATGGAAAAAAACCAGCCCAATTTCCAAGTGTTTTTTACAAAAGCTTCAAGGACTATTCACACAAATAAACACTTCATAGTTTGCAGGAATTTGGGTCAGTACAGATTTCCCAATGTCTTTCAGTTTGTGTGTGTGTGTAAGGAGTTTGTTTATTTGTTTATGTGCTTGTTCTGTGCATCCCAATCCTAAAGCTCGTGTGAAGGCTCCAACAACTGCACCTGTGCTTCAGATTTAGTGTAGCTTACCCTCTCATTTCTAAGCTTCAAGCTAAAATTACTCAAGTTAGTTTCTTTGAAAGAAAAATATGCAATTTGGTTTTCTCTCAGAGAAAAGTGCTCTATTAACTTATGCTTTTTCAAAAGGAAACCTAAGGTGTGCAATTTTAATGATGGTTATACTTCAGAAGCAATAACTTTTCTTTTGCTCTTGCACATGCTCTAAATTATATTCAAATTTTGACTCAAAATGGAAAGGAAGAGGCCTTGCCTAATAGCTCTAGAGGAAGGTTTATGTTCTAAAGTGTCAATGACATATTATAAAATAGTTAACTGATGAAGGTTCCTGTCACAGAATTTTTTTGACTGATTTTCATTACATGACATGCCACCCCTCAGCTAATTTTCAAAGGATTTGTTTTGTTCTTGGGCTGATTTTGCCCCAGTGGTGCTGAAAGTCACTTTTGTAGATTTCCTCTTTTTGAAAAGCAGGTTTGTTCTGATTTTGACCTTCATGTTAAGGACATATTTATTTAACTCTATTTTCCCACCTCCCATTTGCAGTCAGCTGTGTTGTGTTCATATGATCTCCCAGCCACAGCCAAAGGACTCCTCTCACAGCCTGCAATGACATGTCTTCTGAGAATTGCACATTTCTCTGCACAATTAGAGCTTCAAATAGTCTGTGTCACATGTAGCCAAGGCCTGTGACAGCTGTCACTCAGGAACAGGCTTCCTGACAAAGAGAGATTATAACCTCACAGATCGTGCAGCCTTTATTATTTGTATTTAATTATCCTCCAGTGGGAAATAATAACTGCAGTTTTCCTTATGCTTTATCTTGGTGCAAGGTTGAGGCTTGTAATCACATGTACACTTCTAGCTGCCTTAAACTAGGTTTTTTTTCCTGTTTGTTCCCAATCTTTGCAGCCTCAGGGTAAATTCTGCTCTCTTCCATTATTAATTTAGACAGATACAATTTCCTAGCAAAATAATTAGTCAACATGTGGCAAACTTTTGTAATAAACTAGATATAAAATGAATAATTAAGTTTCTTGTTAAATTAATAACATTGATCTTGACTTCTCTTAAAACCAGATTGTAAGAGAGCAATTTCTTCTGCCTTCTGAATTTTGCATCTTAGAATGGAGGACTGACATTTGATTTCTATTTGACAGATATTGAACTTTAAATAGTTTTATTTTCTGTCAAAGCTGAGGCAGTGAGTTAAAGAGGAGATTTTGTGGCTGCACTGCCAGAAAACAGCTCCCAGTTCTTTAATGTCTGCCTCAGATCACCAACATACCCAATCTCATGTCTTTGCCACCTTTTTAGACCTGAAGTTCTCATGGTTGTGTTTAAGACAACAAATTAAGTCACTGAAATATAACCTGCTGTTTTCCAGTTGCAGTTGCAGCTGCTGACACGTTCTTGGCACTATTGCTGCTCTCTTTTTGAAGAATTGTTCCCAAGAGGAAATGACATTTAATTGTAGGCTAGGGTTACCTGAGCCTGGTTTGATACATTCGATCTGCTTGCTAACTGAATACCTTCTTTTATAACTTTCTGAAGGATTTAATGACAACAGGAGTTTGTTCATTAACATGAAAATTGCAGTTTTGTCTTTGCAAAATCAAGGCATTCTTTGACATTCGCTAATATCAGTCTGCCTTATCTGCCAGCACAAATTCATACACCCGTAAGAGTTCCTCCAGGGGATACTGTTTTATTATGCCAGAGCAATGTTAATTCTGGTAATCAATGGTGTATATGCAGTTAAAGAGCATACCTAAAATAAACTTTAAGTTACATGACCCTTGCAGCAAATAAAAACATTACATCTGTAGCCAGTGAAAGTTGTCAGGCATCCACTGCAAGGTCACAGACGCTGTCACCTCACCAGGGAACTTGGTGAAAGAAATACAACTACAAACATGAAAGTCTGTCATTTAATCCTAACAATATTTTTAAATAAGTTGACTGAAATGGAAAATGCTTCAAGAATATACTCTTTTAATAATCCAAAAGAGTAGAAAGCCTTTCAGTCTGCGCATGGTATATATAACATAACTATTAATCATTTTGCCTATTAGAACAGAATGTGTCTCTTTTCCAGGCTGCTTTGTCTTGTGCAGTCTGTGCCAAGTGTCACTAATGCCTGCATTTACCAGTGGAAGCATCACCCAGAGCACATAGACTCACTAAAGGGGCAAATGCCAGCATAATTCTCCAACCATCTGCTTGCCTGGGACCTGCATAGGAAATGTGGCCAAACCTGCACTCTGCCCTGAGATTACTGGATACCATAATGAATGTTTGGCACAATTAGCAGCCAGAGTAATTTAGAGAAGCATTCAGACATCTCTGGCCGATGCCAAGAATCTGGTCCCATGTATCTGGAGCAGGACTGGAAGTGTGAAGGTGACACACTGCTAACTTTGAAGCCTACCAACAAGTTGTGCTCTGCATGTGCCATCAGCTGATAACCAGACCCTGTATCAATCTTATAGACTCGACACAGAAACAAAAATTCCTCTTCTGCCAATGATTATGGCTGGAAGAAAACCAATCCTATTCAAACACTCAATTACTGAAATATTATATTAATTTTATCTGGAAGGGTTTGAACTCCTCTGTGCTATACATTTAGAGAAACTAATCTGAATAGGAAAACTAACCTCAGAGTATATGTACTACAGTATCCCTTTGAAAGTCTTGTCACAGAGGCATTGCACAACTAGAAGGTAAGAGTTTATAGAAAATATTTTAAGAAAAATCTGAAAATTGAAAATGTTTTAAGAAAAATCTGGAAATGAAATCCTTGTGAGGACTTTTTGGACAGTTTTGAGTTTTATGTACTAAAATATGAGAATTTGTGAGCTGACTATCCAGCTATCATATCTCTTCTTAATTGTGTAGCTCTGGTTACAAAACCTTCCTTCTACTGCTGCCTGGAGTACAGACCTCCTTGATTCACAACATGTAAATTTAATATTCATGTTCTAACAGGAGCAGTTCCATCTCCAGCACTGTAATGCCCTAGAAGGAAGACACACATTTCAGCTTTTCACTTGTACCCAGAATGGAGAGCCTGAATGGGATCTCTGCAAAAACCGAATTCATAAAGCATTCCAGCCTCAACAGATGATGGACACTGTTCAGCTCTATGTTAGTAGAAAAACTCATGTCAATAGTTTCCTGATTTTGAACCCTGGCTGGTAAGAGTATTCATTATTAATTGAAAAGGAAATCAGCTGACTGATTTTCTGAAAGAAATTATAGAATAAAAATGCAAGGTTTTTCTGCTAACAAGACCCTAGATGAAAGCCCCATATCTACCTTTTCATACATGGATTTGTAGGAGGTGATTCACTAGTCAAGAACTGAAAACCTAATTAAAACATCCTGTTCTGCCACCAGTCTGGCCTTTTAGTGCAAATGTTTATTTATGATTGTGGTGTTCAGCATTGTGGTGTTCTTAGAAAAAATATATTTTATGAGTTTTAGGATAAAGAGAACTTTCCATAATCAGGTATATACTATTTGCCTAGTTTGCTGCTGTTACCTTATACACATCTCATGCAGGGGAGCAGGAAGTGAGATTCACCACTGCCAAGGTATGACTGTATACACCACACACATCTGTCTGTAACATACATCACACATGTATATACACATACATACATTCTGAAAGCTTCTTAAGTAACACACTGAATTCAGCTGAGATACAGCAAGTGTCCATGAATATATCCCCAGTAAAAATCACTTTGACCTGCTACAGAGTCAGTACAAATCAAAGGTATGGAGGTAAGAACAGGAAATATGACTGAACAATTGTTAGCAGGCAAATTTAAGGTGATGGAACAGGTTTATTTTGTAGCATACAACAATATTAATGGTGCCTCTATGTTTTCCTATGAAGGCATAGAAGCACTGTAGCCACTGTAATGCAAAATCATATAATATGGATTTTTACTCAGAAGATTTACTCAGGAATTGCAATAAAAATATACTTGATATCTTTGTCCTATGTGTACAATAATCATCCAGCACCATCATTTTGAACACCTCAAGCTCTTGGTTACATAAACAATTTTAAATATTCCCGTTTACTACACTGTAGGAAATTATTTTGCAGAATCAGAAAGTGAAGGAGTAGTGGAAGCTGATGTATTCAAGTTTGATTAGTTAAAATGAAGCACTTAATTTAATGATTAAACATCTTCTTCATTTCTGTAGGTTTTTAAATGCACTGACCACCAACTTTTCTGTAAAATTTGTAATCTAGGGATGTATTAAAAATTATTTTCCTTCTTTATTATTTTAAACAGCAGACAACCAGTGATTAATACGCTCATATATTTATATTATATATTCATATAAATTTGAATAAAATTTGTATATTTATATAACCAATATACATATGTATCTTTTAAAAGTGCCTTTTAATTTCTTGAGAATGATGTACTACTTGGAAGTTGACATTTCACTATTACTTAAATAAATTCAAATAAATAAATATATCAGCTAATGCACTAGATTTCTAACATAGTACAAACTTTGTAGGACACCAGGACAACTGTGTGAGATTAAGGAGAGTTTCCCTGTTGTGCTGTGGAATTTTTTTATGCAATTTACTTCTCCTTTCCCTTAATGGGAAGAACAGTTTTATTTACAAATGTAAAGACAACTGAGGAGGAGAATTGCATGAAGACTCTTTTTTGTAAAAAAAAATATTATTTCCATCTTATCTAAACCAAAGGGTTGTATATTAATATTAATTAAATAAATTAACATTAGTTAAATATTAATTAATAATTAAATAATTATTAATAATAACATATTTTATGTTGCCTGTGTTTCTAAAGTATTTGCCTTCCAAGAAAGTTTCCCAAGAGCGTCTTTAAAAAAATACTTTCAAAAATTTTGAAGACTCTTCTTTTGAGGAGTTTTCAGTTTCAAAACATGATATTGTGACAATGTTTTTCAGAAATTAAATGTGGCTAGCAGGACATTAAGTCAATATAAAAATGTTAGAATAAAGCTGTGAATTTTTCACTGAGAGATTCAATTTCTCAGACAGTATTTTGTCTAGATTTGGAAACATTGTAACATACATGCAGAAGGAGTTAAAGTTGGAAATGTATAAATATTTTTAGTGTATCATTATAATTTCAGTAACATATTTCTCACTTTCACTGATGGTGGAAGCACCATCATGTATCAAGTATGGAAGCCAAAGTAAAGGTATCAGTCTCATTCAAAATACAAGCCTAGAATAAAGCACACAGAGCAGGATGGAAATTTACATCTCATAATACACAGTGAATTAGGACAATCATCAGCAGAATAGATGAACATTGAGTAGAAAGCAATCACTGCATATTAGTAAAACACTGTTTGTTTTTTGCTCAGTGGTTTGTAACCCTATTCGTGACTTGGGTGTCTCACTTGAGAGAATACCTGGGGGTGGGATGCAGAAGGCAGAAGGAGAGTGGGTTTTTTCTTTCCATTCTTTGTGCTTCTGAGTCTGCTTTTCTGATTTTTTTTTTATACACTTCCTTACCACAATCCATTTCTCAACCACTTCATAATGTGAGTTCAAAAGAGGTTCATAGCCTAGTGGATAAAGCAGTACGTTGCTAAAATATGGTTTTCCTTATCCTTTAGAAAAAAAAAAAAAATCAGCCTGCCTGTCCCTGTTTAATGTTTCACTGCTGCAGTATTATTTTAAATGTTGATGACTGCAACTGTGACAATTCATCAGCAACCAGAAGGCTGTTACTTTATTTACACAAGCATTTACTTATCCTTTTTTGCTCCTTTTGTCCTTTGTCCCATATATGAAGTAGTTCACTTTCTCAGCTGTTAATGTCTGTCTGTATTGCATCTATTCCCATTTGGAAACTGATCATCAGTCCAAATTTTCAGGTGACATTTCTTGTACTGGAATAACTTTAACCTCCTGATCAGATCAGGTACCACCTGTCACAAACAAGTACCTTTATCCTTTGGACATACAACTATTTATATTTAGATATGTCACTTGAAATAGTTGCAGTAGTAATGCATAACTTTTTTTCATTTTATTCTTTTTGTGTTGTTGCTTATTGAAAACTTATAACCAAGGAACTCTCTGATGAGGCCCTCACCTGTTCTCTGAGCTTCTCTGTCTCTTCCCTCCTATCCCCGTTATCCCTGTTCAGAAGAGATTTCACAATACCTATTGCAATAATCACCCAGTGTTAAATATATAGTATGTTGATGTAATGATCTGTACAGATCAAAATCACTACTCATCAGAGCACCTCTCCCAGAGACTGCTGCTCACTGCAGCAGGACTTCTGCTAATGACCTTTTCTGTCCCTCTCACTGCGAGGAGGACAAATGACCTCATTTTGTAACATTTGGCTAAACAACTGAAAAATGAAGTAGTGAAAAGCCCAGTCACTCTAAAAGTGAGGCAGTGCTTGTGCAGCGAGGCTAATTTGGATACCTAGGGTCTCTGGAGAATCAAACACATACAATTGATGTGCTTAATTAGATTGTGGAAGGCGGAAGTTTCTCATAATACTGTTTGCACTGTTAGCTTCTGATCTGGAGTTTGCAGAAAAATTAGTCTAAACTTTAAACACCAGATAAAATGCAAATGTTAACTAGACTTAATAGAAATCTAGCTGTTAGTTAGCCACATTTCCAAGAGAAGGGAGGAACTCAGGGGATGGTAAACACAAGAGAAGTACAGGAGATCAGTACAGATGTTCGAAATGTGTGCTGCTGTGTTTGCTTTCCAGTGAAGCTTTCAGCTCAGCCCATCTGTCGTGCACAGCGTGCCACACATTGTGATATTTGTCTACACCTTGGCCCTCAGCCCATGTGGCTGGTAGCAGGCTGCACACCGTTCTGGGAGGGATGCTGGGCTGTGTGCTCACTGCTGGGGCAGCCAGGGAGCAGGCACACCATGGACAGTCGCCTTCCTACACTCGGGTCACGGCTCCTGCATCCACACTGGAACCAGCGCTGTGGGTCCCAGCACTGCTGACCCACAGTGTGCACAGAGCTCTCAGACTGCTGGTGACACAAAATCTCTACAACAAATACATTAATTTAAATCATCTTCTCTGAGTGAATCATTCTAGCTTGGAGCCAGATAGTACTGAGGTTTGCAAGATGGCCTTATTAGATGCTATTTATTTCTGTATTAAAGAGAACAATGTGGATTGAAGTCACAAAAAGAATTACAAAACCTAATTTATGGATTGCTCCAACTGGAATCCACATTTCTTCCAGGCAGAAAGACTTTTTTTTGTTGTTGTTGTTATTAGCTTAATGAGGAGCATAGTCTCATTTCATTTCCTTTGGAACTTACTTCTTACTGCTCGGTCAGTTTGTTTTCATAATGCTGGGTCTCATCCAGCTGGACTTGGGCCCATTATCATGCTGCTCAACTAGTTTTATAGCAGTTTATGGCTCATATAGTTAAAAATGCCACCTCTGCTTTAGACATAATAATTTATGATACTGAGCATGTTGAAGTGGCTTCTAAATGTGCCATCATTCATCTTAAAAGTACAAAAACTGAAACCACTACTAATGTGAACCTACCCATATGCACATTCACATATTCAGTGTTTTCAGTATTCATATTCTGAGTAGTATACTTTGCAGTATTTTGAAAGTTTATTCAGCTGCATGAACCTGGGTAGAGGATGTTCTCTGTAAAATTGTCCTTTCCTTTATTGATTCCTAATCTAAGATTCTTCTACCAGAATCCTGCTTGAGCCTTTCCTTCTACCAGATCCTTATCAATTAAAAAAAGCCAAAAGAACAAAACTCTATCTCTTAGCTGCACAGATATAAACCCAAAAAAAAGGTAAAACTTACTAAAAATTTTGGCCTTCTCTGTTTAATTGTCTTTTTTGGCTCTGAAAACATAGTTGGTCCCGTGTCCCTCACATGATTAATTATTTCTCATTCATATACATTTTCTCTCTTCCTCCAGGGTTTCCCCTTTTCTAGGTTGTGTCCTGTAAATACTGTTTTCTGATTCTTGACTCTTGTTTTCATCATCATGGCTTGTCCCCACCAGATCCAACAGAGGAGTGTTCTGCACAGCCATGATTCAGGGAAGCAAAGCACCAGGGACTGTAATTACTGGTGTTCTCAGATGTCGAGCAGTGTACTGGCAGCTCCTGAAACTGTTAACCCACTACATACATGCTGTACAATTTAAGCAACTTAGATCACAGAGTCTGTCAAACATCTAATTTGCATAAGTAATTTGAATAACAAAGGTAGTTGATTAAATATGAAATGTATATTCAAATGTTTACAAGAAATTAAAGATTAAGACATTGACTATAACGTCAAGGAGAGTTTCACATCATGGACCAAGATACATTAGCAAACTTTGAAGAGACGTTTACTTAGAAGGACAATTCCACTGAAGCTATAAAAATATGCCTCAAATAAAACTGTATGTGATATAAACAACAGGTATCCAGACAAATGAAAGGAACTTAAGTACTGCATAGGTGTGAAAATAGGATATTTACAGATGCTGATATGCTGGCTCTGCTTGGATTGTTTAACCTAGATTGCCCACAATATGCATCAAGGCAAATAGTAGTCATAATTTTAAAAAGAATAAACTTCATTAAAATTATATCTAAATGACAAAAGTATATAGAAGTTACAGTCTTTACTCCATATTTTTGTTGCCTAAAGGGTGCCAAGATATGATTCATAAGTAAAAGACAAGAATAGAAATAAGAGAGGGTAAAATAACCCAGGAGATAACGTTTCAATTTACTGAGGTTTTGGATAATTGATTGAAAAGGATATTTCTAAGATTTCAGGTCCATATTTTGGTATTAAAATAGACCTTTGAGATATACATCACCACCACCTTCATGTTATAGTGGGAAGATAATGTGTGGGCACAGCACACCAGGCCAGGAAGCATCTGCAGTGGGAATTCCACCTGGGCATCATTTCAGGCAATGAAGGAACCTGTTGGGCACCCATTTATCAATTCATATGCTGCCCAAATGAATATAATTTTGTCTATATTATCCTGTTTCTGTTAATATTTTTCAATTCCTATGACATTATTCTATCCAAATTAACTGGAATGAATATTTTCCTGCAAAAACCTCATAAGAAATATTATGAAATATTCTAACAAAATGTCCATGCAAAAATATATTTACTGAGATTCTCTGAACTATTCAGCATGAATACTTTATTAAATATCAGGAGTCTGCTTAGAAGCAGTCTGAAAGCATATAACTTCGTGGGACAATCCTCTACCTCAAGAATGCTGAGGTAGCAGTGTCCTAGAGTTTGCTCATTTATACACAATTAACAACAATTAACAATTGACATTAGCATTGTCAAAACAGTGTCTTGAATACAGAGAAAAATATTTCACTTTTTAGCAGGGGCAATCTACAACTTTGGGTGGCTATGAACACTCATATTTGCTGAAAGAAAAAATTTGAAAGAATGGTGAAATTGTCTACATTCTTATCACATGACCTCACTTCTTTCCTTAAAAAGATTCTAGGATTACTAATCTAAGATTATTGTAAGGGGAAACAGGAGCAGAGATAAGGTTACTGAATCTAATCCTGTGGACTGAATACCTATAGCACAACTCAGAAACAGATGAAATTATTGAAGGCAAAGTGGAAATGAAACAGCATCTAATGAAACTGTTCTGGAAAATGAGTGAAATACTACTCAGGTGTTTATGGTTTTCTTCATGGCCTGGCCATTGCCATCTAACAGTTAAAAAATGGAATAGCTCCCAGGATTTCTGGGAAGGCAGGAACAGACAAGCCCTGAAGGCTGAAGTAAACTTGCTACCTCTACCTGTCAAAGTGCACACATGGGAGAGGGACTAGCACTATGGAACAACACAAATTTTGAGATTGGAGCAGGAAACTTACAGACAACCAGAAACATTAATCCCAAAATTAAGCACATACAGAGGAGTTGCTTTTTTCCAAGTGATCCTAGAGGAACTAGCAACTGGATCTCTGGCAAGAGGGTGGCCCCTGCCTGCTCACTGCACTGGGCATATGAGTACAAGTGCTTAGCTGCCTTGTGCTTGAGTGAAATAAGATAGCTGATTCCTTTGTAAAGGAGACCTATTCAGCTGCCAGAGTGAGACTGGAATATTACATACACCTATAAAGTCTTTTGAATTTACTGTCATAGTGAAAAACTGATTTATAGGGAGTACTTGGATGCCACTTTTACATGTTATACCTTCAATGCATCCTTCACTACTCTGTTGATGATTGAACAGTGGTATACCAATAAATAATTATCAGATGGGTATCAAGAAAATGGATTTTTCCTTATATTTATTAGTATACTGAAACTAAATAGACTATAAATATTTTAATGAGGATATTTTATAGAAGTGTGGCTTTCAATAAATTTTGGATTTTTTATTTCCATTTTGCCTTTTATCGACACAAAAAGAAATTCATTTAGTTCTTGAACAATAAATTTATAAAACTTGGTGTTTATATGCATATTTCAGTGTTGGCTGAGATTGTCAGAAGTAACAGCTAATCTTCTTTATGTAGCAGGGTGCTGAGTAGGCTTAAAAGTCCTTTGCTTCCAGAATGCAATGTAATTATAAGACATGATTACAACTGATTATAATCAATCAGCATAGTCTTAAGTGTAATTTATATTGCTGCAGCTGTGGTTAGATTAAATCTTCATATAAAATACAATTTCTCCAAGATATGTAAAATTATTTCAGCAAACCCAAATACAGTAAACTCATAATGCCATAAATATAGAGTAAACGATGCCAATTACATAATAGTTTAGAGCTATGTGTGCCACAAAATAAGTTTCCCCTCAAAGAGGATATTCTTTATTCGAGACACAAGATTGTCCTTTTGTTATTGTGACAAGACAACGTTTCTGGCCTTCTGAACTCTTCCTTACACCATTTGTCACGTAGAATGTGTCACCACCAGCACCACAAGTACCACAGGCAGCAAGAGCTCTTTTAAAACAATAATAGAAACGAGGTTTGAGGATTTACAGAACAACACGTTTTAGCCGGATAAGACACATGCTAGCTGTCAAAAACTGCTGAGCTCTCCTTGCTAATCAGCTAAATAGCTTTGTGCAGTTTCTTCCCCTCTGCCTGCCCCTGCATGCTGGAGCTGGGGAGCTTTAGTGCAGACATACATCATCCAGCTTTGCTCCTCTGGAGAGCCCTGACAGGAAGGGCTGTGCTGCTGCAGGGAGCCTCCTGCTCCCGGGGGACAGCCGGGACAGCACCCCCGGCTCGCTTCTGCTCCCCAGACAGTGTTTGGCTGTCTGAACTTCTGCTGCATTTCTGGTCTTGGGCAAGGGTTATCCTCAGTTTACAGCCTGAAAAATGTCTGTAACAATGCTGGCTGCCTTCCGTGGGGACATGAGTGGAGGGCTAATGGAGTGGTTTCTCAGTTCTTTTGTTTTTCCACACAATTTTGTGTCAAAAAATCTCACCAAAGGATATCGTGTCAACTAATCTGAGATTAGAAAAACCACATCAGAAAAAAATACCATTTTTTTATAAGAATATATTCATGCACACACAACCCCACCTCAAAATTAAAAAAAAAAAAAAGGTTTGTTTTTTTTTTTTTTTAAGGTATCACTTTAGTTTATGGCTTTAACGTTAACAGAAGGTAATCAACTGTTTCCTTCCAAAAATGGTAGAGTATGAAACAAATAAAAAATCCTGGTCCTCATGGTGCTTAGAATAAAGCTCTTCACTATTAACTCCTAAGATTCTGAATTCTTGCCTGAAGCCCCTTTACCCAGTTTACTGAGAATCTGAATTAAAATATGATTTAGTGTGTATAAAAATAAACCCTAATTCAGGTCTGCCTAAACGAGAATATATATCTCACAAAGTTTTCTCAGTTAAAAGGAAAATCCATCTGTTTCCATTAGGAAAGAAAAGACAAAACCAAAAAACCACTAGAACCAAACCCAAATGAAACAAACAAACTCCCAAGCCCTTTGGCTTTTGGTAGGAGAATATTTATTGCTTGCTTCCCTCCTAATGTGTCATGACATCAGTATAAAATTTAGAAACAGCAACCCTAGAGCAGTAGGTTAGTTGAGATAGAATCTAACTAGTTTGTAACATTAAGGATTTTATATTTTGAGTATGAACTTTAAATTTCATTAGCACTTAACTTCTTTAAAAGGAAATTAATATACTTAAAATTATTATGTATCATTAAGACACTGTACTTTAATTTTTCCATGCTTAATAAAGGCACATTGAAAAGAGTAAAAAAATGTGTGTTCAATAATCTAGAAACTGAGCCTATTTGATTCATATATTTCTTAACAGAATTGCGGGGCTGTGAACTGTAAAAATGTATAGAATAGTATAAAATATATTATTTTTATATGGATTTTTTTTTAAAAAAATTAACCAATGACATACTTAATCAATTGATATTCTGTTTTCTCTGTATTTTGACCTGTGGTGTCTCTGCACCCATAAGCTGCTTATTGATATCCTTAATTTATGAGCTTGATCCTAAAAATGAATTCCTGTCCCACTGAATTATATTGTTTTGAACCTCAGTGAATGCTTTAATTCTTTGCTATCCTACTTCAGTTTGTATGCAATGTTTTTTAGAGCAGTATCTGAGATGCCCAGTAGTGTATAAAGAAGCATAAACAATATCTGCTTTACATTTTTCTTGTTAAAATAATAAATATTAGAGAAAAAAAGACACAAAATTTGTAGAACAATATTTTATAAAAACATCATCAAAACACATAAAGAGCCAAAGAACTGAGGATGTTGGCTGCCATTGAAAGAATCAATGTGTGTGCTTAAGTATGAATGGTCCATACCCAAATAGTGGTTTTCATTCAGATGAAGTAGCATTTTAAATTCAACAAACTTTGTGATCACGAGCCCCTGCTATGATAATATTTAAATGTAGTTTTAATCTAAATATTTTTAACCTGCTATTTTCAAACCCAAATTCCTAACTATGCTTGTTTTTAATTTAACTACACTGAACCAAATATGGCATAATTCCAACATTTAAATTTTAGTGTTCTTCAAATTTCCAGTTATAAAAGTAATTTTTCTTATTCAGTAATGAATCTGTGTTTGAGCCAAGCAGCTGCATATGAAGGCTGCCAGAGTTGTTCTTCATAGACTTTTCAGTTAGCTGACTTTAAGTTACTTTAGGTGCAGAAAAAGCTATTTTATTGCTTTAAAATGAGAGGTCAATATGGTGTCAGCCAATAGACAGAAACATTATGTATGGAATTGTTTTTGATGCTTTACATTTTTAATTTTAATGGGTTTCTGTTTAATATATTTAATTTGATAACAACCTGAATGAAGAAAAATAATAACCCCCTCCCCCCTGCCAGTTTATCCTGCAAACCTTTGGTAACATCTTTACCTGCCATTTTAAACTCATTTCTGGTCAAGTTAAATTTCCTACCGTTCTACCATTCCCACATGACTTTTCTACTCAAAATAATCTCAAAGAGCTCCAAATACACTGCAAGTTTTGATTCAATTTTAAGTGTGTTCTTTTCAACAAATCCATGACCAGGCCATTATTTTAGAAGTTACTTGCTTATAATTTAAAAAAAAACCCCATATATTTATGTATTTTAAAAAAGATAAATAATAAAATGCTGAAATAGTAATTATGCTTTTTGAATTCTTGCAGTTCTCTTAGCTAGAAGTACATATTCAGTTATCTTGAAACTATTCTTATTTACCCATAACAGGGTCAGAACCTCCTACTTATGAATTATATTAAAAATCCCTTAGTTATCTCTTAATTATCTGAACAGTCTCCATGTCCAGCACGACATTTAGATAATGAAAATAACATTTTAATGGTATCACTAATATCCACATGGATTTATTTAGCACTCACTTAAATCTCTAATTTTCAGGGGCTCTTAGAACCTCAAAATCAACATGACCAATGTTTTATCAATTTCACTTCAATCAGAAGTATAAGAAAGTTTTGAAAGGGTAAAAGTTAGAACTAAATTCTCATAACCGGCTTGTCTACCAGTAGATATTTTATTTAAATAGGAGGAATGACATACAAAGTCCTTTTGCATTGACTCAGACTTTTGTTAACATTCATAAAATTTAGCTCAGGCCTTTACAACCAATTATCTTCATAAAACTGATCAAGTGGAGAAATGATAAAACCTCACATTTTCCTTAGTGTGTCACTTTTTGTTATTCTCAAAAAACTGCTAATCAGCAGGAATACTATGGGAAGTTTAATTTTTGGGTAACACATATGCAGAAGACTCTGTGAAAATGAATATCCCAGATCACAATCCTACATGTAAATCTGAAGTTATGCTGCACTGATTTAATTGTGACATTGTATACTTGCAAAGATCTACCCCAGTGAAGAAGAATGCAAATCTTGCTTCTTGTTGTTTAAACAATTATAAAGGATGTACAACAATAAATGTGAAAAATAATTCTGGTCTTTCAATATCTGCAGAGAAGTAATGAAATACTTGACAGTGCCTTTCATTAAAAAAGAAAGCAGTTTGATATATGGGAATATTTTTATTATTGCTATTATTATTAAACAGGGATTTATCACTTTAGGCTGTGTTTGAAGATTTATTTTCTGTTTGGAGACAATGGCAATCAGATTATTATACAAATATATGGCATACCTATTTTCTCATTCAAGTTGTGGGAAATTTTTATCATGTTTCTGTTGCAACCAGAAGACCCCAATATTTAACATATGAAAACTTAACCAAGAAACCTTTCTCTTCAAAGGATCTGTGTTACATTTATTGAGGTGCAAAACAATTAAGCAAGAAACATGACATTTCTGTCATCAACAAATGGTGAATTTTGTTCATGATCTTTATTTTTTTTTTTAGTTTAAAAAGAGTTATTTTATACCAATAATCAGCTAAAGTTAAGAAAATCTGTTTGTGGTGATTTGCATCCATAGCAGCAGAATTTCTAATTCCAGAAATGAACATCTCATCTCCTCCATCAAGAGTTCAATGTTAGTGAAATACTTCTACTTTAGGAAAAACTCCATGTAAATTTTAAATTTATAATTTGTATTTTCTAGTTTGAACATTCACGTTTTATGTTTGCATAGTACTTTTAAGCCCTTTCTACTGTCATCTAGGATTGATATCAACCTTACAAATTGGATATGTAGTTATTAGGTATCTAAAATAGGGGACATGAGAGCAATGCTCAATAACAAAATTTGCATTAGAACACTATTTGACGTTAAGAATAAAAATAGGGAAAGTCATATAAAAAGATCTTTAACATATATTTTGTTTTTCATCAGCCATGCCTATTGCTAAACCAAAGAAATAATAAATGGAAATCTGATTTTAAGAAGAATATAATAATGAAAATAATTATTTTTAAACTTACATTTTAAGCAGGTATAGAAACATCATGTCTTCCATAGAAATAATGTAGTCTAGATGTATAGATGAGACCCTCATCTGTAGATTTATAACATGAATTTCATTCCTTTTTCTTGAAGCACATATATGAAAAGACTAGGTAGAGAAATATGACTCTAGGTTTGTGAATGCCTTAAATTTAAAAAAAAAAAAAATCATATCAGCAAATCCAATTGTATATAACCCACATATTTATATATACATTTATTTTTGTTATATACATTTTTGTATAAACAATGTTGACATTACAAAGTCAATATTTTTTTCTGCATGTTCCTCTACTCCTCATTATAAAGGTATTTTTCCAAACTGCATGAATCATAGGTCATAATCTAAATCTTGACCCCTATTTCTTTAGAATTCAAGAATTCTCTGCCATTGTCACCATGACAGACTGGTGTTTGCCCTGTTTACAGAGCAAAGAGCCCTGAACCCTTGAACCATAAGGTTGAAAGAAAACAGAATGAAAATGTGGTTGGGGGAATTATTACTTATCCTAAGGAGGCAATACCATTTCAGAACATATTCAAAGCAGAGTAACTCCAAGTTTTATTTATCTGTCTTACATAATCAAGTGTATTGAGCAGTTTTGTCATCAAGAACATGAGTAGGAAGACGATGGGTGATAATAATTAAGGTCATAAAAGGCTTTCCATTTCACCACTAACTTCTTGTACCTCAGACAAGTGTAATGCTCAACTTGTCACACAAAGTTGTTTGACCAGAGATGCTAATTTGTCTTGAGGAACATCTTCAGATTATTTATGATTATTTGCTATACCTCGACCATGGAATGTTATAGTAGCTTTTCTGTTTGTGTTTATAGTCTGAATTGAGTTTTCTTACAAATAAAAATCAAAGATGTGCAGTCTTCATTCTTGTCTTTACTGTCTGTAGTGGTTGTTGCTAACAACTGATGCTTAGCTACATTTTTCCCCAAATCCTGAACTATAAATGTGAGAGGTGTCTGCAACTTCTTCTTTTTCTTTCCTTGTAGAAGAAGAGTTTCTCACCAAGCACTAAGGCTTCATCCCTTTGAGTTCAAATTGTTATTTTCTAAAATGTAACCATTTATTTTTAAAAGAGGTGGTTTTGGGCTACTTGAAATGATTCATGAGTGTCTTTATTAAATATGAAAATTTTAGTTTGCTTTTGAAATTCTCTTCATACAGGAAATCACAGGTATAGGTATAACAACACTTGTGAGAAAAAAATGGACTTTGCAATTTCATGTAACACACATCTAAAAATATCTTTAGACTGTAAAGCAGACTGATTTATGTGAGGACGTCTTGTGGCTCAAGATGAAATGAAATATGAAAATTGAAAAATAGTAGTACAGCAAGAATGAAAGAAACAACTGGTAAACTTGTTTCTTCTGTGAAGGATTCGTAGTAACTTTTCTCTTAACTTTTTTCTTTATTCAGGAACTGAGTTTTTCTCTAAGGAAGAAACAACATTTGAAGTGAAGTATCATTTCCATTTTATGGCTGCCAACTGGTGTATTGATGCTGAAGTAGGAGCCAGCTTGTTCCCCTGAGATGGAACCATTTTAAAGCCCAGTGTGTTGAATATTTATTACAGGCCTAAATTATTTTGTGGAAAGGCTTCACATCAACTCTTTATGCTAATGCTCATTTAGGAATACTGATAATCTACAGCAGAGTACAAATTCCATCATGATAATTTATTTTAATCCCCATGCCACCCATTTTAGGAAATTTTTTCTCAGCAGCTTTCTTGTCTGAAAATGAACAGCACTGAGGTCAGTAATTGCTGGAGTAACAGCAGGTTTCTGAATCTTAGGGTACCAAATGAAGGGTTTGCATGAAGGTGGAAACACATCATGAGAAAAATGAAGTTAAAAGATTTTTTTTTTTTCCTTTAAGGGAACCTAGTAAAATTTAAGATGGTTTTGGCTGTAGATCATTTCTAGAACATCAATTTGATGTCTAACCTTCAGGCCACAGTGCTGTGAATGGGGGGATTGAAAAATTGAGTTTACCAAGGAAGAAGCCTTTCTTTACCCTCTCTCATTTGTGTTACAAATCTACTTACAGTGGATATCAGTGAGAAATTGAAGGGATGGAGTCTTTGGGCTCCATCTCTAAGTTACTAATGGTGAAGAGTTTTTACCTACTGGTACATAGTTAAAGTGATATAACCTAATTGAATCACATTAATCCTCATTATGTCTATTAGAATGAAATTTGCTATAGCGTGGATTAAGTTTTTATGCCTTGCTTATGCAAATTAAATAGAATTAACTTGTTATTTAAAAAAAAAAACCAAAACAAACCACTGAACAGAATTTAAATACTTCATTTATACAGGTCTGGAATAGTGACAATTCTGCTCATAAATTAATACTGATTGTGCACATGTGCTATTATTTGTAGTGCCACTTCTATGTTCATAGTACCACCGAGTCTAAAATAAGAATGTGCCAAGCAATATTCTGTTCTGTTGTCATTATGCTTTGAATTTCTAGAAGAGAAAAATTCCTATTCATGGGATGTGATTCTTTGACAATGCCTCAGATTTTAACAGGATTTTTGACTTTTATCTCAGATAGCCGAGTCCTAAAACACTTGACCTTAAAGAAATACTGTAGTAGGTAATTAACAGACATTAAGGAATATGGCTTAAATATTAAATAGAAAAACAGTTTGCATTCCTTCCCTACTAATAAATGGTGGGATTACAGTGAGCAGTAAATAACAACAGTGAATTGCAAGCAAATATCAGCTCTGGAGACTGATTCAAATAGCAAGCCAAGGTGCCCATAATTTCTGAAAGGTGTGATTGTACCATATTATGATGTATTATTTATCTTCTCTCTATATTTTATACATCAAATATATACTATTATCTACATATATAATACATATAAAATATGCATTTTTGTGGTTACATTCTAATGTTTGAATTATAGATTCAGGCCTCATACTGAGGTTCCTTTGGGGAGAGAGAATGTCAGTATTTTTATGTTATCTTAATTTTTAATGAAAAATCTTGCAGGGCTGTTAGTTCAGACTTTTGTTCAAGACTAGGTTTTAGTGCCTGTCTAATGTTTATAGGTCATGTGGCAGTGGCCACCTTTGAGGACTGATTCTGATGCAAACAAACCTGCACCACTCACTACCAGCAGATCCTTTTGCTACTCTGGCAGTTAATTTTCCCAAAGGCATTCTTAAGTAAAATAATTAACTGTGTTTCCCCTGACACAGTTCAAATGATCACTTGTTTTTTTTTAACCTTCAACCAACAGATTAAACTATTCACAAGTCTTAAAATGTTTGAAAAGTCATTGAGGCAGTGTCATAAAATTTTGTTTTGAAATGTGCTGTAACACATTTTTCTTAGGTTAACATTTATATCATTATATAACATATAATTTCTATTTATGTTAATTTAATTTGTTTAAAACCACTGGAGTTTAGGGGATGGTTTAGTGGGGATAGAAAATCAAGTTACCTGAGATGGAAAAAAAAAATAAAAATTCAGCATTTAAACTGTTAAGGCAAAAGACAGGAAACATTTGTACTTATCATTTTTGGATAAGGTGTGATTTCAAAGGAAACATCAAAATCCCTCTATGGGCTGGCATGCTAAGGTAAGAAGACGGCTGCTCTTGATTTCTAATGCCTGAAGTCAGGTCAGGAATACCAGCTGTGATAAATTGTAAAACAAGTATGTATAGTTTGACAAGCCAAGCAAGGATTTGCTTTCAGGACTGTTTTAAATCTTTTGTTCTTTAGTTCTGTACCTCAGAATCTCAAAGTTAGCCAAACAGAGCCCAAGATCAGGCATGGGGATTGCAGCAATGCTAGAGCTTGTACTGCACTTTGTGTGCACGTTACTCTCATCCTAAATCTTTAACTGCTGAAGTTAAGAAGAAATTCTTGAACACTATAATCCTAATTAGGGAGGAGGAATATGAATGGAGCTCAGCAGTAACACTGTATTACCAGTAACTAAAACATTCTTTCCTCTCAAAAATGTTTTTAATATCTAGAGATAGATTACAATAATTACAGTCTATTAGTATTCTTTTATTATTTAAATCTTACACTGTGATAAAGGAATAGAGTCATTAAATGTAATTATGAAGAATTTAGATAAAGAAATTATTTGGAAGATATGTGTATCTGAGAACAAAACCAGTAATTTATCTGAGTATATTCTACACAAAAAGAAAGTATTTGTGTTATTACTATATTTACTCATGTACTACCTCATTATTGCCAGTATTACTTTTTAATGCTGTTCTGTTGTGTAATGGTACCATTTACTCTTGAAAGGATGATCTTTTAAGAAAGAAGGCGACTAAAAATATTAAACTCAAATTTTTAAAATACATATTGTATACATATTCACATATATATATAGTTTCATTTAAAAAAATAAAAATCTTATCTTCTTGTGAGAGAACTATTGAGCATACATGGTGTACTGTTTGCTCAACCACATCTGTGTCCAGGCACTCAGCACATCTCTCCAAATCTGAAGGGCCACAACTGACAGCAGTAAAAGTTCTGCTACACTGGGGAAAGGGAATGTGGTCCCCATACAGGATCTTCGTGCCCAAAACGCTGCTTCTGGGACAAATCAGAGTCCCGAGGTTCAGCTACTGAAAAAGGAGCTGGGAGGAAGCTGTGCCACAGTGTTCATGAGCTACTGCAGGCAGCCAGGTTTTCAAAAACCTGAAAGAGACTTTCAGCATTGGTGTGTACACGGGGCTCCTCATTTTAGTAGCAGGGTTTTGCAGCTGACCCTTGGCATAATTTTTTTAATAGCTTCCATGAACTCCTTCTTCACATATGTGCTTTTGAATATTCACATAGATTGATAGGAAAAGCAAAGTCATCTAAAATTAGTCAGCTTTGATTACACATTGTTATTTTTACAATGTTACATTTAGATCAATATGTTAAGGTCGTTTAAGCCTAAAACACTTGGGCCGAACCCTGAGCTTTATAAGGGAGTGGCAGATAATGTAATGATGTTTTAATGGTACCAGAATTTGATGCAAATTTGAGAAGATGCTCAAGATCTCTATATTTTTAATATGAAAATATGGGTTATAAAAAGTCCCCAGACTGAAATCCAATCCTTGAGCAACTTCTGGAAGATGGAAATAATTCATTCCCGTCTTCCCCCTACTGCTTTAAAGTTAGTGTTAAAGCTCTGTTTGATGCAAAAAAAATTTAAAAATTAATGCAGCTTCTGTTTGGTGTTCACTTCATCCACTTATATATTTATTCTCGTTTCTTGTGAGGTGCAAAACACAGAATATTTTCAAAGGCCATTGTTTAATGACAGCATGCATTCATGGCTCTGGTGGAACATTTATAATGTTTTATATATTATTATTATAAGAGTTCAAAAAAACCTAAAAAAAAAATCATATTGAAAAGGCTGCAAAGACTTGAAATATCTTAATGAAATTATTTATTGTAGACTCTGGTCTGTGCCTTTTCCATGCTCTAAGTAATTATCTCAGTAAGAGGAAGACTACAGTAGACCGAGCAGTTCTGGCCACATATGCCTTCTTCCAAATGCTGACTTTACTTTCTATTCAAAACAAATTCAATTATTCAGGGACATTTACATCTTTACCTCTGCAGACATCAGGGGTCTTGTGTGGACATAAAGGAGATGTGAAACTTTCCATTGTGTGGTTTGGAGGAAATTCCTGGGGGCTGAGCTCAGAGTAAAGGTGGTTTATTATTGGAACTGGTGTAAGCAAGGCTTGTCACCACTGATTTTGAATAGCTGACGTAAGGTGGAATCCATTTGCCTTCCCTAGATGGGCACTTCTGCTGCAATCAGCAGGAATTATTTATGTGCTTATCCTTACATTTAGATTTGCAGTGCTTAAATCCATGCATGTAAGCACATTTGGAAACTCCTTGTGGCAATGCAACATTTTGCCTCCTTTCTTTCAGTGTTGTTTTGGTTGTGTTACTTTGATTGCTTTCTTAAAGATCAGTCATTCTTAATCAACTGTATTTATATGATTATTTAAATGATACATAGTTATGCAATTAGTAAAAGTGTTTAGTCATCATCTGTTTTGAACATTGAATTACAATTTTAAAATTGAACTTGTTTATCTTAGGGATATTTAAATGTCTTTCTCAGGTATGTGGCTCCAGTTTTTTCTGGTTCTACTTAACCATGAAAAAAATGACAGAAATTAGCATACTTCTTCAGGGTGTTCTGATGAAATTATATCTACAAACATAGTCCACAAAATTACAGAATAGGGCTGGACCACAATGCTCAGATGTATATTTTATTTCCCACCCAGACACTGTGACAGAAAATAATGATGCAAAAACTCCTGCCAAATTGATTTTGTCTCAGAACTGCACAAAATACCCTTGTAATGACTCAAAAATTAAAGTCTAAATATTTTGATGAGGATAGTTTCATTACATTAGGCACAGCTTAACTTATCCTACTCAGTGTAAATGAGACTAGGATAAGATAAGATGAACCCACTCTATTTCCACTGTTTACTACAGTCTTGAATCTGATAAAATGCTTAGCATTGATCACTGGGGATGTGGAAAAGCACACAAAGGAATAGAGGCAGTAGATGCTAAATGATTGGAATTTTTTTCTGTAAATGTATTACATTTCAGAGGTTAAGTGGGTAAGGGAAAAAAATGCACTGAATATTCACCTTTGAGAGTAGATAACAAATTTGGTTTTCAATGTAATCATGTCCAGAAATCATTCTGTTTTCACAGCTGCATGCCACTGCACACCATTTTAAACTTTGCATTTTGGCACCGGGAAGGAATAAAAGGTTAAAACATGTGGAACAAAGATATTATTTCATGTCCTTGCCAATATTAGAATTGAAAGAGGCCTCACAGAGGCTGGGCTGTGAATTTAATTAAGCATCTTTTTAAAGGGGATCATAAAATGGAAGTATTTCCTTTCTACTCTTGTGACAACTTCTTGGAGTTCAGTCATTAAATATGGGTTAGGAGAGGAAGGAAGATAAGAGTGAGAGAGGTGTAGTTGCATTCTTATGGCTTGCTGATCATATTGTCCAACTGAGGGAAGGAAAAGGCAGAGAAAAATTAATTTATTGGCAGTATAACCCAGCTACAAACACTGTTTCTCAGAACTCAGACATAGATTCACATGATTAATTTCCAAAACCCTTCTTGAGACTGCCTCTACAATGGCTCCAAGTCCCTCTTGGAGGATGAAAGCCTAAGCCTAACTCTTGACTGGGATGAAAGTCTAAGTCTAGCCCCATGTCACCACTCATAAATAACTAAAAATCTCCCAGTGAAGAAGTCTGAGTGACTAGGTTGATCACAGAACCACAGAATATTGTGAGTTGGAAGGGCCCTGCAAGGACCACCAAGTCCAGCTCTTGAGTGAATGTCCCACACAAGACTGAGCCCACAAGCCTGGTGTGGGTTCAGCCTAACCAGCTGGGTCATCTCAAGGTCAGTCTCATGAAGATTAGCACACAAACATAAGAATGACTGTTCTTACTGCTGTTCAAAAGTCCAGCTGACAAAAGAATTGCTTCTTTTTAACTTTATTTCCCACAGTATTTTCTGAGTCAACTTGACCATTTCCCCTTTTGATAGGAAAGTAATTCTGTAAAGTGAAGTCACTGAACCAGAAAACATACATTTGGTCTCTCTGATATCTAGTATTCACCACCAATTGAATGCTTATAGAAGTTAGTGAAAAATAATCCAGTTTGATTCACTTCTCATTTTAAGTTATTTACAATCCAGAGTATGCTGACTAGCACTTTCCTGTTCTGTGTGAAAGTATTAGGCTTGACTCACAAAAAGATCTGTGAGAAAAAAGCTGTAAAAATACTGAAGGTGTGTGTCTTTACCCCTTTTCTAAAGAGGGATAAAGAATTTTGTTCACTGCAGGAATTTTATGAGGTATATTCTTCCAACTCATTTTCTATTTCATTATAAACTAAGATAATGAAAAAAGAATCTCCTGTATAAACTGATTTCCTCACAAGACATTATATTTTTTACATGTTTCATTGCAAAACACTGCTTGAAGAATTTGCTTTTCTGTACTTCTGCTAATTTGTTCAGAATACTGATATTTAAATTTTTTTCTGGATCACTTTGTATTTCTGATAAAAGCACATCTGATCTCCCTTTGTGTACAAAACTAATGTACATGAAGTCAGATTCTGTGGCATCAGTCAGGGTCAGTCATCAGCTGGGAAAGGGAATTTAGCACTTAGTTCTGACTCTGTTCTGGTTTACACAGATTGCTTTTTAAACTCAAAGAGTGATTCCAAATAGAGCAGAATATGCATTGAGTCAGAGAGGAAGAAAACCAAGATCTAAACATGACAGTTATCTGACCAAGTTAATATCAGAACATTGGCACAAAAATACAAGAATGTCTGGAAATGTTTTGCAGGAACTCTTAAAAGATGGAGACAGGAAGCAAAATTATCTCTGCAATAACTTTTATATTGTTGTATCCAGCCTGCTTTTGGAAAAGATTTGGGATAAGAGCATATTTCTATTCATTCAAGAATGCATTTTTCCAAATATCCACTTCTAAGTTCCCTCTTCCATTTCTGCTAAATGAGTTTCTTTTTTATCCAGAAAACCCACAGAAAACCAGAAACACTAATTGATCACAATATTGTGATTTTTTTTTTTAAATTAGAGAAAAAGTATCCTGACTTCTGTAAATAGGGGCTGTAAGAAATTTTGAACTTAACCCATAACATCTTTTAAAAAAGTGATTTTACTTAGGATAACCTGGCTGCAATTTTCTGATATACAGTCAGAGCTGGAGAGATTGCAGTTACAGACAAGATCATGAAGAATATTTTTAAATTCAATCATGTTATTCTGTATCTTTTGATATATTCTTTGAGATTTATCTTTCTATATCTTTCCTCAGAATAATTTTGATGATTTGTGTGGGTAACTGTGTTTATCAACCTTGTTACTTTTTTAGCATATTTTCTTGAGAAATTGTAGAATTGAAATCTTTCATATCCTCATAAGAAAACATTTTGGAAAATAGTTGTAAGGAGTTGGCAGTAATAAGTATGGTAAACCACAAACCAAAATATTAAAGCAAATATGAATTAGAGTAATGAGAAATTGGAAAACTTGCCTGGAAAGCCAATATTTAACTTTCAGAACTTATAAAATCCAGTAGGAGCTTAAATACAATTCAATAGAATTTATTACTTTGTATTCAATAAAATTTATTACTTTGTATTTATCATTATTTTTGTGTAGTTTTTAAATAGCAACATCAACAATCCAATGTTTCCTTTGCAATTGAAAATCATTTGCTGAATAACATCAATATACATCAGATGAAGATCAATCAGTTGCCTTAAAGCAGCATAAACATTTAATGCTAAGTATTCAAGGTGCAAAGATATTTAGAGGGGTTTTTATTTTTGTTTTATATCTCAGATACTGATGGTACAAAGCAATTGATGTTAAGTCTTGGTTCTATTTTCATTGGGGAGCTGCATCATTTTAATTTAATCTGTACACTTGCATTATTATGTGTATTATAAATTTCAGTAAAAAAATGATGTACATTTTATTACAAAAAAGAATTCTAGAATTGGTAAAGGATACTTTTTTTGTGGTCTCTGCCTGTCTTCTTGCCATTTGTACACGGGGTGGAGTGGGAAAACATTCTTGGGAAATCCTTTCTTTACTATGGTTACCATTTGGCTTCCAGAAGTTGTCTTCTCACTATTAATGATAGCCTATTCATCAGTTGAACCTTTTTATTATTATTATTATCATCATTCTTAGTCTAAAATAAATTAAATTTTAAGTAGGCATTTTATGTATGCTTTTTGTGCAAGAAGAAGTAAAACTCCCAACTTCTCTTGCACCATATGCAGGATGATTGCTTGGTGATACTGGCTTCCAACTGAGATTCAGTCAAAAACTGCTTACCAGGAGAAAAAATATGTATTGAAAATAGGGAGAAATTTGAAAAGCTTTCAGATTGGAAATGCTCAGACTCTTTTTTATCTTGTATAAAGTAATATTTTTTTAGAATCATTTATTCTACTGTAATCAGAAGCATCAGGCAAAATATTGCAGATAATGAAGAAAGGAGTAAGAATTAAAGCCCAAAACATAAGCATTATTTTCCATCTCTTACACTATTTTTTAAAGATAAATAATTGAATCTTGATTTACATAATGAAAAAGACCTGTGATAAGAAGAGTGGAATATAGAAAATAGAATAAGTTCTAAAGCAGAGCTGCACAGGCTGACTGTTGAGCAGAGTTTCCTTCATATTAACAACAGACCCAGTATCAACTACACAACACTGGGGTGAAAGAGCACTTTAAAACTGAAATTATTCCTTTTGGAATGACTGTTACCATTATAATACCAAAACAAACCAGAGGTAAAGTGTCATAGAAATGCTCTTTGAAGAGAGATGAAAACTGTTCTTCAAAGATCTTTTTGCTTTATCTTATTTTCTAAGTTTTACCACTTATGGAGCTATAATTGCTAAAATTTGGTTATGAAAGCAAAAAAAAAAAATAAATTACCTACAACTGTGTAAATACCAATATCTAAACAAAACAAAAGACAAAAAAACCCAAAAGACCAAACAAGTAGAAAAAAAAAATAATGTGAAAATTAAGTTTAGGTCAGGGAGAAATGGAAATTTTTAGATTCTAGATTAATTTAAGCAGAGTCCAAAAATATTTCTGTAGGCTTGATTAAAACATAGTTTTTTAACTAAAAAAAAGCCCCAAACATCTAATATTTATAAACATTCTTATTTATTTTCATATTCAAACAAAATGGTTCATGATTCTTTTTGCCAAAAAGTGTATAAATTCCCTCTGCTGTAGAGTTTGTGGCTTTCATTTTTCTTTCAGACCATTTTGAATCATGCTATAGTGAAATCACATATTTCATATACATTATTTGCTGTTCTCTTTAAGAATAAGAACTTCTGTCTTCCTATGGAATAATATAATTCCAAATATCATCTGCCTCCTGTCAGAACGTATTTCCCTGGATGGTTAGACATTGTTACAATTATCCATTATGTTGGCATTTCAGTTTCTTTTGAACTGTATGATAAATCCAGTCGCTACAACTGCTCCCAAATCCTCAGACAGCTTCCTTGCTTAATGTGGTCCGTGGAGGGCAGGAATAAATTACCCTGGTTCAGGGATCCCACGTGTATCAGCACTGCAGGATTGTCAGGTGCAGGTTCACACTGCTGCTCAGTGTTACACAGAAAAGAAACATTCCAGAATTGGAACGCTGGAAAGGATGGGAAGAAATTGCAAATACCCTGGTAGCAATGTTGGTTACAGAAAAAAAAAAAAAACAAAACCAAACTGACATGCCATAGGAAAAGATCCGTAAAGTCTCCTACTTTAAAGATGGGTGCAGCTGGGCTGTGTCAGTTCTGTCTCTAATGCCCAAACCTACCATACCCATGCTGGCTGGAGACAAAAACATTCCTTTGCTCAGCAATATGTAGTTCTAGGAGATCTTGGTGTGCATAAATCTACTATTAATAAACTCCAAATGATGAGCAAATAAAACTTCATGGGAGATGAAAAATCTTCTGACAGTGGTTCTAAGGAGAGCCAGAGAAGATTAAAGCAGCCTCAAAGCCCAGATCTTAGAACTCCCCACAAGCTCACCTTTTGCATCCCAGCATCTGGAGAAGCTGAATGAAAGTTCTGTCCAGGGGAAGGTAGACTAAACCTGAGATGTGAGAATTTCATCCCATCTGTGGCAGAATTCAAGTCCTAGTCCTCACCCTGTTGACTGAATCTCATGACTTTTATCATCTCAAAAAATGGCATTTATTTTTACAGATAAAAGGAAGTTTGCACTTCCCTTTTCCCCATCCATTGTGTCTTAAGCAAGATCTTTCCAATTTACTATGAAAAACCTCTACATTCTCTAAATTTCTAAAAAAGTGCTTGCAAAGTAGTGTCATATGTCATACAATAATTAAGTATCTAAGGAGAGAGGATAGTTCTGAGTGCCTGAACTGTAAACAAAGTTTGTTTAAACAACTTTTGTTACATTTTTGCTAAGATTCATGTTTGCTTATGCAAGCCCCAACACATAATAAACTGATAATAAATCTGATTGTTATACTAAATAGGTTGTTCCTTACAGGCATTCAAAATATCACTTACATTTTGGAAATTTTACTTATTCTACCATGAATTCACAGAATTTCCATGGTACTCTCTTTTATCTGACACTCTGCATCCAAGAGAAAAAATGCACCTAATGTAGGCTAGTTTGATCCTCCAGAGTACTTATGCTGTGGTAGTTCAATCACAAACTTATTTGAATTCTCCTGTATCAGTTTCTGATGTTGTATCAGACTTTGCCCTTAAAATTAATGAGCTAAGTATTTCCAAGAGACAACCTTCTGGAATTATCATATCGCCTAATGACGTCTCCATGGCCTACATATGATCTCTTTCAATTAGGCAGTCTTTGTTCAATGAGATCAGGCTGATGAGAGTGGACACTGCATTTGGGGAAGAAGATTACAGTGAGGGACAGTTCCTCAAAACTGTTGACTTTAAATAACTTTGAGTTCTTATCAGCCCATTTTTCATGTAAGGGAAATATTTTATAACAATTGGATAAAATTGTCATTTTCAGTGCAATGAACATTTCATGACATTGAACCAAAATTTGGTTGCCTTTTTAATAGTGATTTAAATATTTATTTTTTTTAAATAAAAATTATTATGAGAAATTGTGGCAGCACACTTGGAAGAATGTAGTTTAAAGTATATGCAGCACTTTCAGTCTTGGAATCACTTCCTTTATATATAGTTTTATTTATTTTAGATATCATTTTTTTTCACCTTATGTGGAAGTAAAAGACAGGTATATATTTGGGTTGTTTATTTGGACTTAGTTGTTTTAAAAAAAATCAGTCTTAAACTGTACTGGAATGGTCACAAGGCTTTTAGTTATGGTAGTATCAGTTTGCTTTTGTAATCAAGAAGAGAATCTGATGCTATATATGACACATCAAAATCTGCCTTTGAAAACAAATATATATAATATGAAGAGCTAATAGAATTCTACATGGTACATAGCAATGTGGGCAATGTAACACATCATGACATCAACAATGGAAATCACATGTATTGCATTCTAGACTTGACCCTTTTTTCTTCTGCACTTTTTGGGTCACAGAGGAAAATTTAGAGATAAGCTACTAATGTAGGTAAAATTCAGGATATCTGTGACTCTTTTGCAACGAAGATTATTTTATAATAAAAATAACTTTAGCCCCCAGATCACCTCCTTATTTACACCAGGTAACATCTTCCTGTTTGTGGAGATGGAGAGGTAACAGGTCTCCTGGTGCAGCTTTAGGGTTCTGATCAGGGGGAGATCGAGCTCCAGGAAAGGCAGCTCTTGGAGAACACCTTGTGCAGCTGAGCCTTGCTGGCTTGCAGTGAACTACAGAAAAGGGAGGCAGATTTGCACTTTTCCAAGTGGGAATTGACACAGAAAGTGGACACCCCAGGGAGGTCCAGAAAACTCAAGGGACTTCAGGACATTGAGAAACCTGCACAGCTAGCCAGGCTTCATTGGGTATTTTCACCACATTTTCTGCTTCTGGTTGAAATTTCTTTAAAGTTTTCTTGCATATCCTTAAGGTTCTGTTAATGTTTGTTTTTTTTTGCTTGTTTGCCTACTTGCCTTTATGCAAAGAATATGTTGTTTTGTTTTGTTGCTGTTTTTATTTAAATGAAGTTTTAAAAATCCATTTTATAGGATATAATTTTTATCTAAAATATAGAATAATCTGTTAAGCCCTCTAACTACTGTTAAATAACATATGTTCAGTAAACATAATGAATAATTTGAAAATTATTTATGCTTTGACAAAAGTGAAAGACAGCAGTAAAATAAGTGAAGTTGAAGTAACAGGATTTTAGCTATGTATGTATAGAAGTAAATTCACATATTAAAAAAACCTACTGTGCCACAGAAGACAAAAAGTAAGGCTGTCCATTGCAATGCAATTCTCTTTTTATTTTTGTTTTCTTCCTCTCACCTTTAGACAGCTCTAAAGGAAACTGTCATAGATTTCTATGATGTCTTGTTCTGCTATTCCTTAATTCAGTGGATAACACATTAGCCAGTCTTCATTTTTACTGTGTGTGTACATCAACAACACTATATGGAAAATAAGTTTATGAATGTTCTGACTTTCACAGTATTATCACTGCCACTGGCTGCACAATTCGGTAGCTACTAGATGAGCCTTAAAATTGCTGAGAAAAATAAAAATAGGCAGCAGTAGTGTCAACACATGGCAGTTTGTTATGGGAACACATTCTCTTCAGTGCTGTATCTAAATTCTTCAGATCAATATGTGATTTGTGGTTCTTCAAATACTCAATTATCTCAGGTTTTGAAGATCTTGCCTGAAGACAGTAGAAAAAGTATTGATTTGTCTTTAATATAATACTTTTTGAAAGTGGTTCTTGAAACAATTTCAACTTTAAATGTCATGTTTTCCTATAATTATTTTGATCAAATAAGTATAGCATTTGATCGTTATGGGCATGGGTAATTTTGCCAGTTTTTACAGAAAACATTGCAGGATCTTTGAAGAAAATAGTTGTTTAATCCTTCCCATTTTCTCCCTTGCTTACAATGTAAGACAAATGGTAGTTATAGTGCAGTGATCTAATGCACCAATACATTTTGAACTTTTGTGTTGTATGTTAACTGCAGCAAAGATTGTGGTGGTGAGACACTGCAGAGCATGGTCAACAGACAGAGGACACTGAAAACTGGACATTAGGTCATTGAGAGTAGGTAAATATATGCCAGTGTTTATTGTTTCCTTTTTGAGAATGAGAAATGCTACAAATGTTGCAGTAAATGGAAGCATACATGCTGTGATAAATGGCCGTGTTTCAGTTCTGCTTATTTAATGACAACTGCAGCCAAAAATACTCTGAAAGGGTTTAAGATTATTTGGGAGATGGGTGATCAGAAGATGAAATTGTACTTCATTATTCCTTTCTCCAAAAGCCAGCATGAGCAAACAAGATTGTAATTATGACCCCTTTAATTAAAACAATTCATCGTACAATGGTATGCGTGCAGAAGTCTGCTGCTAGTTTTTTTAAATCTCCTTCCTTAAATTCCTTACTTTTATTCCTCATTTGAAAACTCAATTAAAGATTTTAAAGAGCCAGGTCTGTGACACTGGAACAATGTTTTCAGTAGTGACCTGCTGCTCCCTGGCTGATCCATGTCTCAGAAGTCTCGTGCCACACAGTGCATTATGTGAATTGTATTTAGTCAGGTTAAGAGATTTTGTAAATCAAGTGCTTCAAAATGGCTTCTGTATTAATAACCTGAATAACCCAAAGAGGTTTTACAAATGGAAATAAGTTTCTCTTGCACTAAAAAAGGCAGCAGTTAGCAAAATACAATCTCTAAGAGAATCCCATTCAGGGCTGCAATGTTGCAACTACAAGCTATCTAAATAATATGAAATTCCTACCCCATTTATTTCATTTTTGCAATATAACATACAAGTGAGCACTTGGCTCCATCATTCTTTGTGCTGAAGTTATAGCCACTTAGGGAAGTGGACACCACTAAAATGATGAAAAAGTATTAACCTTATTTAACACTGTAGTTTATTTTCTTTGGTTGAAACTTTTCTCAGCCTCCTTTTTTGGATGAAATTCAGTCTTTCCTCAGGTCTCAGGGGAAACCTGGAAATGACAGCATTTTATTGGAGGCATAGGACACTTCCCTGCCTTGGGCAGGCAGCTGCAAGTAGTGATGCAGGCAGAACAGCATAGCAAGGAAAGATTTCACCCATGACCTACTCAATTTTGGACTCTATTCAGGAAAACACTTAAGCACACATTTCCTGCTCCTTATTATGTCCCACTAGAACTTAAACGCGTGCTTAAGTGTCATTTGGAGTAGGAATGCTTTCCTGATCAAACACAGGAGAGAAATGAGCTCCTGTCCCACCACCCTGCTCCTCTGTGCCTCTCTGAGCAGTGGCTCTGTCAGCAGAGGGTGGGGATGGAGGAGATCCTCTGAGCTCAGGGTCATCCTGCCCCTGAGGGTCCCTGTGCCACGCTGAGTGCCAACTGAGCCTGCCCCATGGATCTGCTCAGGGCTGAATGAGCTAAAAGGGAAAATCTGTTGGGTGTGTCTGCTTATTTTATATCAAAAATTACCTTCCTTTGTTCTTCATCCATGCAAATTAAACGAAACTTACATTTTAAAGGTATCCTCATTTGGCACTAATGATTGAAAGTGCATCTGTGCTATGAGTTTGTTTTCACATTGAACAGAGTTTATTTGCAAACATACATCCACTTTTCTGTTCTTAAGATCTGAACTGAATACGTATGGAGCCACACTGTATATTCCACATTACTAAGCATTCCTGTCTTGATTGTTTGTATGCAAGGCTATGAAGCAAGAGAAGCTCCATTGCTGCTCTTTGCTGGAGGGCTAGTTCCACTGGAAATGCTAAAATGATTTCACTGCTCTATGTATAATTCATTGAAATGTTTTAATGGCCAAAGAGAAATGGGAAAATGGGCTGTACAGTGTACATATGCTAACTGTAAGGACATTACTTTTTTTCTTTGTCCAGTTTTGTCTCCAGAATTTTTTTCAATGCACACACAGATTGTTGTAGGAAGCAGCTTAATTTCCAAATCTGATTTCTTCTGTTCATAATAAAATCTTTATTAAATAAGCAGTGGAGTAAAGCTGAATTAATCATGAGCAGCTAGATCCACCAATGCACTTATGTGCAACAACTGTGAAAACGACAGCACATAACAGTTAGGCATCTGCTCCCTGTGGCTGCTCTGTGCCCTGAACAAGGTACCCAGGTTCCTGCTGCATTTTATGGATGCACTTGGACCCTCTGGACTGAAGATCATAAAGTGTCTATGGCCATGGAGAGGGAGAATGGTTCATGATGAGAAAAAGCTGGGCACAGCAAAATGGATCTTAACCCTGGCTCTTCTTGGAGATCAGGTTGATCCCAAAGGAATAACAGCTGATAAATGTGGATTGGGGGATGGAGCACATTTGTAAGCCTTCAAACACAGAAGGAATTCCCATGGAAGCTGCCTGAGAGCCTTGTAGGGCTCCTCTTTGTACCAAGTGCGTGGTTGGTGAACACAAACCCAGCTTGGCTCGCTGTCCTGAGAGGCAGCGCGGAGCGGAGCAGCCTCTGCCGGCAGGTCCTGCCCTAAGCTGGGGGGACACAGAGCCTGCTGCCAGCTGAGCCTGGCATTGCTCCCCTCAGAGGGGGCACTCAGCTAAATCCTGCATTTGCTCATCTGAGAAAAAAGTCTATAATGACTGCATTTACCTCAGATGCTAACTAAATGCAAATTATTGTTATCCTGAATATTGTACTCACCATACCATAAAACAAGATCAAACCTCATTCTACCTCCCTGTGAGCTCTCTACAGTAAACACCTAAAAGGTAGTTTTGTTCAACTATTCATCACATTTCTACTCTTATATGTTTTTTGGGTTTTGGTTTAATTGTAAATTAAATTGAACCATTTCAACCATCCATCCTTGAAAAACACAGAGCATAAAAAGCATATTCAAATTCAAAATGCATATTCACATTACTTGAAATAGGAGAAAAATTATTAATTACCGGGTCCTGTGTGCATATGTATTTTTTATATATTTAACCCTATTATTTAACCCTATTTATATACATACACATATATATATATATGGTCATCCATATCCTTTCCAAAAATCATTAATTTTTGTTTGAATTCAAACAATTTACATAATGTGAAAATCAAGTCAGTTGTGTAAACTTCAGAATTAACCTTACTGAAAATATTTCAGAGAAGTTTAGTTTTTGGGTTTTTTTAATGGAAAAGATGTCTGACAGTCCAAATTGCTTCTGTACAAACCACAAAAAATTTCATGTTAGAAAACTATGGAAATGGAAATCAGAGAAATTTACTCAATGGAAATGTTTGTGCTAGAGTTATATGACAAGAATTTGTGGAATTGCTTCTAATATGAAATTGTTCTGTATTTTTTGCACTGTGGACATTGACGTAAAATATTAACCACTCAACACTGAACACTGTCAGATGTGAGGAGCACTAAAAATAAGATCTGTGTTTCAATAACCCTGTTTGAGAATTGAACCTGTTTTTTGAGTTTAGACTTGTTTTAAAATTCTAGCACTTAGAAAATGGTATTTTTTTCTGCACTCAAGCTGTTAAATAATTATTATATTATTTTAAATAATAACAAAAGTGTAATCTTCAAGCTAAGGCATTTTGCAAAAAAAGAAAAACAAAAAGTGGTTTTGAGACTGTTTCACTGTTAAGCTATAAAACTCATCCAAAATATATATTTTTAATAGAAGTGGAAGCCAGTATAATAGATGGAGAGTCTCAAAATGTAATCACAAACCCTATTACTGTTAGGAGTGTTATATTGCCAAGAAAAAGAAAACAATATGCACACAAATACAGGTCTAAAATTTAGCTTCTTTTATCTTGTCACCAAGTTAGGAGGTAAAGGCCATACTGCAAAAAGACCTTTATTATAATAGCTGTTGGTTGGTTTGTAGAATTTTTTTTAAATTAAAATAGGATAGAGCAACATTCTGTGGCTTATTTCACATTTATAAATATGACTAATGATAATATTGATGAAGTTTTCCAAGAGAGAAAAAAACTTCTACTTGAAAGTGTTTCAAGATCACTATTTCACGTGCAAAGAAATGAACCTGTTATTATCTAAATCAAAGAAAATATCAGAGTAAGAACTTTCCTGAATCCAAGAAGCCTCTCTAGCTCTGGGCTCTTGCTGCTCCAAGACTTGGGCAACTGGAAGGACAGGGATAAAAGATGGACATAAAAGGGAGATTTTCTGGATTTAGGTCAAAAGACTCAGAGCACATTTCTTCACTCTGGGCTTTCTCTGGAGGCTGCACAGGGCAGGAGAGGCACAGGGCAGGGCTCCTGCCCACACCTGCTCATCCCAGCAAACAGCTGGGCTGGGGGATGGAGGCAAACCAGACACCTGCTGAACACTCAGCCTGGTACCGAGCACTGGCTTGTCCTCCTTCTGCAGTGACTCACAAAAACCTACTTTTCTTCCAAACACATCACCAACTCACAGATTTATGCTTTTCTGGCAGCAAAAGCAGTTTTCACTATTAATATTGCATTTTTACTATCATGATCAGCACCTGTATTACACAGCAGGAGAAATAAAAAATACTGTAAAAAAAAAAAAGAGAAAAGAAAAACTAATGCTAAACATGATGTTTTTTCTGTCATTAGAAAAAAAAAAATAAATTAAGATTTACCCTTTCCATTAGTAACTGGTTTATGCTGTATTTAAGCATATGTTTTACATAGCCTATATTCTAGTGAAGAGCCACAACAGTTCTCTCATTTAATTCTGTAAACCATGGTATCTGTTGGTGGGTAAAAAATGAAAAAGAATGGATAGTCTTCCTCAAATGAAGAGTAAAAAGAGCTACTCTACTTTTTTTGTCTTTTTCTTAAGATTGCTCTTTGCTGTAGCTTATTCACCATAGTAAATTACAAAATGAGGTACATACATTAATCCCTAGAAATATTCAAACTTTTCACTCCCTTCCTCCAGTTTCAAACTGGTTAAATTTAGGTGGATTTGAAAAGAAGTAAAGGTAGTATCCAGGGTCTAATACTTTGAAGAACCAGGTCTATCTTTCTCAGCATATTTAAAAAAAAACTTACTATTGTCTACTGCTGGCAATACAGAAAGCACTAGGACCACCTTACACATAGTTTGTTTAACCTCTTTTCTTTGCCTTTGAGAAGATGCAGAGTTGCAGAGTCTTAAGACCAATTGTAAAAGCAAGAGACTGACCAGTCATTAAATTCTCATAGGTGATGATAAACAATTTGTTCCCAAACACCAAGACTATACTAAGTGATTTTTATTTTTCTAATAAAAAAGAGTAGACTAACATTGCTTGAATTTAAAACAAAGTTTGAAAAAAATGGAAAAATTACATGAGGTTCCATTAAAAGAGCACAAACAGAAAAGGTGGCAGTTCTCTTGAAAATTCTTTGCTACAGTTTTATAGAGATCAGCTTGTAGGAGCTATCAAAAGTAAACAAACATTTGGAACAAATACTTTTGAAAAACTGTTGACAAAAATATTTCCAATGTTTTTGACTCACAGTGAAAAGTTTAAGGTTTGTTTCGATATGAGCTGTTCCTAACTCATATCTGTAGCTCAGGCTTGCAGATGAATTTTTAATGATGAGCAATAGTGGTGTCAAAACATTTCCAGAGAGCATAATCTCAGCAAAGGATTCCTTCAAGACATTGTTTGTCTGCATGGACAGCATTAGACTGAAAGAGTCTGATACTGTAGACCTTCACAGAGGCTGAGGGGAGAGTTGTGTGTTTCACCAGTGACATGTGGAAAAGCAATCAGACACTGGATTACATGGCTGTCACTGTCCATTTGCCTTCTTTATCTCTGCTCACTCTGAGCTCTTGCAAGTAATGACATTGCTGTGTAGAGCAAGACAAAAATGTGCAAGAAAGAATGGGTTTGGCATATTTAAAATTTATGTTTTCAATTTATTTGCAAAGCAGTTAAATTTTATTTTATTCTTAATACATTTCTTCAACTATATACTTGAAGGAATATTTGCTAGGTATAAAGGTTACTTTGCACTTATAGAGATTACAGTTAAACAATTGGAAGGTTTTTGTGGTTCATTAATCTATGTTCAATGTTCACCTATATGTGTCCTATTACTTTGTTTCCAATCAGTTGGCCCAATCTTTGTGTACAGCCTTTGTATTTATTAATACATGGGGCCTCTAAAAGAATTTGATAAACTGGTGTGTGTAAAGAAGTAGAATGCTTGTTGTCTGGGGAGCACAGCTTTTCCTGCATACATTTGTTAAAGAGTCTGGGTGTGAACTTTCCAGTTTACCTGTCTGCACTCTGTACCTTCATTCTACACTTCATATGGCACTCAGCTTAAAGCCAGGGTCTGTAAGTTTATGCACCTTCAACAAAGTACATGGATATAACAGTGAAAAAGCAAATAGATGAAGAATTTTAGGCAGCCTGGGCTGTTTTCATTCTCCCTTCTGTAAATGAAAAAGCAGAGTTTTGGTTATGCCCTTGACGTTGGAAAAATATGAATCACATCTTGCCTTGCTGAAAAATTAGAAAAACATAAGTGTCTATATACTGTATTCAGAAAAGATTTTTCCTCCTTATCTAAATGTATCATTTAGATACATCTGAGTTTTCTTAAATGTAGATGCAAAACCTGCAACTGATTGCTTGAATTTTAGTGGTTCAGGGCCAGAATTCTGCAATTCTTTATCATTACTTCCAACTAGCAGTAAGCAGTGCCATCTTTGGGGAGCACGGGGAGGGGCTTTTTTATTTTGATTTGTTATGCTGCAAACATGAACAACCATGAATAAACTTAATTTTTGCTTAGAACAGAATAACACTATGTATCACTGTAATTAATTTAGACGCTGTGAGTCATTTTACATTAATTTCAATAAAAATGATGCATGCACTGGTGGGGCCTTGAGAGTAGCCACAAATTAAATAAAAGGAGAAAACTAACATGCTTGTAACATGCAGAGTCTATTGGCTTGCTTTCTCTTACTGAAGTTGTAAAGTGTATCTTTACCAATAGAATGCTCATTAGAATTAATTTAATGGTCATTAAACTAGATATTCAAACACATAGGAATAATTACATAAATGCCTAAATATGTCTCTTAGCCTGTTATATAGAAAATATCACAAACTACAAGCACTGCTTGCAAATGCTGCAGCTTAAGTGTCAAACAACTGACCTTTCTCAGAGCTTTTCCCATTGACAGTGTAGCATTTGATGGAATAAGTCATAATGATTTTAGCTTTGTATTCATAAAGGAGTAAAAGATGATTACTTTCTGTGGAAATAAACAGATAAGAACTCAGTGTCCTCTGCAGCTGATGAATAAACAACCCAAAACTGCAGAGTTCTCTGGAGACTGTAAAAAAAGACAGAATTATGTTTCTGCCTCTACCCTTATGCTTTTTTTCTTGACTCTTTACTACTAAGGACCTTTGACTGCAGAATAGGGCATAGCTGAGTAATGTATCTTTGAGAGTAAAATCTCCTTCTTTGATCTTTATACATTTTTTTCTTTTCAGGTTCAAGGTAAATGTTTCTCTCAAAAACCAAGGTTCAACAGCCCTCTGACAAAGCTATTCAAAATTAGTAATAGCTACTTAATACAATGTTTTCTCTCCTTTAATTAAAACTTAATGGATTGCTAACTTGACTATCAAACTAAGAAACAGCATATTTGAAAGAAATGTTTTTTTCTGAGGATGCATGTGAAATCATGTAGTGGAAAGTTCCTTACTTGAGAGATAATACAGCTCCAGTATAGGTTTTTAGTCTCTTGGGTTGGGGAGGAGCAGTAAATAAAATACATTCTAAGCAATATACCTGCAGACTTTGTATCTCATTTGTATGCATCAACAGGAAAAAAAAAAAAAGGCCCCAAGAGGACAGGGATTGTAGAAAAGTCAGTGTGCTTATCAAAGTGAGTTCTATGCAATTCTAATGCTTTATTTAGCTTTATTTTCATTATCTTAACTGTGTGTGTTTCTTTATTTGGCTGGGGGGATTCACACTGCAGTAAATCACATAGCATAGTTGTTTTTTTTTTCCTGATGACATTTATTCTACGTTTTTATTCATTTTAAAGTCACCATTTTTCATACACCTACCAGGTCAAATCCAACTCCCACTTAAATCCAAGTGTCCCAATGACTCTAGAGGGAATTGAGTCAAACTCATATTCCTTAGCCACGACAAATTCATAATCTTTATCCTTAAAAATTTCATCCTTTGAATACTTGCAAGACCATTCTTTAGTTGTTCCTTGGCAAAGCCTTTTTGTTATATCCATGTTCATCTTCCCATGAAAACACCTGCTGTCATTCTAAATACAGTATTTAGCTCTTCACATCGAAGACATCGTGGCAACAAATTAAGGACCAAGAAAGCAGTTTTCAAGCTATGTGCATCTTTGGTCTCATCTAAGTTATTCATTCTGTAGTTTATGTGATTAAAAAGCTTGTTAAAAAAAGGAATTAAAGTAATTGTCATCTGTAATTATGTAGGAGAACATGCGCTCGGGAAAACTTCAAACTCACTTTGTGATACCAACGTTGGCAACACAATGATGAAGAGGAAGTCTTTCACAACCAGACATTACCCCATCAATCAGTTTGCAGTCAGGAGAAAAACTGACTTTGTCATGATATGGTTCTTAAAGCAAAAGTAATAAATTCTATAGAAACAGCGAGCCTACAGCGTAGCTAATTTATTCATTATCCACCTCAGAAAAATAATTAAGTCATGCTTTCTTTCCTGGCTCTTCATTACAGTTTAGCCTTTTTTTGCAGCAGTCAGTGACTGAATGCTTATTAAAATAAATTAGCTGCAAAACTTTTAACTCTGTCTTAAAGAAAAACTAATCCACTTTTCTAGTGGAAACAACATTGATTAAATAAACCGAGTTTCATGCCGAGACAACTAATTCCTTTAGCCACAGTTTCCTATCTTAAATCATGTTGTATCTGTATTAGTTTGAGAAGTATATAATGAGCTGTGAGTTTATAATTGGTATTAACCTCTTTCTGTATGCATTTCATTTTTTTAGCCTGGGTGATTTTAGCTATGGAATGAAGCCACTATGCAAGCTATAGATATTCTTGTACTTGTGTGTTCTTTTTTTCTGGGATGCACACACGCAGTCATTCAGATATACTCTGTATTCCTCTGATCCAGCTGTGTCAGACAGACTGCCTTGACAGGAAGGAACTTCACCCATATCAAACTGCTTCACACATACTACATAGGAAAATCACTTTAAGAAAATAAGCGCTTACAAACTTGCTCATATTTCATATAAGAAATATGGAATGTGAGCATTTAAAATAACACTTTAACCTGATCTACAGACAAGCTGAATTAATGAAAACATTCTCTTAAACAATTTGTGCTCCAAACAAAAAACACATTGTACAAGGCCAAATGCTGCAAAATGGGAAAATAAAGCTGAAGGAATTGTCACTATGTGATCTGTGTAGAGCTGTCCACATCACTGTTTTAAATATATATATAGGTTCATACTTTTAAAAGTAAATATTTTCTTTTATGCCAGCAGCAGTAATCAACCAACAGTTTGCTAAATAAAGCAATCTAGTGATGAATCAATCAGATCACACACATACCCGCTGCCACAACAAAAGAGATAACAAGAATTTGATGTGAAATAGCGATTAAATTAATATAATTAAGCCAGGGATAAATCCATCACCCCTTCCCAAGACCAACCTTGTCACAGGGCATCAGAGGGGCTGGCTGATGCCGAAGCACAGCTCAGCAATAACTGCAGCCTGAGGGTGCCGACATCCTCTGCACTCACAACAATCCCCTGTGCACTTGTGCACTTCCAGTGCCTCTGAATATTTATAAAACCCTCAGCTTCATCTTCAGCACCCCATTCAGCCCCTCTGCCCTAGGAAGAGCATTTTTCTAAAGAAGCCATGTACATCATGAGTCTTAGTCCCTGTAGTCCCTCATCACGAGCTGCCAAAGCTTCTCAGGATGGCACCACCACTGCACAGAGCAGCCAAAGGACCTGCTGCTTGGGGCTGGCTTTTGTCCCAGTGCACAGAAACCATTTGGATGAGATGGGAAAAGAAAATACAAAAATCTCCTGTGCCACACACGTTGATGGGTCCAACTGCACTGCACAGGAGGCGAGAAAGCCTGCGAGGGGCAATCCTCAGATTACAAAGAGCATTCATCAGGCAGGGCATGCTCTCAACTACAGTTAATTCAGCAGCAAACAATGAAGGACCTGGCGGGCCTTGGTGGCTGCTCCATCTTCTGGGCTGCCTGAGTCCTGTGGGAACTCGGGGAGCACAGGGGTGCAGGGACACAGGGGCTCCTGTGAGTCTCTGTCGCTGTCCCTTTGTCCCCCACAGCTGGCAGCCAACACTGCCTGCCGTGACCTTCAAGACCATCCCACGCAATAACCCCTCAAACTTCCTATTTAAAAATCCACAGGTGCATCAGGACTGGCAGAACAGAGGGAGAAAACACTCTTTATTGTCACCTTCCCCCCCCGACACCCCTTTCAATTGCTTCCCTTCCCTTTCTCTGCTGAGCTCGTTTTATCTCCGCCAGGCTGCAGGAGCACAAGGGTGGGAAGGGAATATATCTGCTCTGGCAGAAAACTCCTCTTCTGTAGACAGGAGCTCACTGAGGGATTCTGGCTAAAAAAAGTGTTCTACATCTTGTATTGATAATATCTTTGGTCTTTTCTGTACACTATAACTGTGGTTATAGCTGTAGTGCATAAATTCTACCTATGAGCCAGTTCTTTATAGATTACAGCAGTAAGAATATGAGGAACCAAAAGCTAATAATCAATTGAAGATAATTAAAAAATAAAAAAAAGTGATTGTTCTATATTTGCAGCAGTGAATTATTCAGAGAAGGTAGCTTACCTATTTCAGGCAAACAGCAGGGGCTTTGACAGAATTACAGAATAACTTCAGAATTTTTTGTTATGGTAATATGTTTATTTCTTCTAAGAGGTGAATTGTAGGAAATATATTCCCTTCATGTAATGAAGAAATTTACAATTTTCTTCTAATAACTTGGTGTTAATATTTTCCAGTGAAAAATCTTCAGCTATATCTGTATTTGCATAGGAATATTTAAATTTGGTTTATGATATACTTTTATCTAATGACAACTGGAGGCATCTAATAAATAAGCAAATTAAAGAAATTTCCTCTGTCTACTTGTTTTACTAGATATTCTCACATCAATGACAAATTATTTAGTTTGATATATGGCACTGCCTTTCTGTTCCTTAATTGAATAATCACAAATCTTATCACTAATTATTCTTCAAGGTAAAAAAAACAATTTTGATAAAAAAAACAATTGTTCATTATATCTATAAAAATCTATTCTTAAGTATAATTTTCAAAGTATTATTTTCAGCATAAAGTATAAATTATTAGTTTCTGGTGGACCTAGATACTGGAGTTTTCACAGAACTCCAGGTTCTCTGTGGAAGCAGATAGTATAGAGAAGTAGGGCTTTTGTGCTTTGTAATGCTTTGGTGAGAATATTGAAAAGGAAGTGGTTCTAGGAACTTGGTTATTGACACTGGGATGAAGTCCTGAAAGAAAGGACTACTCTGCTTGCTAAGTGACCATTCTGTTTCAGCCTGGTTTATACACCAAATGAAACAAGTTTCACTTAAAAGATAGGAGTTTTGACAGCTGCATTAAGAAGTGTAAACCATATAGGAGGACCAAACCATCAGGAGAGGAAAAGAAATTCCTTTATACACTCATTTTAACTAACTTTTTCCTTTGGTAGGATTTCAAATAATACTGCAAATTTCTACAAATATTCACAGAATTGATCTCCAAAGTGATTTAGTCAAGTCTATGAAAGTGAGTGCATGCATAAAAGCATGTGTGTGCATGTGTGCATATCAGGGGAAAGATGCACTGCAGTGAACACAACTGTGGACAGGGAGGGACAGGTTTTGGGCCAAGGTTTAGTCTGGTAAGACTCCAGGAGCTGAAGTTGTCTTTTTGCACAGAAGAGTGTTCTGTGAGCTCACAGACACAATAGATGACTACACCGTTTACAAATTCTCAGAGTACTTTAAATTTATATTAGAATATAGGGTTCTCCTTTATAAAATTTGAGTGGAAATTGAGAAAATAAAATGTGAAACTGTGAGGTGCTGCAGTAAGAGAAAGAACTATTGTGTGTTATTTATCTTGGGTGTGACAACTGTCAACAAAGAATATTTTTTGAACAGTCCAAATTTTCCTGTAACCTTTGCCAAGAAGATTTTTAGTGCCTTTTTTGAGCACTTCATTATCTTTTTGCTCCACATATATGTTATTTTCCCCTGTTAATCAAGCATTTAAAATGCTATTATTTTTATGTGGTAATTGGAAATTCATAATTAGTTATTAAAAAAGAACATGAGGGAGAATGTGTAGTCTCTTCTAAGAATATTGTGATTTCTTTTATTACAGCTTCTCAGATTATACCAAAATTATAGAGAAGTATAGCATAAAGAATTAACACTCAATATTCTTATACACTTTTATTTTTAGTCCTGTGTCTACAAAAGTTTGTCAATTTTTTTTTTTTTTAAATAATGCTAAATGTAACAAATCTGATACAATTTAATTTTATATGTCACATGGTCCCACTTGCATATCTATTCCTCAGTAGATTTAAGGAGTGTTGAGAGGACTGAGATCTGGCATTTTTGAAATTATGGGCTTGAAATAATAATTCTCTGCAGCCAATGGAAAGACGTGGGCCACTCACAGACTTGGGTCTGGGGAATCCAGAGCCTCCCTCTGGAGCCTCTGACATGACTCACAAGGGACCATATGGAGAATATTTCCAAATTAGGCACTTCAGACAGAGTGGCTCACTCCAATGATGACTCAAATTTTGTGTGAAAATGTTTTCAGGAGTTTCAATATTATGATTTCCAAATCATAATAGCAGTCATATTTCACACAGATTGAATGGCATCTGTGTTTCTAAAAGGCTCCAGCAGTTTACTGTCTTTGGTCTTCCAATCTTCAGGGCTTGAAAGGCCTGAACTCTATCAGTCCAGTGGTCTGGACTGGTCAGTCCAGGGTTTTAGAGAAACAAAATGTGGTTTCTTCCTCTTTTAACACTTTTTTTATTTTTTTTCCATCTCTGTGCTCCCGTCCACTGGATCCTACCCTCATAACAAGGACTGTATGATAATAGGTGTTGAAGGATTGTCCTGAAAGCCACTCAGCTATGAAAATAGATGCTGAATGTTTATTCCTCATAAAATTAGGACTTCTGACTTGTTCCAGTGGATGCAAGTGCCCCAACTTCATACCTAGCTAAATGAGGCAATCCCAGTACTTGGAAGAAGAATACTTGGAAGAGTCTGTCCTTATGCTAGCGTTCATTAAAGTTATTGTCTTCAAAATGGAAATTACTGTCTTTTATTTTGAGTGTTATTAGAAACTAGGAAATAACTAGTATTTTTACTGTAACTTACAATTCTAAATACTTTCAAATTAAGAGACATGCTGTACATTTTCAATGAACTAATGTGCAATTTGTAACAAGTGAAATATATCAAAATAAAATGATTTTGCAGTGATCTAAACCCAATTAACCTCAAAGAATGTTATATGAACATAGACTGTGAAGGATTTTAATTATAGCTGTAAATGCTATGCAATTATTGACCAAGTTTGGCAGAGATATTTTATGTTGCCTACTGTTGCTACGTACTGTTAGCTTTTTAATTTGGAAGCAGAAAAAATTAATGTCAAATCACATTGGTAATTTGAAGAGTCATGGATTGAATACTTGTTGACCACTTGAAATAATAATTCAGGCAGTCTTTCCAAAATAAAATTTCCTAAAATACAAAGGAAATAAATCATAACTATTATACTACAGGTGTGAGCTCGAAGCAAAATTAAATGAAAATATATCAGTAAAGGAAGAGATGTCAAGTACCAATTGTTGTTTCTAATTATGAAAATGTTTTCTAGTAATCTCATTAGTCTGCTTAGAAGTCGTCAGCTACATAGAGCTCTCTGGCAGTCTGAAACTATAGTTTCAGGAAAAACTATGAATTGAAGATCATATTTTTATAGCATCTGGATAAAGTTCAAATTTCTTCCAACCATTTCTCAATTCATAAAGTTAAGTGATAAAACAGTGGAATGCAAAGACTTTAATGCTTGTAAATATATTTGTTATGTCTTCATGGCATTTGGAGGTTCAAATAGATAATACAAATCATCTTCATTACAAAAAAACCCAGTGTATAAAATTATAGGTATAATAAAACAGAATTAAAGAACAAAACTTATCATGTTTCTCTTTTGTAGAAGAAAAACAAATCACTTCTCTGCATTCATTTGCTGTTTAATTTAAACACTCACAGAAGAACAATAATATTCCCATTTTACAGAGAAAAATGAGGAAAAGAAAAATTTAAACATTGGAATAAAGGATCTGCTAAGGGACTCACTATAAAGCTATGTTCTTTCTATTAAGACGCTGTGGACATAGCACGTATTTTGTGCTTTCATGTTATACAAAGCTCTTCTTGGACTGCACAAGGTAATGCTGCATTTGACACAGAAACAGAATAATTTAAGTTGTAAGGGACCTCTGGAGATCATCTGGTCCAACCTCTCTCTCAAAGCAGAGCCAGCTTTGAAGTTAGAGCAAGCTTCAAAGTTAGACCAGGTTGCTCAAGGTCATATTCAGTCGAGTTTTGAATATCTCCAAGGACAGAGATTTCACAACCTCTCAGGGCAACCTATTCCAGTACTTGACCACCCTTATTTTGAAAAAAAATATTTTCTTATATCATGTTCTACACTTAGTTATACAGTCTTCCAGTAGAAAAGTCTTCTCCCATGAGGTATAAAAGAAACTTTAAACTAAGTCAGTTTCTTCATGTTTTTTGGGTTTTTCACTCAAAGAAGGGTGATATTGACTGCATAAGGCACAATAAAATATTTGAAAGAACAGAGCTGCTATTAATTTGTTATATACTACTTTTGGAGGTCAGCTACGCTTGAAAGACATTTTTCCTAGTAATTGTGTAGAGCCTGTGTTGCCATTATCTATGCATTCTTGTGCTTTTATAAGTTAATTAAACCCAGAAAACAACAGTCAGAATTCTGAATTTGAAAATAGGTTCATAAAGATGGGGTTTGATCTCTTAACCAGCAAATTTTTACCCTTGGAAAAGTATAGTCCTAATGATCACAAAAAAGCCATTTGTCTGCAGGCTAAAAGGTTTGATCAGTGTAAAATCAACAGCAAAGACGAAACAATAGATTTTAAGAACTTCTCTCTAAGAGGAGCAAGCATGATCAATAGGCAAATTGACTGCTTGAACAGGTTCATATCAGAGGGAAAACCTGGGCCTGAAGGCCGAGCAGAGAGGCCCACAGGAGGAACCAAGGACCCCTGAAAGACCTGATCACACACCAAAGCATTCCGTGGATAATGAAAATGAAGGAAGTTGCTTGCAGGGTTGTGTTTGTCCCTCCTTTGATCCATGTGCCATGTTTTGCTTATGAGAAAAAAAGTAGTTGGATAAAAAAAATGAGTTTGAATTTTCAATTTTATTTAGTCCACTGACTTTGAAAGAATAAAACTGGGTGGAATGTTTCAGAGAAGATACTTCTATTAGCAAGAGTTACACATAGATGGAGTCTAGGTCTGTTAGAATAAGAAACTCCTGGAGTGAAATGCTCTCATAAATGCTCAGCTAATATTTAGTAGAATATTCATCATATCATCTTAAGTCTTCCTATAGTAAATATAAATCAGCTAATTAAAATTTTAATCAAATGTTTAAATAATGGCATAAAACCCCATTGTGTAGCAAGTCAAAAGCTGTGGGAAAAGGCATGGAAGATTTCTGGCATTCTTGAGTTCCTCCTGACTTGCCTGAAGTGAGTTTCAATACTTTGAAATACCTCTGTGAAGGAGCATAGCCTTCATTCTCTGCTGTCCCTTCTGTCCTGAAGCTTTTTATTTTAATATGTCCATCATTTCCCATTTTAGGATGCTATGTCAGTCTTAGGAAACTTATTCTCTACATAAATTTTTTTCTTATTTCTGGACTTAAATTTTTACCTTGTGATTTTTCTGAAAGTACTATGGGTTCTATGGGAGGGATTTATTTTGGGTTCTCGTTTTCAGTAGATTCTTGTGTAATTCAAAATATTTTCAGTCAAAAGTACTAACTTTTTTCATTCCTGAAGCAGATAAAGTTGCTTGCATCATTTTTTTTATAGTCCTCAGAGTCCAAGGGTTAGGACCTTAAACTGAGTTTGACAGATCAGCTTAAGTTTTACTTTGAAGAGAGAGAAAAACAACAGAAAACCCCCACCCACCATGAACTATGTGAATAACCTTGAAGAGACAATTTAATTAGTATTTAAGTGATCCTGAATTACAATGAAATACTTATGGAAATGTAAACAACCACCTGCATATCAAATAAAGTCATGAGATCATTGCCTTTACCGTAAATACAATTTCGTTCATAAAAACTGGATTTCTTAAGGAATATATCATCAAAAAATAATAATAATTTCAAAAATGTAACCACATAGGAATGCTCACATGATGGATTGGCTTGTGGGAATGACTGGGAATAAACAAGTCCTAAGTGTTAGTATGAGGAGAGTTCATGCAAAATGACCTTGGAAAAGTCATTTTCACCTGCTTGTGCTTCAGCCAGCTGGAATAGTGCATAAAAAGCAAAAGCCAATAAATAAGCAGATGCTGCTTTTAAGATAGCCATTAATGACATACATGAATTTCTGATGTGCATAATTTCATAATGAAGGCAGAAAGGATGACTTGATGCCTCTCCTAGTTTTGGTTGTGGAGTTTTTATTTGTTTGTTTGGTTGTTTTTCAATACATATTTGGGTTAAATATATGGAAAAAATATTTTTAATGGATAGCTCTGATTGAGTGTTCTGTTTCTGCCCCTTCCTGTATCTTCACAGTAAGGTGCTGTGCTAGCTATGGAGAAAGAAAATTCTCTCAAATGTCATGTTGATGCCATAAGAAATCCTGGCATTAGCACAAGCACAGTGATTCACACTACAGATGAAGCCTTGCTGCCCAAGGGACTCACTGCTTTCTCTTTTCCCTCAGATACCTCTGCAACAAGAGTTCAATGGTCTCTGAAGTCAAAGTTGGAGATAAGCAAGCACTCAAGAAAAAGAAAACCCTTCCAAAACAGAGCAGCTGCTGGAGACTCAAACCCAAACCCATTTTCCTCTCAGGTTCTGCAGCTAAGCCCAGGGTCTGCCTTTCTCTCCTGTGCTCACTGCAGTGACTACACAGGGAAAGCTGAGCTGTGTGAATGAAACCTGGCAGAAATAGAAAGAATATAAAATATGTAGGCTTTTTATCATTTTGGTGAAACTTACACTACTAAAAAAAAAGATTTTTTTTTCCCTCTCCTATAAACAATAACACTATTAAAAAGTGAAAGATAAGAGGCAGCTGCAGCAGAGGAGGAGAGTAAGGAACATGACGGAGATCCTGACCTGGAGTTACAGGGCTGCTAAAAAAGAATTTCTGGATTGGTGGCAAGTGGTTGGGCTGAGACATTTTGGAGCAAAAGCAAAGATTTTAGCAGGTTTATTCCAGGATAGATTGGATTTTGGTAAGGGTGAAATACATCAGAGGTCTTCTGGGGATAGCAAAAAGAAGAGGTGAGAAAAGGTAATGAGGCATATGGCTTTCCTGTCAGTCTGGGAAATGATCTTCCAATACGTGGAAAAGTAAATTTGATCCCAATGAATGTGTGCTATAGATTATTAGGGAAAAATAAGATAGTCAAAGAGATGTGGTAGAAAGTGTTGTTCCTTCCCCCGCCCCCAAAAAAGTCTTCACATTTTATATTAAAATCCTAATGAATGCACAGTTGAATCAGACAAAAAATAAAGTAAATTAAAAAAGAAGAAATTTATCAGGGAGAAAGGAAGGCAGTGCTTGTCAGACAGGAAAAGAAACACACCGAATTCAAACATACTAATTTGGCTATGGTAAGATGCATTATTAATATGAATTTTTATAGAACAGAAACTTCATGTGTTCATTTGAGAACAAATAGTAACAACAAAAATTCAAGTCATTTTAAATAATACATCTCAAAAAAGGTAGGGATCAAAATAGTGGTATCTAGCAGTACTGATGATAAGTCTATTTTTTCAGGTTTCCAGTTCCATACCTTTCGGCTGAGATATAAAACAATTTCATTCCTCATGACAATTTTTGCAATTATCTCATAGGAGCTGCTGGCAGTGCTGCTGTGATGTAACAAAAACTAAAGTTACTGGCAACAGACATGAATCATTAGGAGGCAGGCCACAGCTTTGTGGCCTGCCTCCTTATTCACAGAATGAATTGGTGGTGGTGGTGATGATGATGATGATGATGGTGATGATTCAGAGCAGCCTTTTTTTCCTCTGTTTCACATTGAGGTTCAATATTGCTTTCAATTGCAATGGGTTAAATTAACAAAATTCTGTTCAGTGAAAAATGACAGCCACACTGCAGCACTAGGCTCTCTCCAGAGCTTTCTGAATCTGCTAAAATGTCTTTTAGATGTGCTACAAGGCACAGTGAAAAGTGCTGTAACAAAACACTTAATCAAATGCTTAACTTTAAGCATATGTGCAATACCATCCTCATTCAGCAAAGCAGTAACTAGGTGATTAATGTTTAATAAATGGGACAAAGTAAAACCATGTGCTTAAAATATAAGCTAAAATGCTTTCTTGAGAGGAGAACATATAACTCATTTCCTTAAAAGAACCATATTCCAAATTCTTGACTGAGTAATGCTTTCTGTAGATTGAATGATGTCATACATGGACTTCTGAACACATCACATGAGTAGGAAGTATTATTTCTCAGCAGAATGAGAAAATGTCCTGTTTCCATATAGTTAAATGACAAATAAACTCGTGGATGGATATCCTTTGTTGCTCCCAGTCCAATATTTCCCAAAAGAGAGACTCCTTATGTATTAAATTTGGTCATAGACACTGACACCTTAGGAAAGTTGTTTCTTTCAATAATGAAAACTGTGCTTAAATTCAGTGATTAAGGAGTGGTGGTGTAACAAAGAGACTCTTTCACGGGACCCAAACCCACTCATGACCAGTAACCACTGGCAACAATCCTGTTTCTGTAAAACAAACTATAAATCTTTCAGTGTAGTTAATGACAGTTCTCAAAGTTTTTAGAGCAAAGTACTGTGTTATAGGATATGAACTTAAGCCTTACTTGTCATTTGGACATCTACTTCCAGTAATGATTTTTCTTATCCCTTGCATTTCCACTCCTAAATCAGTAGGTGCTTGTTCATAAATTTTTAAGAATTGTTCTAATTAGGTTTAATTTATTCTATAATCTGATTTATAATTTTCTAATAATTTAGAAAATATTATAGTATGGCTACTTTGTGTTTGTTCCTTAAAGTAAATTGTATTAAGTAGAAAGCTCAGTTCTCTGAACTGCTACCACATTTTTCTTAAGTTAACATGCACTGGGACGTGCATAAGTAAGGAGGTTGGGGAAAATGTGACACATCCCTGCCACCACAATCTCAAGATATTTCAAACATGCATCTACTTTTCCTAAAAGCACTTTGCACAGTAGTTCTAAGGATAGACCACTAAAAAACTTGTGAGCTTACATCCTAGGTCCACTCAGTTATCCTTTAATCTGAAACCTACAGCACAACTTCAGCACCTTCTTTGTGTTTTGTGACTCCAGTTCCCCTTGACCTGAGGCTTAATTGCACTCCCAATTCTGTGATACCTCTCACTCTTGTACTGTTATGAAAAATAAAAGAGAAAAAGCACAGCTGACATTTTAAAAGAAACAAATGAATAACAAGAGATTGTGAAGTTCCCACCTATATTTTTTTTCTTTCACTGTGTGGTGATCAAGCATTTTAGAATGAATTTTGTTATTGGAAATTCTCTTTGAAGGCTTCCTATTTGTTTAGTTTTCAATGCACTACAGTTCAAAACCAGTTCATTTTGAATTATGGAGATGTTGTAAATTAATAGGTGTTCTATGTATGTGACTGATACAGGTGATTACACATTTCCAAATTCCAGTGTGTAACATCAGTATCCAAGAATTCCCATTTCAAATTTGAATTGTCTGAATAATAAACCTTATTTTCTTAGTGCAAGAAACAGTAGTTCATAAAAAACGGTTTTTTATTCCATTCTTCCTTATTAAAACACAACCATGCTACAAAGAACTGCAGAACATATTGTGATTTAGAATAATACACCAATACTGTCTGCAGCATTAAACTTTAATTCCCATTGGACAGAGAATTCTTTTTTTCAGAGATTACAGATCCTGAGTTTTAACAGTTTTATTTTTGTCCCAGAAAAGAAGATACTGGTATATTCTTTAAGACTGGAAAATCTTCACATTATTCCTTAACGTGTTGAATGACCCCATTGTAGCTGTATTTAAAAAAAAAATAAAACCCAAAAAAAACCCCATTCTTTAGCCAGTGAAGAATGGAACAATATTAGATTGAAACATTGTCTATTCAGAATTTCTCTTTATTTTAGGGGTGGTAAAGATCCATTGTCCCAGTGCTACACAATGTCTAAAGGACATGCTTGAGGGAACACAGTGGGCTGGGAGACACGAATGCAGCTCTCTGGTCACTGGTGTATAACTAAGCAGTTCAGATCTATAGATTGCTTCAGGCCTGCCTTACAAACAAATGGGAGCCTGGGAATTACAGCACATCCGGTACCTTTTGGAACTTCCAAAGAAACACTTTTCCCATGTTTTAAGTAACAATGGCAGATAAAGACTGTCAACTTAATGTCATGGCAGACTGGAGGTGTCTATTGTTCTGCTTTCAGACAGGCATGGCTCGTCCAGCTGTGGAGCTGCTTAATCTCTGTATGATACAGCTTTGGTTTGTCTGTGATATAAACACATTATCATGTACAGACCTTGGCATCTGTCAGCTGTAGCACGAGCATCTCAGAGGTGCCATTATGTTTAATTCAGACATTTCTTAAAGCTAAAGCGTGAAGTGACCAAGTTTTGCAGCCTTATGCTTTTAATGATTTTCAAAAATTGTTTTGCAAATGCTTGTAAAGATCATGGTTTATGTGCTAAGGGCATTCTGGACAAGATTAAAGTAACAGTGAAGAAGTAGTATATAAATTAATTTTATTTTTAAAAAATTAAAATGCTATGAAGTGTGATCGAGGAAACTAAAATTCCTGAGCCAAAAAGGCAAACTTGATTCTTAGATCACTGTGATGATATAAAAATTACCTTGTGAATGTAGAGGAAACTGCTGCAAATACTAAGAATAAAATAAAAAGTGTTGAATTCCAGCTATGCTTTATGCATGTTTCAGTGAGTGCTGAGGAATTTGTCTAACAAATTAGTTTAGTTTTAAATTACATTATGAAAGGTCATTGAGCAATTTTATTTTTACATTGGCCCACAGGCTCAAACAGTGAACTAGTTAAAAAGAAAAGTACTTCTGAAAGAAAGTATTCTTGTGAAACCCGGTAACTGAAATGGACAAGATTTGCACAACTCTAATTGCAATCATTGCACTGCAGGTTGCTGATTATTTTAGACTGATTTGTATGAAACATAGAGAGGTTATGAATATATTGAGAGCCATGATTGATATAATAAATTGATTGATATAATAAAAGGCTGCATCTGCTTCTATGAAGGAAACAGTATCCAGTTAGCTTCTGAAGCAACTCAACATATTGCAAAAATATGCAAAATATGATTAGGAAAGTTCTTGTAAACCAGCAAATAATCATATCAACTTATTTGAAATATTAACATTGAAATGGACCTTTTATTTGCCTGACAGTCTTCATAGACATCTGTGAATGAGAGTAAACAGCTTTGAAAAGTGTTTGATTCAGCGCTTGGAAAATACCTAAGAAAAAAATGAGAGTTTGAGAGACTCAATTTTTTGTATAAGTTTTTAAAATACAGATTTTTTTTTGATTATTTTTCCTAATCCTTTAGGCACAACTATCTTTTCCTCAGTTTCAAAGCCCCCAGATATCATCCTCTCTTATGGGTTTTGAAATTCCTCTTCCTTCATTCTTCCATTGCTGGAGTTGTGTCTGACAGGGTAGAGTTTGATGCTTCCTGATATGGACATGTTACCCCAAGTCCTGAATGCTTGGAAATGCATGAGCAGAATCATCTCCCCAAGATAACCCAACATTTCTGCAGGATGTGATCAGACTAAGAGGCTGCAGTCTTCTAGCTCATTGAAATTTACAAAAATCTGTAAAACCTTCATTTTATTCAGATATATCTTTAATTTATAAACCAATTCTCTTACTCTATACAAATTCAGGTAGGTGGGATTTAGATCATACCTTGGAGTTGTGCAGGAGGGAGATTCTGGGCCTCAACTCTAACTTTGTGAGACTCCACCTTGAGTGAAGCTCTGGGGTCACCAGCACAGGAAGAACAAGGACCTCCTTAGCAGAGGAGGCCACCAAGAAGAGCAAGGACTTTCCTCTTAGGGGAAGTCTAGAGGAGACCACCAAGAATATGAGAGGGATGGAGCACGTCTCCTATGAGGAAAGGCTGATGGAATTGGGATTCTTCAGCCTTGTGGTCTTCCAGTGGTCTTCCATTACCTGAAGGGAGCCTACAAGAGACCTAGAGAGGGACTTTTAACAAGGGCCTGGAGTGACAGGACAAGGGGGAATGGCTTTAAGCCGGCAGAAGGTTTAGATTAGATATTAGGAAGAAATTCTTTACTGTGAGGTTGGTGAGACACTGGGACAGGTTGCCCAGAGAAGCTGTGAATGCTCCATCCCTGTAAGTATTTAAAGCCAGGTTGGATGAGACTTGGAGCAAACTGTTCTAGTAGTAGGTGTCCCTGCCCAGGACCAGGAGCTGGAACTAGATGGTCTTTAGGGTATTTTGCAACCCAAACCATTCTATGATTCCATAAGGTGACTAAAGGTGATGACTCAGGCCAGTTTTAATAATCACTGTCACATAACGTGGAGCGGTCTTTAAATTGCAAAACTTCAGTTGTCTACAAGGTGTCTCTGCTTTTTATGGTAAATGATGAAGGAAATCTCTCAAAAGTTACAGGTCCTGACCTTTGGGGGACCTCCATTTATGGATATCTGCTAGGTCAACAATTTTTTCCAGAACTTATGTAAGATGAATTTGAACTTCACTGAATATCTGGGGTAAAAAAGCCAATATTAAAATACCCACAGTCTTCTCATCAAAAGAATTCAGGGTAGCTGTGGCCTTACACCCTACCTAACTGGGCACAAAAATCAAGTGTTTTGTTTCCATAGAGATTTCCTTTCCTTAATAAGGGATAAGTTATGTACAGTTGTTTTTTTCCCAAGTGAACAGGAAAGGACTTCTTATCTCAGCTCTTAAAACCCTAAAGGAATATATTTTCCATTAGTCACTCAGTATTCCTTGTAAATGCTCTGCCAACACTTACATCTGCTCATCAAATTTTTGCCAAATGCCTAAACTTTCTATTCCAATACACATGACTAAGACAGAAAGCTTTCTCCTGATAAAAGAGGAAATCTTGTGAGAACAGCTTACCTGTTAGCCTTCCAATATAGGAACAAAAATGTCAGGCTTTCATCCCAGTAGGGCTGATGTAATGACTTTTCTAACCTCTTTATAAAGCACAAACCCTTCAAATATTATATTAGTTATTGTATTTCCTAAAGATGCCCATAAGCAGCACATTTAGGGACAGACTCCTACCAATATATAGGCTTTGCATAAAACATCTTTAGCAGATATCAGTGTTACAAAGTGCCTTTTCCTGTGGTAGTGCTCAAGAATCATCTCTTGGGAGTTTGCAAAGATCACCCACAACTGTGCTTCTCAAGTGCATGGAGAATTTTGTCCTTTGGGTTGAAGTAACTTCCCTGAAGGAAGTTCAACCTGGGCTTGGCTCCATCCTTCACTGACTTGGAGATCTCATCAAAGGAGCTGCACTAGACCTCAGCAGAGCTGAGCAGACATCAGGACATCCCAAATGCCCTTTTAGGAGGTAACACTTCTCTCTCAGCTGTGCACTCCTTCCTGGTCCTGGCAGGGGTCCTATGTCAGTATGACTCCAGATGATTTCTCTGCCTGCAAGACCCCCTGTCTCAAATTCCATTTCCCATTTTGGAGGGAACAAGGAGCATTTTGTTTATTTCGCTTGAGAAAACAACAAAAAAGAAAACTTTAAGAATAGCATGAATCTTTTGATAGCATTGAAACTAGCAGTTATTTCCCCTGGATTGATTCAATTGGATCATTAAATTTCTTTTGTTGGGTTTAATAGAGAATGATTGAAAAATCAATGTATACATGCTTGAGATCATGGAAATGATGATATGTCAAAATGTCAGAGGGGCTGAAGGGGTAATGATAGAGTGTGGAAGAAAAGTCTCCCTTTGACTGCTGTACTTGGAAACTGAAAGGCTGAAAAGTTCTCACTAAACACTGTCTTTTACTTTTTGAAGCATTTGACATTCATTGTGCCTCAATACACTTTTTTGAAAAAAGAATCCATTCCCCAAAGAAATCACAGAAATTATTCTTCCATACCCAAATGAAAGTGACAAGAAATTGGTAACTCTTTCAAGTGTATTTCAGCTGCATGTGAAGTCACCTATGATAGTCAGATAATAAATTCAGTGATGGGAAAAAGAAGTAATCGTGGAGTTTACATAGTGGATGCTGTCAGTGGAAGGTATATCTAAAATTTTAAGATAAGTGAGTGTATTTTCTACTGTAGATTTATAAAAAGATATGTGAATGTCAAACCTTTAACAAAGTTATCAAACTATGACTCCCTTTTAACCCACAAAGTGAATTCCAGATATTCTTGAAGCCTGCAAAAAATACCAAAAAAAAATGAGTATCGTGAACTAAATATGTTTTGGACATTTGCAAGTACTTCAGATCACTTGTCTTTAGGTTCTGCCTGATTCTTTTTCTTTTGTAGTATTTCAAAAAGATACTTAAAAATACTAGCAAAACATTTTCAGAAATTTTGTTTCTAATTTGCCTGAGCTTGGAGAATTCTTTGATAACTTTTGGGACCTCTTTTGTGACACTGGCATGGTTTTTATGCCAAGGAGTTTGTTCCAGCCATTGCAGTCAGGGTTAACCCATGTATGAAGGAGTTTCATGTGTTCTCTTCAGGCAGTTTAAATTTCCTTTGCTATGTGCAAAGACAAGAACAGTGAGTGAAGATCTCCCACTAAAAATTATTTCTCTGAGATCCATAAACTGAGACTAAACTGTTAACTTTAAAGACCATATTTAAACAAACCAAAAAACTCAGAGACAAAAACCTAAAGACAACAAAACCGTTACCAACCTTACTGGTAAATTATAAATTTATATTTATATAAATGATAAAATATTATTGTAAATTTGGTAAATTTGGTATTATTGTAAATATGATAAAATTTAAACACCCAATAACATTCTGTTGATTTATAAATTGACAACTGTTTCCTACAGTCCATTGTCCAAATCATAGTTCAGAAAAGAAGTTCAGTTCTACTCTTATAGAAAAGCAGTTCAGAGAGAAAGGGATTGGTCCTTTTGTATCAATTTAGGCATAAGCCCTTATAACACTTTGTAAAATGAGTGTTCTTTAATAACTTCTTTCTTCATGACCATGCAACTCATATCTACAGTTACAAAATACATTTCTTCCAACTTTAGAAAAAATCATCTCGTGTTTCTTCTTATGATTTATATTACAATAACATTTAGGAGTCTCAGTACTGACCTCAGACTCCACTATGATGTGAGGTAATGGAAGAATAAAAAAATAGATTTTGCATTTAAGAGGCAAGGGGTGGATAACAGACAGAAGGGAGTAAGGAAGTCTAATTTTCATCATAGTTATGGGCTGTGTTTCTTGCAAGACAGCAACTGATTTTTAGTCAAACATTGTGTAGCCAGGTGACTTTTTTTCACTGAATATTTCACTGAATAGAAATCAGAATTTCTGTGTTGATTTGAATAGTTTATTTCTGTCAAATAAAATATTCATGAGGGTAAGAAATAACAAAAGGGTTCGGTTTTCCATTTATAAGGAGAGCTTTTCAACCTTGTTTTGTACTGTAATTTCTTTGTTTAAAAATAGATACTGCTGAAAATACTTGTTTAGAGATTTGTAGAATAATTTCAGCTAACAAGTGTTCTTTCCTTTCCCCCTTTTTATAAACAACTTTTTGACTCCAAAATCCCACCCTTTCTTGCTTCTGCATGTGATCAGAGTTTTAAAAAAGCATTTACCATCCTTATATAGCATGGAAATGGTACCTTTGTTTGCACATATCCAACTAATCTAACCATGAGCAGCAGCATGACAAAACTATGGTCTTTTTCCTTTTTTTTTGTTTTCTGAAATGCTTGTGTTACTGGCCAACAGGGGAAAGAAGATTTCAGTCTAACAGCCAGTCATTTCAGTCGTGGTTTGTACCTTAGGGACTAACACAGGGATAGTCCAGAGTGAAAAGACAATGCAGCTACATGCCTAAAACTGCATTTCATAGTGAAAAGACCATAAAATCCCATTGCTGGCCATTGTAGGTATCTGCCCAAGGCCTGCCTGACATGGAGCTAAGGATGAAACTGGATATTAAAAAGTCTGATAGAACAGAAACAGAACCATTGAAATAATTAAAAAAATATATTAGCAAAGTAACAGATGATCCACTAGAGTGGAACTACAAGCAGATACACTTCTTTTGAAAATGTGTATTTAATGACTCATACATAGGATGATGAAAATATAATTGTTTACCTGTGGCTGCAGAGACATGGCTTGAACTGAAGCTGTGCAAATCAGAGTGTTTCAGCTTAGGAGGGAGTAGGTCAGTACCTCTTGTGAGAACCACGGGTGCCAGCAACATAATCTGTGGTTCATGGCAGCTTTACAGTGAAGGCATGTTTGACTTTCTCAACACTTGATTTTTTGGTTGGGTTTTTTTTTTTTCTGCACCAGATCTGAATGTAAGAATAATTATTCCTAGATTTGGACTCCAGTATTGATGAACTTCTACTAGAGTGATTTTATCACGTGCCTACCTGACATTAATTTCTGATGGTTTCTTGGTGCTTCCTTTTCCCCCCAGACATGAAATTACCCTGATCTGCTGCTTTGATGGTTAAGGGTATCCATGCATCTTTACTGCACCTTACAGAGATTTTCTGTAGCACCAAAGTCATGGTAGTCTCTTGGACCATCACCATCTGATCGTCTTAAACTCTTAGAGCTCTGTAAGCTTCTCTTTTAAAGATGGAAAACTCACAAATTATTAATAGATAATTCTGCACTTTTTTATGTCCTTGGAAATTTTCTCACTGATTTCAATGAGAAAAAGACCAGAAATCGAGGACTTGTTCCTGGTCATTTAAGTGTAAATTAAAATTCAATGGTAATTTCAGTGAGATACCCATTGTAACTTGCTTTTCATAAAGCAATTTAGTCTGCTTGAAAAGTGAATAAAATGTCATCCAAATAAAGAGAAATAGTAATGAAACTTTTTGAAACCAGGCATGATCAAAGGATAAAGCTACATTTGGTCCCTTTTAACCTTTTCTATTTGGAGTAAAGAACTTTGTGGTACTTATGCTGCTGTCAATTATGGTGGAGCTAAACTTGACCATTTCAGTATAAATCATGAATAAGGAAAAACATGAAACATTAACTGGCTTGTTTAAATAGACTTTTCCATCTCTGCATCAAGTACTGAAAGAATCTTGTTAATTTGGTGATTTTTTCACTAAGAAATAGCTCAAAACATTCTTAAAAAGTCCTTTGGGCTGCTGTCCAAAAAAGCCCTTTAATAACACCTTCTATTTACTCTTTTTTAGTAATCAATCAGACCTCTGAATTGTCATCATGTCTAAACATTTGCAACTTATCTCACATTTTGCACTCAGCAGTAAGTCTTCGCAAAAGACTCAAGAGCTCCAATCTTGGACAAGCATAATTGAAAGCTTCAGTCCTGATTTGATTACAGCTGGTGACAAAAACTGGAAAAAGAAAAAGGTTAGCTTTTAATGTGCAAGAAGTTAAGCAGGAGTTCTAATTCACATAATTGAATGCTGGCATGGTTCATTTACCAAGGGTTACAATTGCACCAGATTTTTTTAAAGATATCTTTTACTGAGCTTAAAAGCAAGAATGTCTAATGTGAATTGTTTGACCATAAGCTTCCTTTTAGGCAACAAGCTATACAAGCTGTAAGTTGCCCAAAAAACCAGAGTTCATAGCTAACCACATATAATTCATCCTGCTGTATGCAGCCCTAAGGTGACAATTATTTTTGAATTTCATAAAAAATAGAGGCCTGATATTATGGCTAACACTGAATGGCTGTTTTTTTCTTTCTTACAGACTGGAAAAGACCTCCTGGCTGATAAAAATATGTCACCTCTAATCTTATTTCCTATTCTCAGACTATATTTTCAGCAAGATTTTGCATTTTACAATCTGAACAGCACTAGATTTTCCATATTAAAAAAAAATAAAAAAATGTTACTTTATCTGGGATAAAATGATTGTATGGGTTATATTTCCTTTCTAAATTTCCTTTCTCTGACAATGCTTATTTTTTTACCAGTATTTTCGTGCCAGGGTGTGGGAATGGGGCACATTGCCCCAGCAATGATTTTACCTTAATGTCCATACATTTTCTAGGAGGAAAATTAATTCAAGGGAGACTTTGTAATACTTTTGAAAATTTGGTAGAAAGACCTTACCAAATAAATTGAATGTATAGTTTATTTTGAAAGATACAGCAATATACTGTGTTTTATTTACATAATATTCAAAGTTTCACTGAAAAACACCCATTTTTTACAGCATTTTCTTGTTTCATAATATTGTCAGCAAAAAGATGCTCAGTTATAGGAGAAGTTTAAGGCTGATCTATATCAAGAAGGAAAATTTCAGCACTCCATTTTAAATATAATTATAAAATTACAAGCAAATATTTTATTGTAATGAAATAGTCTCCTGCCTGAATTTTTCCTCACAGTTTCTCACAAGGAGAGTCCATCATATATGTGTTATTCACAAGCCATTTTTGACTTTTAATGGTCTGAGCAGCAGTCTAAAACAGACACATGTTCTGTATCTTGTACCCTCCAGGTCAATCCTGAATATCTGGCAGATCTAAGCAAACACACAGTGCTCCAGTGTCCTTTTGAAACTCCATTATGGCAGTGCTGCATACCTTAACATAACACAGTTCCTTGAAAAGGCACTCACTAAAAGAGCATGAACTTTCCTGCACTCTCACAACTAGAAGCAAAGAGAAAAGCAAAGTCCTTAAACAGCTTGTTTCTCCTTGATAGTTTCATTTCTAAGGTCAATAAAGTTTTCAGCTTTGTACAAGGTATAATATGAAGTTAATCCAGTCCTAAGTTCCTCAAAAGATAAAATAGAAAATATAAGGAAGCTTAGACAGATAATTACTTCCTGAATTTTTGGGTCAAGGTACTCAGAAACTTTGCAGAAGAGTCTCATGATGAAAAAGCAGTTGCAGAAACCTTTAAATTCATTACTGCTAACACAAGCCATTTATTAATAGGTAAATAGTATGGCTGTATAGATTTTTATAGAGCTTCTAAACCTATAAGGAACCACATCCTCTTTTAGAATAAATTTTCACAGCACTGCAGGTTTGATGCCCACTCACCAGAAACAGCTTGAAAAATAAACAATTAAAAGAAAAAAAGGCGTCAGCGGTTTACACTGTCACAGTTCAGAAAAATCTGAGCCAGCACTGTGACTTTAGAAAATTTTGCAGAGTCTAACTTATGACTTTCATAAATGAAGCTTCAAATTTCTGTTCTCTTAGGATTGACTAAAATTGAGTTGAATTTCTTGAATGCTCATGCAAGCTTATTTTTAATCCATGCATAGAAATAATCATATCAAACTCCTTCTATAATAACAGAAGGTCTATATTTGTTCCTGTTTGCATGCTTATGCACAGATAAATTGTGATGGGAACTTTATGTCTCCAAGAGCCATAAGATATGAGTATGTAATACCTTAAGAGTACGAATGGAAATTTGAATCTTCCCTAGTGTACAATATGACTAGCTCAGGTCAGCAATGAATGACTACTTCTTCCTCAGTCCCAGATAACACAAAATCAGAAGTCAATTGTTCCACAGAAAAATATGTCCCATGGGGAAAACACGTATTGTAACATTTGGCACTACTTTTTCTTTTTTTATTATTTTTAATTCGATGGAGAATCATATATTCTGATACTTTAAAGTCACTTGCCAGTCCAGTCACCACTTGCAAGGGATAACATGTAAAACAATTAATCATTCATTTGCAGTTTCTATTCATCCAGAGAACTAAAGAATTTATAAAAACTGTATCAAGCCAACTACAAGTAAAGAATTCCATTTAGGAAGTTGCAATCTCTTAATGGATATGCTGCATTACACAGTTATGTGTGCTGGGTATCCAGAGCATTTTGTGTATCCATGGGTATCCAGTGCATTAGCAGTTAGAAAAGGCTCACCCAGGAACAGATGACTTAGTTTAGCTGACAGGAAGAGTTTTGTCCAGCTGCATTACAGGTGGAAACAGATGTGGGGATGCACAGGCTGCTTACACACAGGGCTGGCTTGGTTTATGGAGTCACAACTGCCCTGACACCATCTGCCTGAGTGTATCAATGCCCCAATTTAGCCACTGGAAGAAGGAGTTCCAGAAAACGTAATGATTCAGCTTGGACATGACTGGTACTTTGCTGGGTAGATGTGTCTGAATGAGAGAACTGAGCAGCACCCTGGGCTGTGCACACCAGCCAGCATGCATTGTGTTTGAAGGCAATTTGAGATAACCCTGTATAGTAAGAGGGCTTTATATACTGCTGAATTTCAGCTGACTTCCTGCGGTATCACATATTATATTCACATTAAAACCAAATGAGCTCATCATGATTAATGTTACTACAATAGATACTGAAGGAATTAAAAACGATTACCCACTCATTGTAAAGGGTTGCTGATAATTAGGGCTATTACACAAAAAGGTACATTTTAAGCAATCACCACAGTTAATTCATTCAGCATTATATTATGCAGTGCTGATAACAATGTGTTCTCTTGGCACTCCTGTGGTTCCCACATGTGTGTCCATCAATAACCCATTGTACTGTGCCTTCACTGGTTGAGCATCAAGTCACAAACACTTCAATAATGTGCTACCTGTTGCGAGCATTTATTATGCTTTTTTAAAGTTATTTTCTACCCATTAGCAAAACATAGCTATAGAAACCATTTTCAGTGCTTGGATCATGATGCAAAGTTAACTTTAATAAGTATTTTATTAAACAAAAGGAGAATGGGTGCTTAATATGTATGGGTACTTCTGTGTATAAAACAGGCCTATAAGCTTAAAAAACAACTTCAACCAAACAAACCACTGCTTTTATCCCATTTATGGATTACCTCCCATATTTTTTCTTACCATTTCATGCTTTTTTCTCATATTTTGACTGAAGTCAAGGCAGGAGGTGCAATTCCTAGAGTCTGTGAACAGATAATTCAGAAATATCAGTGCTGATATTGAGAGGTCCAATGAGACAATGTTTAAATTTCACATAATGTTTGACATGACAAAGAAGTTTAAGTCTCTTCAGTGTATCTCAGTCTTGCCTGACTGCCTAAGAAATTCAGGGTCTGAGGATAGCTGCTGTACAAGCTACTGGCATAAGGGTTCTCATTTTAACAAACAGCAAACCGTATCTTTGGTAGAAACCATCCCATAGCAGCCCATGAGCAGACTATACAAGACAGAACTTTCAGTGGGTCTGACACTCTGTTGCTATCAACCTTCCACTGATCTGCTGCAATTTATTGTTGGTAACCCTGATTTCAGGTTGCCTACCTTTCCTAAAAATAAAAGTGCAACAAAAGCCCCACCAACAATGAAAAAAAAAAATTATTTTTTTTTCTTGTGATACAGGATTTAATGAAATGTGCCACTTATTATTCTCGCAAGGAAGATTAAGACTATTATTTTGTTTAAATTAAAGCGTATGCTTAATCAATTTCCTGAGTCAGGGCTTTAGGAGTTAAACAAAATTTTAATACATTTCTTTTTGTAAGGACTGCAGGATATGGCCTTTAGGTAAGACTTCTTTTTTATTTAGTGGAAATATAAATCACTTTTATAAATGTCCTTTCTCTTGCATAACTGTCATTTATTTCTCTCTTCTTTTGTATTTTTGACAGTTTTAACTTGCACAAAGCATCTAGAAATCATGTTTTCAACAAATGTATTCACCTGTGGATGATAAAAATGAAAGAGGTGGAGGCTAATAGTACTGAATTATAGGGTGGCAATTCAAAGCTATGAAAAGAAAGTCTTGAGGTCTGCTGAGTGCCATACCCATTAAAATGTCGGTTTTCAAAACTTGATAAGAAGTAGAATGTCGGCACTCTGCTTGCTCTTGTCCTCAGGGATGCTGACAAACATACACCAGTCTGGTGTAAAGTGTAGAACACTATTTTTGCAGGCTAGTTTATATACTGGGGATGGTGGTTGCCAGTGAAAGGACACAACATTAGGGGCTTCAACAACACTTTAACAAGTTCCCACTTTTTTCTCATCAATAAACATTTTATTCCTGACAATATTAATAATGTTAAATATTGTAGCTGTTTTCTCTAAGTGAAAGAAAATACAGTTCAATTATAATTCTTAAAATATGCTTTCTATTATTGTAAATCAAATAGTAATAAATCCCAAATCAATGATGGGAAGCTGATCCTTTGGTGATGCAGTTTAACATTTCTCACTTGGACACATTTATCTCTGCAGTCTGCATTCTATTTAATCAATCAAAATTTGAATCTTTCCACCTATGGAATCCAGCTAAATTCTCAGTTTGGAAAATCTGAAATATGGATTTATATCTATTTTTTCTAATTTAGTCGAAGAATGAAGCCAGGAACAAAAGGTATTGTAGGATAGAAAGGACAGGTTTAACTTGTACTATTTGTCAGAAAGGGCTGTCCATTTCTTGGCTTTGTGTAATATACGAATGTTAGAACAGCTGCAGAATCCTAAAGAACTCCAGCATTCCCACACTGCTCACTCAGGAAGCTTTCTGAAGGCATCACAAGGGAGCAGGCTGTCTCATTTTGTACTGTCAGTGCTACTATAGACATCACCTCAGTGTCTATTTGCATCTTTCTTCATTCTTAATGTCTTACCCAACGTTTGCAGAAATCAATGGAGTCAATGGCTGAAAGGGGATGTCCTTTTCTGAGCCCCAGTTCTTGTCAAAATGCAGTGAGGAGGCTGGGAAGGAGTGAAAATTGTTTGTTTGACAGGATTTTGGTTTCAGTTGGTTAAAATAATCTGTGGGAAAGAAGAGAGATCAACCAGTGCTTTAGTTTGAGCTCTGGTATGCTGCATTCTGCTCAGGACCCCCACGCCCTACTTAAATAAGGAAAAGGTGTTTTACAACTATTGCAGCTAGCTCAGAAAGAGGTAAAGGAATCTCATTGGTGAAAATGTGTTGTCTTGTTTGCAGTAAATACTTTTCTAGACTTAATTAAATAGGAGAAACATTCTTGTATGGCAAAATTTAAAAGCAAGCTATTTATAAATATGTACCTACAGCAAACCTTATTTGAGGAAATACTACAATTTCCTCACTAATGATGCTTTGTCATTATGTACTTAAATGCTCAGATCTTTATTTTTCTTTCAGTACTTTGTTTCCAAGCTGAATTCATTCCAGCTTTGTAGATTTCAAGTGAAGACATTTTTGAGGCATTTGAGTGCAAATTAAGTGTCTGCAGAATGACAGCAAATGAGAGCACTGCTTCATCCTGCTTCAATAAATTTATAAATGAGTGAATACACATTTTGCCAACATTTACATATACATACCCACGCAAGCACACACAATCGCCTTCGGTGTAAGAATATGTATGAGCAATTTCAACAGAAAGAATAGTTTATTCTGGAAAATAATAAATTGTTGAAATGAAAGGCTCTGAACAAAAACATTTCACAGCCAAATAGAGAGGCCCTCTGTGTTGACCACTTATTCAGCAGCAATCATTTGTGCTAGTCAAATTTCTGACTGGACTATGGATTTACAGCAACGGATATTGAAATAATGCCACCCACTACTACAGAGCTCTAATAGTCCTGTAGACTTTGTAAAGAAGTTCTTTCCTCACAGAAATCTTTGAAAAATAATCTCTTTAGAAACAAATCCATTTGCATCAGATGTTTTCTTCTTCATAAGTAAAAACATTTGCATGAAAAAAAGCTCTTTGATTTTCAAGAGTCCAGATACTCCCATAGTTTATTTCTTTACTTGAAGTCATAATTCCTTCTTTGTGACATCATTGTTGATTACAGTGAAAATGGCTATTATTGAGGAAACAGGCATTAACTGCAGTCCTGCTGATTCTGGGAGTAGGGGGGAAGAAGATGCAGCTTTCTGTAGGTGCACTTTTTCACTCTCTAACATTTCTGCGTGGCTTTTTGCTTTGACAACAATGTTTTCCAATGCATTGCGTTCAGCCTCCTGAGAAAAGTTTTTATATGTGTAGGTAGGAGGTGAGCAGAAAGATATGTATAAAGAAATCCAGGTATTCACAACTGTCTCCCTACTCTTTATTAAAATAAATAAAACAGAATTTGCTCATTTATCGTCGAGGCAAAATGAGACAGAAAGAGACTGACAATGAGAACACAGATCAGGTATTGAGAATAATGGAGAATTTTGCTGTAATTCTAGATGTCACTCAAGGACTGATGAAGGATTCTCTAAAGTAGAGTCAATGAACACTTTTATGGCAATTGAGTGTGGCAACACAATTGCCTGATTAGTATTTTGCTTTTAACTCCCACCTTAATTTAGAGTTTTTGACCCTCAGATAGTTTCAGGTTGGTTGCAACATTTTGTAAATAGGTCCTTGCCATGAATTTTCCACTTACTGCCATAACAGTGGGTGGAAAAAAGTGAAAACTTTTCCTTATAAACCAACATTTTTTCCTGTTTGGAAACACATACATCCATTCAACATGTTCATATTACTCAAAACATGGGACTACAGCTGATAGCAAAAGGTGACCATATCCTGTAGATTTTGGCCTATTTTGAGGGCTTAGTAAGGCACATATTGTGCATTTCTGTATATAGTTTGTTTCTACTAACAAAATGGTTAATAAATTCTCTGGTTAACACTTCCTCTATTAACAGAGTGGGCAGTTAAAGGTCTTAAAAGAGAAATCCCAGATCATCCTACACAGCCTGTCATTTCAGGTGAAAATGTGACTGAATCCCATTTGTAAATTGATTCCATTCCCTCTGAAAGGCAGATATTTGTCCTGTACTACGCCCAGTAGAAAACAGAACCAACACATGAAGGTCGTAGGCCTCCTGATTTCTGTGTTGCTGTTGCCATTTAGCAGAAATTGCTCCTTTCCTACCCTTGACCTTTGCAGTATACTCATTCAGAGCAATAGCACTGCTGATTTCCCATTCCTTTTCCAGAGGCAGGGATGATGCCCCAGGTCACTGCATTGCTGGCAAGCAGGGTGCCCTGACCAGGCAGGGATTGCAGCCGTCCCTGACCTGGAGCCAGTGGAGCCACACAGTGCCCTGTCAATGGGTTAATAAAGCCTTTTCAGAGGTTGGCTATCTATTTTAGAGAATATCTCATGTTCTACTACATTTTAGATCCAAATTATTGCCTTTAGAGGGAACTGCACCATGATGTGTAAAAGTATCAGCCTGGATGCAGGCAGGCAGAGACTGTCTCTGTTGTACTTTGTTTTCCCGGACAGCCATGCCCTCAGCCTCCTCTCATGGGTTCTCTTTTTCCCAAGGAAATTGTCTGTTTGTAATTCTTTATGCCTGTTTTAGTTCAAATGCACATTTCTCCACAGATATTATTAATATTTTCAGAACACCATGAATGAGTGCTCTGTAAAGAGGCATGTACTTTCCTAGTAGAAATAGCTTTCTTGATCATCCTGGAATTATGTCTGTTTGTTTCACAGCCACTTTAACTAATCTGTTCAGACCTGTCTCCACGACCAAGTGTTCAAAATTCAAATTACTGTTGTTAAACACTGATTTTTTTTTTTTAAAGTCTGCTTTTGAAGATCAGTCATCAATGAAGGAACAATTTTGGCAAATTTAATAAAGCACATATCAAAGAAAACAGAAACAAGGGCCTGCAAAAATGTTTGGTAGTTAGTAAGTTTATAAAATGAACTTGAAAAAACACTGTGAAATGTCCTGAGATGCAGGAACAGAATCATACTGTTCTTGCATGCAGTAACTGGTGATCCTCATTAGGAAAACTGAGGAGTAGGGAACTTGAAAAGAGAATCAACATTTTTGGCACAGGTGATAGGAAACCCCTGTTTCATTGTTGCTTGCTTGAATCATTAGATATTGGTGTTTATCCAGGGCAGTCTGTGGTACTTGTCAGTCTCACATCATTAATCAGTGACAAATTTTTCACAAATCCTTAATCCCATGTTAATTCTAATAATTTTGCAGAGAGCTGCCAAAAATTACTTATTGTTCTGTTAATCATTACTAATAGGAACAGAGGACTGCCTTGAATTTCTTCATGAAAACCATACTAATTAGAAATGTCTGAATACATACAAGTCCTCTGAGATTAATTTATTCATCATAATCAGTTAATCACTTTTCCTTTACATAATTAGACAGCTCCTGGTGGAGAGGAAGACCCCTAAGTTTTCTTGGAAAGAAGTAGACTGTAAACTAACATTAGGAGAGTTATATTTTCCTTTGTGCCATAGACAGTAGTACAGGTGGGCTTTTGGGTCTTTTCACCAAAAGTGAAATCTCAAATCAGAAACACTTTTTAAAAATATGTTTTCTAAAGCTGCATCAGATGAAGTTTTCTACAGGCTTGCCCTTCAGCTGTCCACTGGGACTAGGCTCAAAGATTGCTGAAGAAATGGTAAAGTTTTAGTATTGATGGGTCCAAGCAGAAAACTGCTCACTTTGCTCATACAGGGACATACAGAGACAGTCCAAATATTTAACCCTCTTGCATATTTCACAAGCTGAGCTTTTCTTAAACCCACAAGAGATTTTCATATGCCTTTCAAAATGATACAAAAGTATCCCCATCATTTACCTGAGTGGATCACTTTTGAAGTCCCCTGATAATCCGTTTTGAAAACACTCTTGTATCACAAGTATGGATTTACCAAGGAGAGCTAACAGGGAAGCTGTCCCATTAACATTCTCTTTCAGAGAATGAATTCTCTACCTTTTCATCTGGAAAAATCCCAGGAATTAAATTACCCAAAGGACCCTGTGTGCCAGGGTGGCAAGTGCTGTGGTTTTTAATGTCCTTTATTGCACATTGATTTATCTAATTATGCTGACCCATTACAAGCCACTGAGAGAGTATAAACACTAAATGCTCTAGAAATGAGTGCTCTGTACTCTTTGCTTACTGCTAACTGTCCAGATAGACTGGAGAATAGAGAAAAATTCCTCCCCTCTCTCTTGTACATCTGTAGAGCAAAGCACACAGTCTTCTCCAGTATTAATATTTTAAAAGATAACTCCTATAATATGTCTCAGTTCTGTCAACCACTGAAATAAACTGCAAGATAGAGCCTTTGCAACACAATGGTGATAGATATGTAATGCAGATATTGGTTTAAATCTGGGTTTTATCCCAAAATAGCATGCTATTCCCAGCAACTGTGATACCATCTAGTGTCTTCCAAATAATTATAACCTCAAAAGGCTTGGTTTAGAATAAAGCATTTTGCCTGTTAGGCAAGCTTGAGACTGGCAAAGTCTGTGGCTAGATAAAACCCATTCTGTGCCATCTTATCTTTGTTTTATTGTCTTGACAGAAGGTCCAGGGAGAGATGAGGAAGAGAGTTGTCAGGTGGAATTTCACGCATTGCTTCTGGGATTTTGCAGATGGCATTAGTTAATGATCAACTTTTTCTAAATGTTTCTAAAATGTGAGCTTATGTGTGAGCCTATGGAATGAAAAAGGTGGTGCATACATACACTTATCAGGTCAAATAACTGTCTAAAATTATATAAGCAGAAGATGACAAGATTTTGTACTTAGTTACTGATGAAGAATGAAAACTATTTAAGTCTGATGGTTGAGATAGCTGCAAGTTTCCTGACTATTTGGGTGCTCTTCAAATTTCAGTGATTATGTCAACTAAAACAGACATTTAATAGTGGAAATATGAACTAAGAGCTCATGACTAAAAAAAATAATAAAAAAAATAAAGGAATTGTCTCTATGTATTTTTTTCCAATAAGAGAATTAAATATTTTTTGTAATGTCTGTGTACAGATGCAGCTTTTGTGTGATAACTGCCTTTATCAATGTACAGAGCCAGTAAAAATCAACCAGTCTCAATTTTTCAGATGTCTGCCTGCATTAACTGCCTGTTTATTGTATTTGAGTACTTCAGGACTCTCAAAACCTATTTAGTAGAAAAAGCAATGCAAGAATAAAGGATTTTCCTAATCATTACAATATCCATGTTCAGAAAGTTCCTGTAGATATTTCAAATCTGTCTATCTTTACAAGATACTTGTTTTGCGAAGAAATGAGAAGCAATTCAGATCAAATTGTTGTCATTTTTTATATCATAGCAAGTATGCAGTTATAGAAAATGGCTACAGCAGCTCTGATGTTCACTGTGATTCACTTAGAGTGTAATGTTACATTACATCACCTTTTCTCTGGAACAGTAAATGCAGTAAGAAAGTGAAGAAACAAACACAGATATGAAGAAGATATGTATTAGGCAGCAGTTAAACTAAGATAGCCATTAAAATAATTATAAATATCTGGGCAAGTATGATAAAGTTATTAATCTATAATGAAATAATTTTTAAAAATTATATTTCCTTTGCTTCTCTTTACATTTTGAATAGAAGCTCAAAGATTTTAGTAAAATCATTTAGTAAGGTAGGTAAATAACCTGGATTAACAGAAGACCAAATGAGAATGCTTATCCTAGGCCCACACCAATCCCATTAAAGAAACCCCAAAGAACAGAAACAATCAAATAAAATAAAACAAAGCAAAGAGAGTTGGATTGTTTCTTTTTTGTGCCTTAATTTTAAGTTCATGCATTGCCTGGTTCTCATGTGAGCAGTGTCCTGTGTGGACATTTGTAATTTGATATTTCCATTTCCAAATGCGAGAGTTTCTGATTGTCCAGATAAGCTTAGGTATGTTCCCAAGTAATTGTACAGACATTTAAACTCAGCAAAAGTCAGAGTATTTGGAGGTTTGTGATACTGAGAATGATTTAAAAATTAAGGCATTGTGTGACTGTGGGTAATAATGATATTTTAACCTGCCAGATTTTGGGTTTCTTTGAATCTTTCTAATGATGTAAGTCAGTTCATGCAGTGTTTGATTCCATTGTTACTCCTTTTCTGGAAAAGAAGCTGCAGTGCAAAAATACAGGGTTATCATATTGTTCCCAAGGAAAGAATAAAGAGTGTCCTGAATAATCCAAAGGACTCTTATTCCTGACCTTGTTGAACTTCTCAGTGACGTGTTTTATATTAAAATATTTCACCAATTTCACTCTTTTATGTTGCCAACAAGAATATTAAAACACAAAAGCAACTTTTTCCTAAGCTTGATTGAAGAATCTAAGTATAACTGATAGAAATATTAATTTATTAACCTTTTATTGCCTATATCTTGCTAATACTTGTTGTTTTTGTAAATAAAGGCTTTATAGTTCTTTGTTATATTATTCTCCTAACACAATTAAAATCCTTGATAAGGAGGTCATTAAAGTCAGGGTAAAAAAACCCTGACTACATGAAATTAGCTTTTGAATGGAAAATGTTTCCTAGCATATTTTGTATCTTGTCTAAAGTTTCTTTTTATCACCACCCACAAAGCCCACTGAGCACATAAAATTCTGTATCTAATTGCATATTGCTCTGAACCTATATTAGCAGAGCTCTCAGAAATGAGCCTTTGGAACAAGCAGTGACTGGCACTTACAGAATCGTTCTCATGACCCCCAGTGTGAGGAGGGGGAGATCTGACCTTTCTTTCACGTCAACAATAGTGTTGTTACCCAACCAATGTGCAAATGGATAAGAAAATTCTCATTCATTTGGAGCACATTTTCTTTGCATCATTTCAGGAAATGCTTGAACTTTTCACCCTTGTTTGAAGTGGGATCTACTCTGTCTCTGCCATTGCTTTGAGAATCTGTTCGTTTTTCTGCACTCTGTTATCATAAGCAGCATCTTTCTGATTACAGACTAGATTTTTTCCAATCTCGTTTTAAAACTAACTTGCATAAATTGGGGAAAGAAGGCTTCCTGAAATACTGTATTTTATTTGTCTTTACAAGAACACCCCCAGAAAAAGTGCTAAAAGAAAAGAAATCTCATGCTGGTTAAATTATCAGTGGGTTGATGATGGGGAGATCCAGACAAATCTCAAAATATGTAAAAATACACATCCCTAGAGATGCATCGAGAGGGGATGACTTAAAATCAGGAGTTTCTGAATAGAAAAATAGAGATTATTCTGAGTTTTCATTATCATACTTCATTATGATGATGTTCTCTTTGGGTGAAGAGTGAAAGTTTTATTTAAAATACCATAGAAAAACAGAATATCTGGCAAACCATATGCTGCTTCCATGGGACAATTATGTTCCAGATTTTGCTCTGCCTGATTTAGAACAAGTACCAAAGTCTTACAGAAAAAGTCTTTTTTTCTCTTCTACAGCACTTGTTTTACTCACAACAAATATTTATACTCTCAAAGGACACAGCCTACTAGAAAATTAGGTGTGTAGCCAGCTCTGAACCTTGTATTCCCTCTCATCCTTTAATTATGCATAATTTTCTTAAGCATTCTCTCTGAGAATTTTCTGGTAATTTCAGTGTACTTTTTGGATATTTTACATAGGTTTTGTATCTCTGTATAACCCTTAAAATTTTGAGTTAATCAAAATTTATATTCTTTAGCCTGCTTGTCATGTGCATAACTTCTGGCTTCATGCTTGCTTCTGTCCATGAATGCTATCTGCACTGGCAGACATGCTAAAAAGCATAAGAAAATCCAAATTATTAACAGAGAAATTATTGCTTGAAGGGCAGGATATGATATACTGTGGACAGGCTACTGCCTCTTAACCTTGGAATTTCTCCTTTTCCTGTTTTCAATCCCCTTAGGAAAATAATTTCCTACCTCTGTTACCTGTTTTTCCTTCTAACCTATGTGTTGTCTGTGCATTTCTCAGGATAAGGACTGTCTCTTATTATTTATATGAATACTGAATAGCATAATTAGGCCCACTCCTGAATAATAAAAATAATAATAACTAGAAACTAGCATATCTGTGCTCCCAATTATTATGGCTGCTTTCACCTACTTCCCATTTTAATATTTTAAAATATATTAATTCATAAAGTTCTACTACTTTATTACATAATTCAATGTCTTTTTCAAGATTATGACTTCTGAAATAGCAGAAAGGTATACATGCAATAAAAATAGCATGTGTTTACTATATAATACTGTTACAATTTTTATTATATTTGTCTTTATGCACTTTGAAATATTTGATACATCTGTATGGGTAAATATTTTTATGCTTACATACTTACCAAGTCAGATAACCTGTTGTTTGAATTTAGTGATAACATCCATTATCATGAGGTAAAAGGAGTAAGAGACTATCACAATGCAACAAATGTGTTGTTGTCTCCTTGCAGAAACAGGAGAATCTGCAGTACACTTAAATTTTAAAGAAAAATATGGGGTTTGTATTTCAGGAACAGGAAACTGTGTGGTGAAATAAACCAGATTTGACTCATTGTTTTATTCCTTATCTTATGTGTTGTTATGCAGCAAAACCAGTAGCATAAAATAGTCTGATATAATCTGCAGAACTAAACATTATCTTCACTCTTTTCACCTTCGTTTTGTCTGTTAAAAAAAAAAAAAATTAGCTTTGTAAACAAGATACCTACAACTTGCAGTGATTGCTTTGCACTAGGAAATTCCTGGGCAACACTATAAATTCAGATAACACAGAAGTTTTGCAATACAACACCAAAATTGAAGTGGCAATATTAAAAACAGTCATGTTTATAAATATCCCATTTTGATAATTCAGTAAAATATTAGTAATCTTAAATGTCTCAAGCTCAAAATGCCAATGAAGTTCATAAACCAGGAATTTATATATGATGGTTTTGTTGAGTAATTTTTCCCAGTGGACAAATCTATCTGCAACCCCAAATTCACTTCAGATTTCATGTGACTGGAGTCTAAGTGTCCCTGGGAAAGCTCAGCATTAAATATCTTAAGATAGTCAGCTGTTTTTGAGAAAAACACTCTTAAAATAAGGTTTCTTGCTGGATTAAATTTTTACATATATGTATAAATACATATAGAACTCCTGTTGGCTTTAATGAACAATGGCAACAAGGTCTACAGGATGAATTTGAACAGTTTGTTTAAAAGGCTGTCTAAGGTCTGCTAAGTGATGAATTGCTGATGAGAAATAGACTCGATGTTCAGCATTTTGTGGAAGACAATGGTTGGGCTGAAAACTTTCCTAGGTCCCCTTGAGCTCAGCCTGGTATCAGCAGAAGTTAAAGTGAGCCTTAAATGTCTGAAACGAATGGTTTTCCTGTATCCTCATTTGGAAACAAGCCTTCCAGTCCCAAGCCTGTCCCTGGTGAATGTCAGTGTTAATTGCCAGAGGCAGAAAGGAGGCTCTTGGCATTAAAAAACACATGGTGCAAAGGTTCTACAAAATCTAAGTGCTGAATGAAATACCAGCTAAGAAATTGCAAGACACAAGATAATTGATATTTTGGCATATGTGATGTACTCAAAAATGGGAATCCAGACTACTAGGAAGCAGTCTTCCAAGATAAATTCTATCCATCAGAATTATTTTTCTTCTGTCTTTCTGGTTCAATATATTTTGCAGTCTTTCTAAAGACTGACCAATTTAAACAATGACAGATAACCTCAATGATATTTTAGTGGGTGTTTCTAAGAGCTAAAAAGGGGGAATATCAGGTATGCAGAACCCTTGTTCAGCAGCTCCCTTCTGTCAGCTGCTCTCAGCTACATCCTAAGGCATCCTGATTTTTTTCCCCATCTGATGGATGTTTTTTCTGCTGCATATTATTGATGTGCCTGCCTGGAAGGGTTTGATTTTATTTTAGTTTGGGGTCAGGTGCCTATTTTCTCAGTATACAAGTAATATTCTGGATTTAGACTTGTTTTTTGTTTGGGCTTTTTAAACTTGGTTTAAGGAAGTTCACATGTCAAACCAGTGATGCTAGAACCAGAAATAACTTGTGATTTCCAGAAAACAACACTCTGTTCTGATTTCTATGAATCCAGAGATATAAGAAGATAATAAATAACAATGATTAATTTTCATTTTTGTTTCTTCATCCCTGTTCTTAGTCTTCATTGCAGAAATACAGATTTATGTAAGAGTGTCTCCTTCTTTTCCTCTGGAAATAATAATTATACATGGTCACTTTCCCTTCTTGCATGCTATTCCAGGTCTAGCATTTATAGTTTGACACTGCATCTTATATTGATCTTAGTCTGTAAAAGCCTAGGGATTGTATTGCAAGTTTAGATTTCAATTAATATTCTCAAACAGTTAAAAATAGTAGCTGTCAAGTTATATTCTTTCCCAGCAGGATCCAAATGTCCTCCACTGCCTCAAAACCATAGTTAGAAGGACAATAATCACACACTTTATTTCTCACTGAAGGAAAAGGCACAGTACTTTGCTCTTTTCTCCACTCCCTAATTGGCATTGGTGTTTATTTACAGGCATTTTATACTGGATTGTGTGACTGATATGATAATAGCATAATTCTGCAGATCTGAAAGTTTGTAGTTGTATTTAGGATCTCAAAGCACTTAACCCAAGCTAGTTATGAGTTGCTGCCTCTGTCAAATTCTAACAGAAATTAAGCTCCCAGGACAGATTTCTTTTTAGGTATAATTATCTTTCATTTCCATAAGAGAAAAATGAACTTTAGGTCATGATGGTAGGGTTCTTATGGTCCATTCAGGCTCAGTGACAAATCTTTTATGTGTAGTTACAAGTGCATTTTAATGTTTTGTCACAGCAATGATCTTGTCTCACAGCAGAAAATAGGGTTAGCAGCCTTTGCCTTTATTGTGCAAGGAGAATGAAAAGATGCAGCTGAAAAAGGACAGGGTTCTTTTTGTAAAACTACTGTACTTTGTTCATTGACTATCTAGAAGACACAGTATTTGGTGATTTATTTATTCCAAGAGTTTATTTCCTTCTGAAGTGGTAGAAGTTAACACTGACAACCCTGACACCTTACAGGAAGTGCAACAAAATGTCCCTTTGTTTTTTTGGTTCAAAATCAAAATGGAAGCAGCATATTTATCTGAAACATTTTCCTTGGCAATAAACAAAGGAATATTTAGCTTTTGGGACATTTTGGTTATTTATTTATACTCATTCCCTAGCAATCTCTGTAAGAATTTAATGGATTATTTGAATGGCTTGAGGATTATTTTACATGGTACATTTTTATTTCCATATATAAACCATAGTATTATCTCTGTGATCTTTCTTTAGAGAGTTTGGAATGTAAAATGGTGATACTCTAACTTCATTGGCACTCTCTAAAAGGTGGTAACAGGTCAAAGGTTTATTCCAAAGGCATATTTAAATTGGATTAGCAACACTGGAATTTGAACTCATGACTTAAATGCGGTTTAAACAGCTGCAGCACTACAAATTTGAAAATATCTCTGACTTTCAAGAACAATTCTGTGCATTTTGTCATGACTGCAGAAAGGAAAGATATCTTAATATGTTAACCTGTGAACCTATAATCACCCTGAAGAGTGAAATGCTGTGTTTGTCCATCCAGCAGGTACAGCAATGTCAGCCTGTGTGGGAGCAGAGCCTCAGAGCAGAGGGACGATCACCCTGCCTCTGCTCAGGAGCTGAGGAAAACTGTAAGGAAAGAAAGTAGTGGGAATGGGAATAGAAATTTGAAGGCTTTTCTTAAGTTCTTCCTTAACTTTGCACATTTTGTATCTTAAAATTGCACTCAAAAGTACATCTCTCAAACAATAAAATCTTTGCTCTATATATTCACATACTCACTTGGCAGTAGTTGAATTCTTTGCTGCTGTATTGCTCCCCATTAAATCATGGAGTACCTGCAGACATTAGGGATGACTTTTCCACTGCAGCTATTTAGTCAGTAAATCTGATGCATCAAAGTCCACGAAATTCAGCTGAAAGGCTCCCATTGACTTCTCCAAGGTTTTCATTATGCCCTTGAGCAGTTACATGTGCCTACATACACACTCACATGTTGATTAAGGTATTGTTTGTGGGCTGTGAGGATAACTTCTGTATAAATTAAAGACATTTTGTGCCCTCTAACTCTACTCCTGGACAGGTGAAATGATCAAGGCTTACTGGAATTTTTGAAGTTCAGAAAAATACTGCAGCATATTCAAATGTCTTTCTTCAGGGAACAGCCAAACATTCAATCAAGGCAGGAAATTCAGGGGTTTAGAACAGCCTAATGCCCATATCTGGCAGTAATCAAAGAAGAGTATTGAAAAAGGAGGGGGAGGAATAGGGGCTGGGGGGAGAGAAGGAGAGCAAGGCAGGAGCAGAAGAAAGAGGAGAGAGGGAAATAGATGTGCCTACTGTGGCTTAAAGCACAATAATTTAATTGTCACTATGCAATCAATAAAGATGTAACAGTGTGAAAGGAGCAAAACAAACAGATTTGCTTTGTCTTGAATAGTATGTGCTAAATGAATGTTTCCCAAACTGAACAAGATTGACTAGTAAATTAGAAGAAAAAATTGATGTTATTTTACGTTTTCTGCTTACCTGCAGAAAAAGACACTCATTTGAAAGAGGAAAACCTCTTTTCAAGAAGTTTCAAAACAAGGGAAATTGCTTCTTTTTCTCTGGCAACCATTCTTTCAGGTCATCCTAAAGAGAGGCAATAGGCATATTCTAAAACAATAGTTCCACTCAGTAAGCATCCTGGTTTAGGAAATCAAATCAGTGCAGTCACCACATTGACACGAGTAGATTTCATAGGATCAGACCTTAGAATTTAATGTTCACTTATAAATGCAGAGAAAAATGAGAAATATAAAGCCATATAAACCATAACACTGCACAGATGGAGTTTTACATCCTTACGTAAATGTGCTAAAGTTAGCAGGGAACCATGAGACAAACGAGTTCCATCCTCATTTCCAGACACTGAAAACTCAGCCAAACTTTGTAATTGGTTCTGATGATGCAGGCAACCTGTAGTATGCTGGTTTCTATATGAATTTTAAATGAAAATGGTCAAATGGTGCATAAAGTGCCATGAAACAAGAGTACACTCTTATCACTATTCCAGCCTCTTAGGGGCTTCTATATTTACAGTAGTGCTTTCACTGTTGAGGCCAAATCCCTTCTTCTGAACATGGCAAATAAAGAAATTAAATGAAATAGCATCTAAACTCAAAACATTTTGGGATATTATCTATGTATTCTTTTTGTTGTTAGAAAGTCATTGTTTTAAAATAAAGCAAAAAAGTTACACAGACTATGCTACCTTTTGCCTTTTAAAAACTGAATAAACAAGACTTCATTTGTGTTTCATGTGACTTCACTGAGAATTTATTAGCAAGCAGATATAATCTAGACAGAAGAGACTTAATCCAGGAGAAGCTTATTTATTAACACAGCATAAGTAAACATCTTAACTTGTGTTTTTCTTCACTTTTATTTGATTTAGCTCCAAATTCAGAACAAAATTATAATTCTTTCAATCTGAGGATATCTTTCCTGTCACCACAGTGCCTAACTTTTTTCTGCTAGTCTTGTTAAGTCAGCAGCTTCAACAAAACAACTTTTTCTTTTTTTTTTCTAAAATTCATTCTATAGCATGAATCTGAGAAAATATCCTTCAAGCATTATATCCCAGAACACTAGCACTGCATCTGAGCCCTATTAAGTTGAATAAGACTGAGGAGTTATGTGTGGAAGGACCAAAAATTCAAGCCACATTTCATTAAAAAGGAAATAAAGTAACCAACCATAAAAAAAAGTGATTCACTGACTCATACAACCATTTTAAAAAAACCAAAACTGACAGAAGATGAAAAAAATGTGTTTCCTTAGGAAAATATTGGGATGCCTTGTCTTTCGTGTGGCAGCCTCAAATGCTGTGAAAATTAGTTTTCTCTGGAAATGCCTATCATAAATGAGATTTACTGAATATTTCTCATTAAGATGCAGTGGCTAATTGTGCTGTTCACAGGAAAAAATGCATGGTATATGCACTGTGCTGCAAGGCAAGACATTCAAGTATGACTTGAAAACTGCTGGAAAAGATACAAGATGATTGAAGGATTTTTCAACCTGGTTTGGCACCACTACTCATCATTTAGCTTAGTATTTTCAAAATGTTTTCATGTGAAAACATTTTTTTTAACAAACTTTGCACGGGGTAAAATCTATTTTGTATTCTTACAGTTCAAAGTCCTTCTTCTAAAATAAAACTGGTATTTATTACTGAAGTTAACTTGAATTCAAAATTACAAAATAGTGGATTGGGGAATAATTGGATCATAATATGCTCACAGCCAGGTTTCCCATTCTTGAGGTGAATTCCATGCAAGAGGGAGAATTTGTGCTGGCTACACTTTGTGAATTCTCTTTTCCCTTCATGAAAAGTAAAATGAGCTTTGACCAAAATCATAACCACTTTTAAGAAGTTCTAAAGTGTCAGCTGTTATAGATAGTTGGAAGATATCTCAGTGCAAATTTGTTTATAGGACATAGTTTACAAAATTCAAAACAAAGAGATTCATATAGAGATTTCACATTATATCTGTAAATGAACAAAGTCTGGGACATATTTTTAAGGAAAATATATGGGTGGGAAAAAATTCATTTTCACATTTCCATAAACAGTTTGAATAACTCTCCACAGGTAGAGAATCTTAAAATCTCCCTGATGATTCTAAGTTATTCACTTGCATGGCAAGTTTCTATAGTGAACCTGAAATGAAACAAATAAGGTCTCTACCACAAAATGAAAATTTATGCATTTTCAAGTGCACATGTAAGTCAGCTTCTTTTGTAACAGATGCAGCACATGTACCCCTAGAAGAAGACCTCTGTTTTTTCAAAAGTGCATTTATTTCTGACTAGAGGCACACTGATTATATTTATACACTGAACATCTATCTATATCTAAAGGCAGAGAATAAGGATAATACCTGTGCTATTTTGATGGAAAACAATATGTGTCTTAGTTTATTTGGACAATAGTATTCTGAATTTATAGCATTAAAAGAGGCTGTGGGCAGAAATGAAAAACCAACTGCTATAGTGTATCTCCAGGGACTATAGCCAAGGTCCTCAGACTGTGAACTAGTCTTTTGAAGTTCCCAAGCTATCTGTCACTAGCCCAAATGAAAGCTCTTTTTTTCCAAGGTCAGTAAAAATATACAGTGTTGCTAGAAGTCAGGATTTGTGGGAAAAAAAGGTGCTCAAAAGATGCCAAAAGACAAACACAGGGTATTCTATCACATTCTCTCTATCAGGGGTTGTCTCCAGCATTTGATTAACCTTCAATTTGAATGGAAAGTGTGAGAGTATGAAAACAAATACTGATCTCTTTTGCCTGTGAGACCAAGCTCATGTCAAATGCAGAAATGATAGAATTTACTAAGACCTCTTGGAAAAGCATATCCAAGCATGTGCTTGTGTCCCTCCAGAAACATTTAAGCTGATCCTGTGATGATCCTCCTGGACACTGCAGAAAAGGTCCCCTAAAAGGGTTTCCTCTAGATACATTGAAAATACTTTCATATCATATAGCCTGAATTCCATGACATAATAAAACTGTAGAGTTCTATTGCTAGTTGACTTTGAGTATATGAACAATTATGTCTCCTTTGGACTTTACTCAAAGAATGTAAGAAATCATCTTGGAACTTGGATGAAAGAGATATCTGTTGTGGCTGCTGGAGGTTAAATAGAGGGAAACCTTTGGAACACTGCAAGCAATTCCTGACCAGAAAAACATATGCTAGGTACTTTTTGCCACAGAGGCTAAAGCACCTCATGGAGGTCTCATGAGCAGACACCCATGAAAAATGAATCAGGCAGAAGTTCAGATGAAGCAGAGAGCAATAACAGTAGCAGCTCAGGCCTTCAAGGTACTTATTCAGCTTTCTGTTTCCCTGATCCATCCAAGAGAAAGAAGATGCTTCCTTTATGTCTTCATGAATTTGGCTACACATCCCTCTGCCCTTCAGGCAGCAGCATATCTCTACCTTTTTGCATGTCCTGAAATGTGAGGAAGAGCTTTCTGCGGATCTTTGATGGCGCCCAGTAATTTATGTTGTCTAGCATTACTGGAATAAAATTGGGATGTGTCGTATGTTCCCCTGGGAAAGGCCCTAACTCACTGCTGCATTCTGTGAGCTTCTGCTCCTCCAGGCAAACCACGTTCTGCCTCAGCAGCCATTCCTTCCAGTGGCTGTCCAAGGCCTTGGGAGTGAGAGGCAAGAGATAATATAAATCACTGACAGCTGCTGGGCTTTCTCGCTGCTAAGATCTGTGTCAGACAGCACCGTGACGGATGGGGGAATCTATCCAGCAGGAGCTTTCATCCTTCAGGACCCAGACAGGAGTCCTCTAGGCCAGACTCATGGCTGAGGTCTCTGACAGCAGCAGAGGAGCAGGGTGATGAAGCTGCTCCCATTAGCTTGCGAAGTAGCTCTGGTTTGCATTATTTCAGCCTGCTACATAAGGAAAATCCCAGTGGGAAGATGAGGGAGAGCAAGCAGCTGCAGCTTATGCTTTCCATTTTGTCAATTCCCAGTCCCTGTAGGGGGGCCCTCCACAGCCAGGACTGCCAGGACAAATTAGAAGAGGCAAGAGGTGACCTCAGAGGAGGTGTTGGGTCTGTCTGACTCTACCCACCCAGCTCTCATAAAGCATGTAGGCAAGCAGTGTTCCCAAGTATCTGGAACCAAACTGAATGAAATATTGGAAAATATATTATGGGGAACAATACTAGAGGATTGGATTAGATGACCTAATGGGAATTTTCCATTAGTGATTTCTTTGATTCTTTGATTTACGTTTTCAAATGGTTTGGTCTCTGAGGGAGATCAGTGAAAAGGAGTGGACATGATCAAATAATTAGTAACACTGCTCTTTTAACTTTTAGAGGAACATTTTTCAGTTAGTTTGCCAGATATGTAAAAAATGACACAGAACTATGTATTTTATATAGTGAAATATTAATGCCAGGCTGATGTTGGAACTAAGTAAAAAACTGTGTACTTGACTGTGCCAGTGAAAACCAAGATGACAGGCTTTATTTTAATTTAATAAAATCTGAAGGTAGTACTGTGGAAATCTGGCCAAGGCTGTCTGGCAGGCTGCCTTGAAGGGAGTCATTGATAGTCCCCTTCCTTTTTACTTTATTAAGTTCACCATTTTCCGCCATTTAACATAAAAAAAGTAATTTCCCAAATAGCAGGATTCCTTAGTTGTTTTATCTTGCTCATCTAGCATCCACGTTTTATAAAGCATTTCATTGAAATTAGGTTGCCTAAAACTCGCAGCATGATCAATCTGCATTTTACTGAGATTTCTTTTGTGAATTCAATACGATGCTGAAAGTCAGAAGCACCATTTACATACATGCCACTATAGAAAGGGGAATGGAGAGTAGTAAATACTCTTGAGACCTTGAGGGGACATTTATAAAAATGCAGGGTTTAAGATTTCTTTTTCTCTTTTCATTCTGTTATATTGTAGGGACAGAGGACTATCTATCAAATTGAAGGGAGGATTAAGAGCCATTTGTTGCAAACCAGTTTTCTAATCAGCTACTCAATAAATATCCATTTTTAGCTATTAAATCAGCAGTACAAATCAGCAGGAATATTAATCCAGAATAATCAAGGCCAGACTAAATAGGTTTCAGTGCTCTGACCCTCTTTGTTTTATTTCACCTGACAAAAGACTTATGGCACCTTCCTACCCCATGATGCTGATGCTACTCATAATCTTGTCCCAGAGAATTACAGCTTCCTGTAACTCTCATCTGTATTACAGATTTATTTTCCTTGAGCAGGCAGTTTCTAATCTATCTCATGCCCATAACATTCTCCCCAATACCTGCTGCATTAAGTTTCCCATCCTAGGATCCATGTGTTCCTTCTGAGATTCCAGGCAGGAGCATTGTTTCTCTTAAAGAAAGTCATATGAATGTGCCTAAGAAAGTCCTCCTCTGTTTCCAAATAATTTATTGTAGAAAGTCTTATGAACCATATAGACAGTTAAATATGTGGACAAGACTTATGCCTAAACTTGTCTCACAGACCTTTACATCATCCCATCACCCTTTTTCTTTAATATCTTTTGACAAATCCACCCTCACGAGGCAGTGTCCAAGTGCCTTACACTTATCTGACCCCCGAGGAAAGTGATTAATTTTGGTCCTCACTCAAGTGGGCTCTGTTGGTTGGAAAGTTTAGTGTTCCACAAAAGCATGAAAAAGAAAGGGCACTGACATTTGCAAAGTCTGTGGACAATTCCTAGAAACAGATTATGAGGAAGCAAGCCTGCACTGCAGCCCAGAGTATTGCTCCAGTCACTTGTTTGGCAGCTGTAGTAAATTGAGTAACTGGAAAGACTGAATCAATTTGTTCATTCTGTAAATTCATTAAGCCTCAGAAGACAGCCTGTGGGCAGGGTCCTTAGTCCTGAGAGGTTTGATATGTTTATTCATATTAATGGATTCACCAATGGCAGGCAATTTTACTACTCATTGAAATTGTTCCTTGTAATAAAAAATAATGTACTTCCTCAGATCTTTCACTTTGTTTCAGTTAGCCAGAATGTGTGGATTTAATAATCATTTACAACATTGATTCCAATCTGGATGAAAACCTTTACAACCAAAATTGAGCCATTGTGTGGCATTATCTCTCTTACATCAGGATACATGCTGTATTGAGACTTGTAATGCTTCATAGCCAACATTATGGGATGACACTACTAAAATTGAATAAGGAACAGACTTCTTATAATTAAATTGCAGCTATCAGTGTGAATACCATCTATCTAACACACAGCACACAAAGGGAATAGAAGCATGCAAACGTGTTTGTAATGTTTACAGCAAACCAATTAAGTCTTCAGGTTCCCTATTAGCAGCAATATCACTCATCTGTTCGAGCCATCAGCAGTTTCCTTTGGTGTTCTGTATTCTGACTGCACACAAGAGAGAACTCTCTGTCTGGTTTTGCCCATTTCATCTAGCAGCAAATGATTCCAAAGATAAGTTATTTCCTTCGTGTCTAAATTTTAATTATTTTGCTTTCCAGTAATTTTAAGAAAATGGACCCTTTGTCTACATAAATTGTCATAACTTTCTAACAATTCCTAATATCTCAGAACTTGGCCCAAGGCCACCACTTTTAAGTTGCAAGCTTAAACAAATACAACCACAGCGCGAAAACAGATAAGAAAATACTAAACTTAATAAAGTGAAAACAACATGTTTCACACATATTAGTGTTTGAACATTATATAATTCATTAGTAACAACAAAGTTCTACAGATCCTCCATCACTATGGTCAAAATCCAGCCTATGTAAAAAGTAAAATATTTTGTACTATAATGAGAGCATTTATGATAATTGTCTCATATTCTTCCCCCACAATTGAATAAAAAGTGTTTCCACAAGAAGCCCCATGAAAGAGGCCAAATTAATATAAATTACTATCTTCAAATACTTGTAAGGGGTAAGAAATATCAAGATGACACTAAAAAAGCAAATAAATACAACTTTGGATGATGCTTGAGTACTTGATCTGATCAAGACTATCAAGGCTGAAAGGATCATTTTTGCTTTGTGGCTTTCTGAGAAGCCAAGGTAGTTATTTTGTACACCCTGAGTGTGAAAAAAAATACATAGTGAGTTGTAACATTCTGACTGTCATGCATTTACTGTGAGAAGTAGTAGTTTTCTGTCTGAAATCTTTAATCCTTAATACTTTTGCCTTGAAATAAAAATAAAATTATTGAATTCTGGTACTTAGAAAAGTTTTAAATAGTTGGACTATAGGATGTGGAAAACAGACCTTCATCTATTTTAATAAATGCTAAGATGTATTAAAAACAACCATTTTTAAACAAGGAAAAGCAAGAAACTTGACAAAATATTTACACACTTAGCCAAAAAATTCCTAGACTCAGCTTTCAATTTGCATTTTATAACTGAATACACATATATATTGTAGATATCCAGTTCAACTATTCCACTTATTTAGTGGTCACCCTCGATGAAGCAAATGAGTTACCTGATTATTTTTGTTTTCCTTTTGCATGTGATCATATTTCAAATTGGATCTTAATAAGAATGATTTTTCAGCAGTGATAATCTCCACATTAACTATGATCAATTTATTTCAAAATGTGAAAGTTATAAAAATTGCAGTAATTAAACTACTAGAATTATTTTCATTAGAAAAACTTATATGTTTGATTATAGTAAAATGACTAGGGTATTTTTCCAGATATACTATAGATTGTACATTTCAGGAAATGGATCTGACAAGAGATTTTGTTGCTTCTTCCTGCAATGTAAAATTTTCTGCTTTATCCATTTTTAAATTAAAAACGTATTCTTGCATGAGCATGCTATATTGGTACATACTTCGAGCATGACAGCTGAAGAGGGAGACCCTCCAAAAATGTTAGTCACAAGGAAGTTCATTTTACACAATTAAATGAATGTGGATCTAGCTAAACAGTTTGGAAAACAACATTAAATTGCCCAGTGCATCAATAAATAGCTGGCTTTTAGTGCACAGAAAATTTAACTGATATACTCATGGAAAATTCCAGTCATATCAGAATATTTAGAAGGTTTCCATAAGAATGAGTAGTTAATCTGAGAATAATGAAAAAATGGAGGCATTGCATCCTTCACACCTGCTGATTTCCTTTATTAATTCCTGTATCTAGAAATAATTTTCTTTATTTTTCTATATACCCAATAAGGAGTCTGTTCATTTCTCCCATCCTCACTTCACTACCCCATACGTCATCAAAGCCAATCTGACTCTTTGAGAGTGGGAATATTCATGAGGAAAAAATGAGAATCTTTTATAAAGATTCTTTAAATGTGGATTTTTTTTAATGTTGTGTATATTATTTTATCCCACTACCAAAAGTTCCACATTTATCATAAACTTCAATCTTTGATAAACATGAGTTATATAGAGAGAACAAAGAATGTGACATATATTTAATGGTTGTTGTTGTGGCATGTTCCAAAGTGTTTTCTGTAAAATGTAAGAACTGTGTTGTAAACTGTTTTGCCTGGGGAGCCTTATTAAACTCAAATGATTCAAAAGCATATTTATGATGTGTCTGGGTTAGGTACTTTAGACAATATAGCAACAGGAGCACCAGGATGTGCTGCAGTGGGAATTCATTAGTCCACGTTAATGTGTGGCCTTCAGCTGCAATAGCTCCACTGTCCAGTGAGTGAGGGATCTGTTCTTGAGCAGAAGCAGAGGCAAACCTCTTTTTGTAGTCCAGGCTAAGGAAAGCTTCACCAGACTTCAATAGCCATTCCCACCTATCCTCACTATCAGTCTGATTTTACTTAAAACCTGTATAAATTTACTGTTATCCATATGGAACAAGCATCACTGAGAAAAATGGGCAATTCTACCCTGGTGTTATCTTTGGATATGCTAAGCCGATTTTCCAGCTGGTGCAAGTTAAGTTATGGCAGTTATATTAAATGATGCCAATATACACTAATTTAGAATGAGTTCCTTCATCATTAACATGGGTATTTTAAGAAACCAATTTAGAACCATACATTATGTAGACTCTCTTCTCCACTCATCATCTCCCATCTGATATTTGATTAGTATATCGATTTCTTCTTATTAAAAAAAAAGGATCAACCCACTCACCTCCTTTTACCCTCAACATCCTCCAGATGCAGAATGCCACCTGGATTAGCAAATTGATTTATTGATAATAAACACATTGATCTTCTTTGCCCTTCTGCAAGCTATAATTTCTCTATCCTTTTTCTTCTGCAGGAATTTTTAGTATTGGCTCCTCTCTACTACTGACACAGTTCTTGTGAGTTCCTTCTACAAAGACTCATCTACAGTTTTTTCAGTATTAATTCTTCAAAATGTCTTCCCACCATGCAGTAATGCATAAGTGCTCATGGTGATGTAAGCAGAAGTTTCCCTAGTTGCTGAAGTGCTAAAATAAACAGGTCAATGCAGGAATAGAAATGATCCACGCATAAACTTTATGGGACACCTCTGAAAGGACAGGATTAGTCTAAAATAGAATGTCTGAGACATATCTCAAGGCAACTGCATTGATAAATTGTTCTGTAGATGGGTTTACTCAGTTGGAAGAGGTGCTATGTTACACATCCAGCTAGGTGTTACTAACTGATGATGGTGACATCAGAAGAAATTGCTGGAAATTTACTTTATTACAAAAATCCCACACAGCCCTGTAAAACCAAGGTCCAAGACAAAGAGTGAAATTTAGACACTCCATTAGAAAGACACTCTATACACAAAACACCTAATATTTCAAAATGTTATGCTTTCAATGCTGATCATCATGATTAAACATCCATATCTCTGTAGCACCTAGAGATCAGCTGGGTTACAATTCTAGTTGTGGTACAAAGTGACAGTCCTTTGACAAAGATCTAAATCAAGAACTGTTTCATAGCAGTTTCTGAGATTTTATAATGTGCTTTCACTATGCATGGGAACTGAGATCAAGAGAATGGCACTACAACAAAATCATGTCTGGAATTACAGCAGGGAATGTGAGGGTCCTGGATGGGGTGGTGTTACCAAAAAAACCACCTCAAAATAAAACACAAAACAACAGCAAAATAATCTGACATATGGAAATGACTTACCATGAAGTTCCTTTGGAATTAAAATGCATGAGATGGCAAACACCTTATAGTCACTAGAAGAGAAAAGGCTTTTTCCCCTCTCCTGTTTTGTCCTTGGAGCTGCCCTGGTTTGTGGTGGCCGTGGTGCTCACCAGGCCCTTCAGAATGAGGTCATGAATCTCCATGCAATGCAGGTCACTAACTTGGTGACAACCTGCTTGTTTGGTGGCAACCTGTTTGTCCTTTACTGGAATGCCAAGTGCCAAAATGGGGTCACTGCAGGAAAGGCTCAGAGAAATGCCATGGAGGAGCGTGGAAGGGGAACACTGGAGGGGGACAGCACCCTCCTGTTTCAGAGAGTTATTAGGGATATTTTGCCCCATTCTGAGGTCACTATGGTTTCCACAAGCAGAATCTTATCAAGGGCATTTTTACATAGAACTATTATATTAACAGTGAGTATACTTTTCTTGGTTTGGTAAGAACTACAGATGATAAAATTTATCTATTTAAATAGCTCCTTATAGAGCCTTATGGGTACCTTCCAACCAGAGATATATTGTATGATTCTATGATCCTCGTGTGTCCCTTCCAACTCAGGATATTCTATGACACCAAGATTCTATATTCTTCCTATGTTTTCCAAATGTAAATACTCACTTCTCTTTTTTTATGTTTTTCTTGTACTGAAGCAAAACTTTTTGGTAACAACACATCTGAAGTTAGACTTCAACTGCCACAGGAGTATGGAAAAATATACATACACCAGGAGAGAAGGAAAAGGTTTTTGTTCATCATCTCTCAAGTCCTTCTTCAGGAAACATCTATAATTTGGAAGAACATTTGCAATATTTAAGTCAATGGAACCCTTCAGCATAGTAAGTGCTTTTGTAAACAAGAAATGTTTTTCCTCTATTTTCCTGAGGACAGCAAATCTGGCAGAGTCACTATGTCATGTTATTTAATTTGAATAGAAAGATTACTATCCTCATTAGGAAAGGCTATACTCTGGGAATTTGACATTACAATGTGAATTAAGCACATGCTTAATGGCTTTCCTAAACAGCACTTATTCCTGAGTAAGAGTCAATATGATTTCCCATTTGTGATATGAGATGGCAACCTGAATTGCAGATTTGTTCTTCCTGTTTGGTATCAGCTTTGAGCAAATTTGGGATGAAAAACTTGGAAGATTTCAAAAGTCCAGGATGTCACTTCTCATATCAGATTAACAAGTATCACAGCACAGAGGAGCAGGATCACTGAAGAGGGGAAAGATAGATGTTTAGGCTGAATAAGTGAGGGTAAGGTAGGTGATGTGATAGCATTCTCTCAGTAAAGGAGAGTTTAGAGCATCAGTTAAAGAAGACAATTTTCAGATCCTAGAAGGTCAAAACTGAAATTAAAATTTAAAAAGTAATGAAATCTAGAAATCAAATCATTAATGAAATGAGATGCACAACACTTCAGAAATATACATTTACATTCTCACAGACAGCAGACAGAAGAGAAAACTTCTATGTTTTAACCCCAACTCTCTTATTATGAGATGCATCATCATGTAGAAATGTGGTAATTTTTCCCTCTGGGATTCAAGTAGATGAGATTTTGGTTTCCAGAGTATTTGCATAGAATATTCTTTAATAATGTGTTTGTTCTGAATCAAATCATTACATTGCATGCCCTGTCTCATAGCATGAGATACCTCACTAATGTAAACATTCAATGTAGTTTTTTATTTATTCTCAACATATTTGGTTTCAGTCTTGATTTCAGATAATATTTCTAGCATTTGATATCAACTTTACTATTCCAAAAACGAATTCCATTAAGTGTCCCTAAAATTCAAGATGTGATTTCACTTAGAAAATTATGAAAACATCTCTGTTACCACTTGCAGATACACACATATATATGCACACACATATGTGAGGTATTCCAAAGAAGTACTGCAGAAAATGTATTTCACATCAGCGTGTGCATGGAAGTCAGATGGATATTATTAGAAGTGAACCTTTCTGCAATGCAGAACCCTTACTCTGGTCTTTTTATAATAATCATAGATTCTCCAGCTGATAACAGAAATGAAAGAAATTCTAAGGATTCAGGAACTTCTGATCAAACAATAATTTACCTTCAAAAATTACTGTGACTGAGGGTTGCATGTCTGTTCAGCCTGGAATTCCTCTTTATCTAATACCTCCAAGCCCAGTGCTCTTGGTAATAATCTTAAGATTCTTTGCCTTTCTTCGATCCAAACCTCTTGTTCCATATTGATCTACAAGGCAGTATTTATTAACATGTTTGCATCTATGGCAGTGCGTCAGCAGAAATCTCTTTGTCACTAGAGGGCAGCCAGCATCTTCTGGAGAGCCAAGAGAGCTCATGGAAATCAAGTTCTGACAGTAGTCGCAGAGGACATGATTCTGGATCAGTGGGCTGTGTCTCAGCTGTACTAATTTTCAATAGAAGTAATTAGCAGCATTCCGGGATTTTATCTGGGGATCAAATTATGGTTGGCTGGCTCTTTCGAAGGCAGAATATGAAGACTTGTGAGTGTGGACTTACCAATGACTTCAAAAAACAAAATTTGGACGTTAATGAAGCTATAGAGCCAAAAAGCCCTCCTCCATTTTCAAGTGAAGGAAATGTCAGAGCAGGTTGATGGAATGGGAGCATTAAATGTGGTCAGAATATTCCTGGAAGCCCAATCTCATTTTATGTCTTCTCCGTGATGGACAAATAGAGAATGGTGTGTTTGCCGTGTTCGCTGCTGAGTGCCTTTTGCTGACTGTAAGTGAGTATAAGCTGGGGAATGAGGCAGAGAAGTGAACAAGTTTAGCTCTGAAGCTCTCACACCCTCTCTGGTACCTGGCATGAGGACAGAGGTTAATTTTGCCCCTCTCTGGGGAGCTGATTTTCACCCAGGTAAGTACCCAGGCTTTTGTCTTGCCCAAAGCTGATTGTGGTCAACTCCTGCAGTTTGACCCTTACAAAAATCCTACATAACTAGGAGACAATTCTCATGGCCTCCTTAATTCTTTTCAAATTGTACATTTCCTTCAGTGTATCTGTACAAAACAATTCTCAGTTTTTCATGCTCCTGATGTGAATATATAAACAAGGATTAAAAAAAGCTGCTTAGTTAGAAATTTATACTTACAACTCTCTTGCTTTGCACTACAGACTTTTTTTTTTTTACATTACAATCATATTGCAAGGTATTAAATAGTTTCACTGTGATATGCTGTGCCAGGCTGCTCACACTCCATCCCAGATGCACAAGTATGTGCATGAACAGAGGACTTGACCAGAAAAATAGTGATATATGCCTGCACATCAGAGACCACAATAAAGTCTGTGTCACACCAGAATAGGGCTTGGCTAGCCTGAAAAGCTACTTTAAACTCTCATTAAGATAAACTTCTGAAAATCTAAAATATACGTCACCTTTTTATACTTAGCAATAAGCAAGGCTTGAAATTTTTACATTTTGTGAAATAAGGACCAAATATATTTAAAATTAGTAAAGTATGCTGAAATGAAAGGAGAACATCAGCATATCATATACACATACACATATGTAAGTAAAATCCTTGCAAAGAGGATGATCCCATGTGCTGTTTTTCCTTTTTCATGAAGGCAACCTAATGGAGTATATCATAGTGAAATATATATATATATATACATATAAATATAGCACGGGCTAAAATGGTTCGACTAGGGTATGTTGTGATGCAACAATTTCAGAGTAATAGTATTTGGTGTTGTATTCTTCCAGTGAGATTAGTCAAAAAGTAATCAGTGTTTCACCTGGTGGAAATGGGGAGGGAGAGGTGATTTTCACCCTGCTCACATTCTGCATTTCCTGCCCTTGCTGTGCAGTCTGTCTGGAGACAGGGCCATAACCAGAGTCCAGGCACCTCTGCAATTCTCCTGACCACTGGAACCACAAAGGTCTCAACACTAGAAATAAGAACTCCTTATGTAGGAGAATACAAGCTCCATCAAGACCTTGACTTTCCAAGGAGTTTGAGTTCCAAGCCTCCCCTCCAGAAGCAGCCCTGGCTCCAAAGGGGAGCCTTTTCCTCCCTCCGTGTGTTCCAGAGCAGCCAGGAGGAAGGTGCAAGCTTCCTTTGGGCATCTTTTAACCTCTTATCTCACCATATCTGCACCAGAACCTTTCTCCTGGGAATAGGGTGGCAGGGAAGAAGTCCCAGCACTGGAGCAGCACACAGACATGCACGCTTTTCCACTTTTAGAAGGGACAGAGCCCTTCTCTTCCAGCCCTTTCCAGAGCTCCTTTATGCCAAACCCCGACGTTAATTCCTGACACGCTTCAAAGTCCTGGAGAAGAGCAGAGGAATACTTCTATGCCAATAACCAGAAATTCAAAGGAAGAGTTGTTTCAATTGCTTGGAGAATACTGCAGGAATGAAGGGTAAAGTCCTGCTGCCTTAAAAGAAAAGCACAAAGAAAGCACTTGATAAATAATTTAACTGACAAGAATGTGAAAGAGATTTTCATATATTTGTCTGTAGTGCTATGAAATGGGTTCCAGCATTGAAGGTTCCTGATTAGGGAAAAATATCTCTCTCTAGGAGAAAGTGGAAATGGTTTCCCATTTAGTTTTCCCATTGCAAGGAAACAAGCATTTTTAGATTCCATGGCATAATATGATATGTATTTTTTTATCCTTTTTATTAAAAAAATAATGTATTATTTAACCAATTCATTATTATTCTAGATTTTCATGTGTCCTTTCATACTAAAAACTCAGGACTCAATACATAATATAAAAGCATCAAAAAGCATGCTTGAGGTTTTTATTTTTTTAATGGGAATCAGGTCTCACATATAATGATAAAAAGTGGGGTTAGGAATTTATTGCATTTTTCTATCCAACTGTCAATAAAAATTTGAGGCAGTTTTATTGTATCTATAATGAGGAAATGCAAGTAATTCACAGCAATTTCTGCATGAAATCTTTATTTTTGTTTTTGTTTTGTTTCGTTTCTTACTTCAGTGCTGTATAGATTAATAGAAACACAAACAAATATTTACAATAGTTATGTCCAGATGCTTCATAACGTTTCATTGTCTTCTAAGAGAAAAACATGCTTAAAAAACAGATTTCAAAGTGAAGTAACAGCCAATGTGTGTTTTATTACATCATCATAATGTCTTATTTTATATTTAATCCTTCCACTCAACCAATAAAGTAATTCAAACAAAGAAAAAACCCCTCAATAGGAGTCTCTGTTGGCTTCAAAACCACGTGAACCTCTAGACTGGCACCAAAATATGAATTAGAGGCTTATGACAAATTAAAAAATCAATGAAGTATATTTGAAATGCATTTCATAAAATTCAATTTACACGTGTATTAGAGATGGGCATAGGCTTTCCAAAAGTGCTTTGGGTAGCTCAAAGATCCATTCATTCCTACTTGCCTGTTATGTAAATGAACCATCCTGTATATTTTTACTAATTGCACACTAGATGCAACTGTCTACCTTTTTGTTTTTTTCTTTCCCAGAGACATTATCAAATTATTAGTGAATGTTTTCTTCTCTTGATGGAAATAGAAGAAGAAAAATACTATAGGTTACATGAATATTTGTGCTAAATATTTGTAAACTGGTTCATTGTGGGACCTAGTGTGTAACAATTGCTGCCCTTGAAAATTCTGGTCTTTGAGGTGACAAGCTTTAGTGACTGATGTAAGATTTTAATTTGAAGCATGTATGGACATTGACTCAAGATGTTTGGGGATTTGTTTAGCTCCAAATGGTAAAATTGTTTTTTCTTTTAATATGACCAGGAACCAAAATGTACTTAATTTTGAAATAAGATTTGTCTTTTTTCTTTTTACCAAACATTCAATTATATTTGCACGTAAATATGTTTAGAGGCACTATTGGTACAACTACAGTAGGAATTCAGACTACCTGAGACAGAATAAACACAATTTCACATAAAGGACAAAGATAGTATGATGCTGGCTTAGCTCGCTGGGTTTTGAAGTGTATTCTAATGCAATGCTTGAGTTTGAGTCAGTTAATAAAAAAATGTTGTTATTAATATATATGCCTGATAAAAACTAATATTGCTCTTGGAAATCAAAGAATAAAAGTTTTTAGTTCACAAGAAAGTCTTTAAAATGTCTTTTCCATGATGTTAATTTTCTTTGATGACACTAACTTTAAAAGAAATTTTAGAGATAAAATTTTTGTTGAATGAGATGTTGTACTTACTTTCACATACTACAAATAGCTATACAGCCAAATAAACATCACATTGCACTATCATATAGATTTCTTCTGTTGTTCGAGTGGTCAGCATTTTGTGGCAGCATTAATAGTTATTACGGATTTAAATGGACTCTTTCTGTCTGTAACTGATAGACAAGATCAATAATTTTAAGATCAAATACTAACAGCAGTCTGTTTTTTTCTTTAATCACTGTCTTTTTGTTTTATACCCGTGCCTACAGCAAGATCCTGTTTTCTGTATGTAGACAGAGCTTCCTGCTGTGTGCTGTCGAAAGAATGAGAAGACAAGATGGAGAATCAATTTAAGAAAAAAGCTTTAGTTGACAAAGCTTTGCTGTAGATCAATGGAGTCTAGCTAGTTAAAATATCTTTGGGAGTAGAGATTTTACAATCATGAGCTTGGACATAATCAGTTTGTCTTTCCCTATTCCATTCATACAGTATTTTGCCAGATTAAAAAAAAATAGAAATGTGTACAAATACCAAACAATTGAATGCCTTTTGGTTTTTGTATGGAGCAATAAAAGCAGCTTTAAAAAATATATCCTTGGTATACAGAAAATCTAGTCCTTTATTAAACTTGTTCTTTAAAAAGAGAGTATTTACTTAAGAGTGATCTTGGGTACAGCAGAGCAGGCAACAGTTTACCCATGGAGAGATGGAATGGCTTCTGATTCACAGCCTGGTACTTAGGGGACCTTTTTTCATTGACTCCCTTAGTCTTTTATCACTTATTTGTTCAAACAGGTTTCATAGCAAACACAGGATGTGTACAAACTGATATAAAGCACAGGTCTTCTCTAGCAGATTTATCTGACATTTATTTAATCGTGTTTCAGTAAATTTGCATACCAGCAGTAATTAGTTGTTCAAAAATTCCTAATGACACAGAATGAAAATGTTATGTAACTTTTTTGCTTAAATACACATTTAGGATGATTTAGAAGCAATCCAATAGCTTTCATGTATGCTGTCAGATGGTTCAGGACAATACTCTCAGGACATGGTGTGACTCCTGAGTATGTCCTACACAGGGCTAAGTGTGGGTCCCTTCCAACTCAGCATATTCTGTAATTCCTCATTGAAAAAAAAATAAAAAAACATTGCAGCTATACCACCAAAACAAAAAAAAAAAATGCACTTAAACTGCTTAGAAACAAATCAAGCCTGCAGCTGGTTTGAAAAATGACTGGTCTGGTACAGAGCTTACTGAATTTTCATGTAAGTGTATGGTAGGCATCAAGCCCTTTACAATGAAAGTATCTTTCTTATATGCTTAGGAATTATGTCTGGATTAAAATATTGCCTATACATTTTATCTGTGGAGAAGTTTGTGATTAAAAGTGTGACATATTCAAAAAGGGAGCAAAATAATTGGATTTTTAAGAAATCAGAAAATAAAATAAAGTATGTATTGTATGGAAAAAAGCTGTACTAAATTCTGGACAAGGTTTCCAAAAGTAACTGGCAATTTAAAGCCTGTTCATTGTGAAGTAAAACAGAAGAGACAATTTTAAAGGGTCCATCCAAGGAAGATGAGACTTTTCCTCTTCTGGAAATCAATCTTTTAGCAGACATTTTGTGAAAGTTGGGTCTCTAAAATTGCTAATCCCTTCCACAACCTTGTCTAGCAGTTAGCATTAATCACTGCAGACTCTATGCCATTGAACTCTGAGTCTGTTATAGAGTTTACTGCTTCTGTGGGAATTTTGTCTCTTGAAAGAACAAGGATGCTGTGCACTCCTAAATACTGCGTTTCTGGTATAATGTGTTACTTCAGACTCAGTTCTGTTTCAGTAAATATGAGGGCACTGATAGTTAAAGTCCTCTGTATTTAAAGTTATCATCTATAATTCCACTGAAAAGGCAATTAAAATTTGAGGAGGATGTGAAAAGATGGGAAGTAAATATTTATATAGAAAATATTTTCCCTATTTCCACGAGTTGTTTCAGTTCAGTAAGACTGATATGTAAAACAGAACTACTGTGATTGAAAGGGCCAGAATATGCCTACATATGTGTGCACAGATTTTTGTATATGGGTGCTAAAGCAGTAAAGGTTATTCTTAGCTTTTTATGCCCTTAGAGCAATCATGACTCACCTGGAGTTCTCTGTTCCTACTTTATCTCAAACCTATATGGCTTGGAGCAAACTAAAACAGAGGCAGTGAGATGTCATGCAAACACATTTTGTTGGCACCCAGGAGTGCCTGCAACTATATCATTTTATACTGGCAAATTATCAAACCATTCCCTGCCTTCCTGCATCAGCTTAATTTGGATCAACCAGCCAACTTAATTGCTATCAACCTCCTTGGTTGGTAACATGAATCTAACTTAGATTCAAGAAAATAATTTGTCTGTAAAAAAATTTGTTTGTTTTTTTTGTTTTTGTTTTTTTCAAAATCTTAATGCTGGACATAGAGGAAAAAAGAATCAAGTGCAGTTGCACTAGGTTTTTTTATTGAAAACACAACTGTGATTCTGCCTCTAGGTGGGCTTTAGATCTTTACTCCTTTTAATACTGAATGCAAATATGACACCATGAGGGAAACACCTGAGTTTCCTCTTTATATAGGGAGGTCTCAGTAAGTGCACATTTACAGACCTGCACATGGATAAAATAGGTATTACGAGCAATATTTCTCTTATGACATGAAACCTAACAGTGAAAGGAGTGCTTAAAAAAATATCATTAATCTATTGGTGTTTTGGTCTTCACATTATCAAAAGGTTTTCTGCAGAACCAGAGCTTCATTAAAAATACAGTTGCGAGTAATTTCTTTGACAAAGAGACTCTCCTGCATAAATTAATGATGCACTCCTGTATTCTTTAAGCCTGTCCTCCAGGAGCAGCAGAAGGAGCCTGCAAGCCACACACCATAGAAGTAACAGTAAAGGTGCAAACTGTATCCCCCATTCATCTTAATGATGTGTCAACTTCTAATCCTAGTTGGGACCATTAAAATACTGGATTCTTTATGTGGAGCTGTTGAAGAACTACCTTAACCCTTGCCTTGCCTTGCCATCAGATCTCTTAGTGTGCTTGTTCATTACACAGCACACATTATTATTATCTTTATTGTTACAATATGATATACATAAATAAAGCCTTGAGTGAAAAAGTGAGCTATGAGTTAAACAAATTGTCTTATTCAAGATAGCAGTTTTAATAAATTGTGAAAGAACTTTTTGAGGAATCAAAGGGTAGTGTTCTGATAAAGCAGTGAAGTGGGAATTTTAGATGCTTTACTTACTGGTGGATATAAACCTCTTCATTTGACCTTGGGAAGGTCACTGCTCCCTCCTTACCCTCATTTGAGACTATGTTCATAACAAAAAGAATCATAATAATAAGTACTCTGCCGCAACTTACAAGTGTGCAGTGGGGAAAAATGAAGCTCTAAATAGCTGATGAATGCTGCAGAAAAGACCATAGATAAGAAAAATCATTAAAATGTAAACGTTTAAGTATTATTAAGGTGCGATTGGTAAAAGAAAATAAATTACTTTAAAAGCAGAGAGGTGAAATAATCTGAATTGCATAAATTGGTTCTGCATATTTGTGGGTTAAACATGAAGTACTCCTTATGCACAAAACTTCCCTTGATCAAGGCCATAAGGATCTATACAAATGCCAGATAAATTCCTCAGTAGCACAGATGAGAAAATATCAGATGGTGACCTCTCCTCATGACCTTAAACCAAGAAAATCCATTGAGTCTTTAACAGCACCATGAAACAAAAATTCAAAGCAACTTTTATGTAATTCCAATCAGAAAAATATCATTAAGATTTAGACAAATAGTTTTAAAGAAATGATGTTTCTTCTCACTAGCAAGCTGCTTTGGCCCCAAGTTCAAGTGAAAACCCTTGTAAAACTTCTGAGCTGAGATTGTTAGACTAAAATTGGGAATGCACCCCTCCAAACCAGGGCTCTCAATAAATCACACCCCAAATGTATTATATATCCCCAAAGTAAGATTGAGGATATAATTGGGGAGCAGCAATTAGCTCAGCTGGTTACAGCCTTGTGCTAATTGCACAAAGGGTCTGTTTGACCCATCTATGGCCATCTGAGTTGGACTTGATGATCCTGGGGGGTGTCTTCCTACCCAGAATATTTTGTGAAACCTGTGAAATAGGTAACAGAGAGTGGGGGAACTTAAGGGTAAATGAACTTAAGGGAGAATTCTGCATGTGTCAGAAAAATCCCAGAGTTATAAGTTCAATATATTAAGTAATTAACACAATTTGGGTATCTAGCTCTGAAACCTGTTTGCAAACACAGGTTTCAAATGAAGGGAGGCATGTTGGTCTGATTCACCTTCTGGTGAATCTGTCCTCCATTACCCAAACTTCATTCCATCTGATGTTACTGTTTTCTGAGTGGCTTGGACACCTCATTTAGCTTCTCTTTTCAATTTCATCTATAAGGACTCAGTTTCCTCCAAGCATGTTATAACAGATTTGATACCCAGCTTGGGTGTGAAAATCCCAGGACTAAGAGCAATGCCCATACAAATTTTAGTCTGTGTATGTTGCAAATATGAACACTTCAGTTGTTAATCTGGTAAATGGAATCATCACAAGGTAATGGTGATCTCTTTATAAATTCCCATCATCAATTAGGAAAAAAAAATAAAAATAGGATATTTTCTTTGAATCTGATCTTCTTTGCCTCATTAGGTCCAATGGGCTACGCAGAAATTATTTCTAACCTGTATTAGTTAGTGTGTGTCCCTTTATTCTGGTTTTTCTTTGAACTTCCTATGTTCTTTTACATAAAAGTAAAATTTTTCATTCATCGTTAAGATGGTCTAGCCAGGACGTGGGTTGAAATCCTCAAAAAAAATTTTCAGGCTTCACAGTTGGAGGAAACTACCTTTGCTGCACACATTGATTATGACTTTATTATTTGAGGGATCTAATGAAATTCTCTACTGTATTACCATACTCTTCACAGTCTGGCTTATTTATTCTCTTTTAGGTAGTAGAAAATTTTAGGCTGGCACCCATTAATGTCAGACAGGACTAATTTCACCAAGTAAAAATGTTGGACATTTTATTACTGGTATAAATAAAACTGGAATCAGTTCCTCAAGTTCCACTATTCCTTGAGCACTTTACTATTTCCCACAAAGCTGTTATTTCCAGGGGGTCCAAAAGTCATCTTTGTCATCTTGTAGATTTTGAATTAAGCCTTATTCACTTGAAAAATCTTATTCATACACATTCTGAAATATGACCAGTCATTCTCCTTCCAGCTACTGACATCTTGGCAGGGTATGAATACTAAACTGTGGTGGCAGAGGTTTCATTTTGTTTGATATTATCTGTTCCTTTTCACTGTCTCCTGCCTGATGTGTTCTTTACTGCATGTCTTTTTCTTGGACCCATTGAAAAATGGCATTTTCGTTATTAGTTACTAATCATGGCTGATCATCCTATTACACTTCAGCAGCAAAGTTTAAGTCTAAAGTTCTTAAATCATAATAACTCTCCAGCTTTCAGTGAGAAAGTAATGAAATTATTAAACTGTTTACTTGTTTTGAAGGATCAGGTGTAAGATCAGTGTGAAAGCTTCCAAACTTTCCGTTCTTACTTGGAATAGCATTCATGCTGTATTTGCTGAATTTGATTATAAGGCCAAGTATAAGCTGTGCTTTAGAGGCAACATGAATGATTGAGGGTTGGTGTTTTATGTCTTGGGGTGCTGTCAAGGAAGAGAAATTCTGTGGAAGGCAAGAAGTGCAACTTGGTCTGTCTGTGTTACTGATTTCTTCTGGATCTATTTAAACACCTGAAAGCCTTTTGATGAGATTTTGGTTAAGTAAAATAAAAGTTATAGTTTTGCTTCACTCACCCCTCAGTATAAAGACAATGCTCAGCTCTCTTTTGTAATTAATTTTGTAATGGCTGTGATTTTAATACAGAGATTTAAACACAAAGATTTTAACCCTTTTTGATGAGAGGCTACTTTTTTCTTAAGCACAAATGCAAAAGCAAAATCACTTCAAAGACAACCTTTCACCAAGAGAAGAAAAGTCGTGAATCTGAAGCAATTCCTCTGATTTTATTGCATTTTTGTAAGATCTTTTTTCTTTATATCAGATGATTGTGCTTCAAGAAAAGATAGGCTACATTTCAATGCTTATGAGTCAACATAATATTTAATTAACTTATTAATTGTACAGGAAAATAATAAACAAAGGATCAAATAATTTCAAATCTTGAAAGAAGTTCTCAAATTATTCATGTGTAATTTAATATTAACCTAGAAATTTAAGAAAAAGTACTCCTCTTGTTCCCATTTGACTTTTCCTTGCTTATGATCTTAAACCTTTCTTTTTCACAAGCATTACACCATTTAATTCAGAGTTACACTGTGTGCAAGCAGGAGCAGAATCAAGCCTCCAAGCTCTCTTGCTTTCTGGAATTACATCTCAGGGTTTTTAAAACTGCTTTTCTCAAAAGTCTTTAAAGAATATCTTTCAGTAAATAAAAGCTCATGTGCCCTTGCCTTCCAGTTACTGCTTCAGGTGTCTAGACAGCTCCTTGGAGGCTTGTGCTGCTCTGTCTCGTGCAATTCAGTTCAAAGCAGGAGAGTAATCACAGCAAACACGCGATGGAAATAGATCTCATAACCCTGGCACTGTCAGCTGGGCACACACCCGAGTGTGCCTCTGCTCAGTGGGACAGATCCCACGAGGAAAATCCCTCCACAGCAAACAAAGGTGAATGCAGGTGAGCAGGGAAGCAAATATTAGTCCATTAATAAATGTGTGCAACATTCGTAAAACATTGCTTGTGCAATGGACTTGGGCAGATACTGATTTAATGTCAAGTCATTTTCATTTACAGCAGTGAAGCAGACTGACTCTGGACAGTTTTTTATTTCAATGTTATTTTTTAAATGTTATTATTAGTTCTACAACTTGTTTTGAAAATGTCATGAATATACTATTACATTTATGCAGATCTTTTACTGGAAACCTCTTCTTGACAGAAATTTTATATCATTGTTAACTAATGCAATTTCCATAAATGTTTATGACAAGAGACCACTTCTATGTGAGAAGAAGAAATCCCCTACTGATGAAATTTACAGTATATCCAAAGACAGAAGAAATTTTACAAGTGTCCACATTTCAAGAAAAACACAGCTAAATAGGGAGGCACAAAATTACAGACTTTAAATACATTTTTTTCTTCAGAAAAAAAAATCAACAGATATTTTGGGACGTTCAGCAATGTGAATGTGATAACAGGCATGTCCCTAGAGTCTGTTTCTGAAAAACCCATCCAGGATATTTGCCCTTCCCATGGGCAGGCTGCGTGAATCCTTCCACCCGCTTCAGCGGGAGCCGACAAAGGGCTTTACTCATGGTAAGAGATAAACTTTTCAAGGTCTTGAAAACACAAAGGTCTGCTTTTCTGCACCCTTATAGACCACCAGGCTAACTGAGAATGTTTCCTAAGCTCTAACCTCTGGTGTTTGATTTTGTTTCCTGAGGCTCACATCACCTCATTACCACTGGCTGTTTGATTTAAAAATAAGCAGGACTGGCAGGTTCTGGCTCGTGACAATTTTGTCAGACTCGAATTTACTTCCCTTTCCTCTTAGAACAGAGGAGCCACTTTTCTTTCTGATGGCTGCCTATAGATATTTACCAGGTTGATTTCATTTTCTTCTGCTACAAAGGAAAAAATGAGTATGACCTTCCAGCAGACAAAGGTGAAGCTTCTGGGATTTTTTTTTTCTTCTTTCATTTTATACAGAGATGCTACTGATTTGGGAGAAATTCCCTATATGTATATAAAACAAAAAATAATTCTGAAAAGAGTAGGAAATGCCAAAAGGGAAATAACTGCTGTACTCTCAATAGCAGCTTTCGGGAATGCAGAGAGTTTCAGTTATTTACTGGAAAAAGCCCTCAGTTCTAGCCAATAATTTAATGCTGTGTATCAATACTTCATAAAGTCACCCCAGATAATAAAATATTTCTAGAAAATAATTTTTCTTGTAAACTCTAGATGATTCTGGTTTTTCCTTTTGTTTAATTTTGTATTTAATTTTTTTTTGTACACATCTTCTGTTTGATCTTTTAAGATCCATTTCTCTTGTCTCAGGATAGCTAGTTAAAAACACAATTTTTCCTTCCTAAGAATAATTAATCCTTAACCCTTATTGTGTTTCTCTGAATTATGTTATAAGGTGAGCTTCAGATGATAATTCTGAAATTGACTTCTCTTCATACACATTTTCCAGACAAAATCTAGTACTGAAATTGGTCTCTGTAAGGTAGTCAGGGATTAAAAAAAATCACAAGTATACACCTGTAAAATGCAAAAGAAAAGTTAAAATTTTAAATCAATAATTATATTTCAATAAAACTGAGATGAGTGAGATGAGATGAGATGAGATGAGATGAGATGAGATGAGATGAGATGAGATGAGATGAGATGAGATGAGATGCCCTGAAAAAATACATGTATATAGCTCTTTCCAGGAGATTGCCACACTGATCACTGAAAAGATGCTAACAGAGGTTTTTTTGTTTGTTTATTTTTTAATCACAGTGATTCAGATACTATTTTGAAATTGGAAGCTGTTCCTCATGAAACTAATATTGGATTATTTTCTACATGTAAGGCACAGCAAAATTCCAGGCCCTAGGGTTTTTGAGAACACATAGCCCATAGCTGGGGGGCATGAATGACTGAAGTGAAAGAAATGGCAAGTACAAATTGAAACTAAAGCTTCCTCCTACAGTTATGATAATGTGTGACTGCATACTGTTTTGCTTTTTTTTTGTTCCACACATATACAACTTTTCTTTCACAACTAATATACTTGTTGAAAAATTGGACAATGAGTACAGTGTTAAGTATTAATACACACTCAACAAATATTTCAACAAAAAAAAAATTAAAAAATTCTAATCCTTCTTCATTGTCTACAGACTGAGAGAAATGTAAATGAAAACTTAGGAAAAAAATCCAAAGCCGTAATGATTTTGGATTGAAATGCTCAGATTTCTATTTGCCTAAAGCTCACCTCTCCTCTTCAAATAATAAACTTTACTTTTAAATAAATATTTTTTTCTTCTCTACAATAACATCAGTAATATTTATGCAAAATATTTAATTTCCAAGTAATCAGATCAAAACGAGATCAATTTAATTTAGACCAAGCTAACCACCTTCAAAGTATCCACACCAAGTCAGGAGGGAAATAAAAGAACTTAAGTAGTTAATAATCAGTAATTTCTTTCTTTCTTTATATTGGCTGAAGGTGTTTTCAGAAGGTTTCAGCCCTGGTTTGTAAAACCACCAAACCAAACCAAAGAAAACAATGCATGCTGGGCCTGTTATGGCCTGATTTCATTGACATTTCCTCTGGGAGAGCATCATTCCAAACCTAGAGCCACTAACCTTTTGTTCAGACACTCCCAGTACTAGAAACACCTTCAAAAATCTTGCTCATTGTAATCATCTTTGGGCTGAATTAAAAAGCATATTAAAACAAAGCGAAGGAGGTGTTACCCAGACACCTTCACATTCTTTTTCCCTTTTTTAGCTTGGAGAGACTGCACCACACTGGCTGGTGATTTCCAGAGGCTGTACAGAGATTGCCTTTGAAATTTTAATAGATTTTTTAGAGTGAAAAAATTTCTTCCCACCTCAAATTTATTGACATGAGCTATAGCTCATATAGAGCCATGTCAGCACTGCCACCTGATTTTAAGCTTGAAGCTGGTGCCATATATTAAATGAGAAGATGAAGGGACCCTGTGTGAAGCCACCTCTAGGCAGAATCCTGGTCATGATGGTGACCCAAACAGAAGTGTTTGCAGAAACCTGCAGATGGAACAGTTCATCAGGATACAGCTGCTTTCAGAGGAAAGCCATCTAGTAAGGGCACAGAAGTGTCTGACTTACTAATTGCTACCTAGATGTTCAAATTCTGACAAAACCAGGAATGTGGCAAGAGACCTCAGGGTAAAACTCAGTATTTGTATCAACACATCTCAAAGTCAGAAGTAACTAGGAAGATTATCAAGTTAACATTTTGTACCCCACACTGTGACTTCTAGAAAAACAGTTTTGTGTTGTTAAATCTTCAGAGAAACATCCTAATTTGAAGACAATAGAAACTGGAGGATAAACCCCTCCCTTTGTTATCCATTTCCAGTGGATAATTGCCAACAAGTCAAAAGAAAAAAAAAAAGAAGATTTTGAAGAATGAAATATCTGCAATTTCTAATCTGAATTATTGTGGCATTGGATTTCCACCACTAGCTCTGTCTTTACTCTTCTAACTCAAATAGCTTATTTCACCCTGGAAAGTGCATACATGTATGCTGCAATCAAATCTGCCTTCAAACTTGTTTTTGATAAGCTAAACAGACCTGGTGTTTACTCAAAGATTTGAAAAATTTCTGGGACATTTTTTTTCTTCATGTTTTCAATTTTAAACATCCTGTCATGGAGTTAAGCTTGCCTGCCTTCCTGTGTCAGACTGGCTACATGGACAAAAACCACCTTCCTGTTTTCATGCTCCTGTTTAATCACAGGCAATATTGACTGCTTTTGCCACAACACTGCTTTAGAATTTCATGTTAATTCTTTTCAGAGCATATGTTTTCCAGCACACACTGTGTTTTTCATCCTTTGTTCTTGCTGAATAGCTTTTTCATTACCTTAAACTGCAGCTTTTCTACATGGCCCAGGTCATCAAGCAATCCTGGTCCCTGTTAACTGCTCCCTTAATTATTTACCCCGCTGTCCTTTGTAACTTTGCTCAGTAGTGACTCAGAAATGACCTCTCCAGGCAGATTAAGCATGAATAACTTGCCTTCTGAGATACCAATCAAGTCCTCACCCGTGTGATGTGCCGTACATGTGTGCATGTGATGGGAAATACAGCTGGCCCTGGGCACTGGTGTGGCAGGGCTGGGAGTGCCCTCCTTGCACAGTCCCAGCTGCCTTCAGCAGCCAAAGTGGTGCCTGCACAGCCCTGGGCAGGGCAGGGCTGCCAGAGCTGCAGGTGGCATCTCCTCCCTGCTCTCAGGAGCAGCAGCCCTGGGCCCACAGCCACCAGCGAGCAGCTCACTGGGAAATTTTCATCCTTTTTTTCTTTTTTTTCCTGCTGATGTTTCTTTTTCCAACAGCAATCTGATATTTATGAAATTTGATCATCTTCTGCAACTGTGTGAAAATGTCAGCCTATCGATTAGTCATGGGCTGTTGATTGTAAGGATTCACTCAAAGGCTCAGTATTCATCATTCATTATCTGAGTGGTGTGGCCAGGCTTCCGAGTCAAATAACATTTTTACTTTTCCCTGATTGATTAATTGACCTTTTAAGAACTTCTTAAGGCTTCTTTCCAAAGCAAAATTTTGCACATGAGAGATAGAGAGGTTTCTTTCTTATGTCTTTTCTGCTTTAGAGAGATGCAGTGAGATAAACTGCCAGGGCACATCCCAGGTAAATGCGAGGAACAACTCAGAAAGGAAGGAGTGGTTAAGAGGAGCACAAATCTAAATTTTGTAGAAAGTAACTTGCTTTGGCAAAAAAACAGACAATTTTATACAGTATTTATTTTATCCCAGACACATTTAAAAAAAAAATAAGATAAAGACATTTTTTATTGAACTGATTCAATTCAGATCCCCAGGCATTTTGTCATTGTCTTTAAGGTTTTGGGGTTTTTTTGTTGTTTTTTTTTTTTTGTTGTTCTTTTTCGCCTTTCTGACATGATGTTTCAACTTAACTGCAGAAGACAGAAAAAATCTGGAATTTATTATAGAATTTATTCACTCAGACATTGTGTACTATATCAGAAACCATTTTTTTAGACTCTTCTACCTAGCCATGGGCTAGCAATGAAGATCCACCCTCTGGACAGTGTCTCTACACATACGAAAGACACATGTAAATATAAGGTTTCTGAGAAAACACTTCATTTCACAGTCACATTTCATTCAGTCATCAGCTTAAAATACAATACCTTATCAAAGGCAATTAAAGAGTTAGTTAGCATATACCAAAAGTTCCTCTCCTTCCTCCATATGCTCCTCTCACATACCCAACATTTTATCTTAAAAGGATTTGCATGACTTGCTCACTGGTCTTAGGCTACAATTTCAGGTGTTAGCATATTGAAAAATCATTAAAATCCTGGGGCCCTCTGCCTAATAAGTGGTTTCTTCTCCTATCCCACCCTGTCTGTGATAGTCAGAAAAGGCACTCGAGATTAATTGCTCATAATAAAGCAGAGACAGCTGACAAGTCTTGCCCTGTCCAGAAAAATGTCTCAAGCTCCTACAGCAGACACTCTCCCTTGGCTCAGAATAGCTTCTTTGGGTCCTGTGCACATTGTTACACAGGGTTTACAAAAAATATGTGGGGACATGTAAATCCCACAGCACTGAAAGGATGCAAAGGTTGTGAGGAATTTTAAATGCAGGTTGGCTTAGTCCTTTCTTTGAAAACATATTTAATGTGGCTGATAAGAAGGCTTATGGGTACATTTTATTATTTAAATCTACATAAATAGCAAAGCAATTTATAATAATGCATTACAAATCCCCAGAGTTCCCACCTACATTCTAGCTCTCACAGCTCTTTCCCATTTTCTAAGTGCCTGGGGAAAAGTGAGTCTTGCCATATCAGTAATCTGATGACAGGGAAGTAACATCACTGCTTCTGACAACAGAAGCAGATTATCCTGTGAGGAGCCTGAATTATTGCATCTTTAAAATACACAACCAAGTTTTCACCTGCTTAATTTGTTAGCTGGTGTAAGTGCCTAGGAAGATAACTTGTTTGGACCTTTCCTCTGTGTTTGCATTGTGCTGTGGGCTCCTCCTATGGAAATGACTGCATGTATTGACCAGGAGATCCTGACAATCTGGATCCACTGTGCTGTAAATCCAGTATGCAGCAAACACGGATTCTGGGATGTCTTAGGAATTATTTTTCCTTACTGCATCAATGTTTTCTAATCATATTTCCATGATCATTTTCTTAGAATTTCAGAGGACTAAATAGGAATCTATAGGTTGATATTTAAGGGAGCCTTTCAGCACTACAATAATATTGTTAATCACTCAGGTCAGCTCAGTGGTAATACAGGTTCCTACAGAAAGTCTCCAGAAGTATTCTAATCTAAAAGCAGTTGTAAATGCCACAAAAGCCAAGTCAGAGATGTTTTACGGCACTAATGTTTATAGTTTACTGTGCTGCAGTGAATTTCTTGGAAGACTATGTTAAAATTGTCAGTTCCTATAATGCTCTGCCATTTTTCAAAATTTTCTGTTCAAGAGGAGTTATCTCTGCCTTTGAGAAATCTCTGAAAGGGCTGTCCTGACTAATCATTTCTCTGTGATAGCACAGGAGTTTCTGCATATGCATATGTGGTAAACATTTAATTTTCAGTGTGCTCAAAGTAACGTTTTTTAATTATCGCTGACCATTACTAAAACTTCATTATTAAACTTCTTCAGTGATAGAGGAGGAGGTGAAAAGCATGATCTTAGAGATTTCTTGTAACAGAAGGCATGTGCAGGATCCAGGTCATGTTTCCAGTGGAAGATAATGCAAATAGGTAGTATTTAAAGAGTTGTACAGTTGCTTAAATTGTAGTCTGGAATTAAATTTGTTGCCCTTAAGCCTCAGGGCTAGGAGAGAGTTTTTCTGACTAAAGATTAGATCAGGAGAGGGGAAAACTTATCATAATATTCCTGCTCAACATGTAAAAAACTGAAATCCAGAATTGATTTCTACATCATGTATCCTCATGGAAATGTGTTTTCCAGACATGCAGGTAAATTGCTGCTGCTATTTGAGATATCTGCTAGAGGATGAATTCATCAAGATAAATGGACTGGTATGTTTTTAGAGATGTTTAATTCTGTGTATAAGAGACCATCTGTTTTCTGATAAATGTTCTTGCTCATATATTTGGGCAGGTTATTTTATTTAGTCTTTTAAGTTTTACTTTTATTTTTAATAAACACATTTCAATAAACATAATATAAATAATTGAAATCTATAAATGAAACTTATGTGTGTTTTTTTCTTTTCTTTGAAAGTTTTGATTTGCTTAGCTCTTTGGTTTTTTGATTGGTTGGTTGGTTTTATCTCCCAGGTTTTGGGGTGAGAAAGGAGCTATTCTATGTATTTTCCATGGCTATCTCTGCCTGTCCAGGTCTGTAACTTTGAAATGCCCATGAAGATCTTGCTTAATAAGGATTTCTGTTTATGAGCAGCTTAAGCAAAATTTTAAAAAAAAACCAAAAAAACAAAAAAACAAAACCAAACAAACTTAAATGCTGAGTAATTTATGAAAATAACTTCTTTCTAGTTAAGATTTCAACAGAATCATATGCCACACAGAGGGTACCAATAGGAAGCACAATACACAAATTGTCAGATTCCTACAGTATCTATCTCAAATGTCCATTAGTTGATAGGAATCAGTACAGTAGTATTAAGAAAATATATTGCTTGGTAGATTACATTCAAGCAGCTCATTGTTAAGAAAATCTGTCATTTCTACTTGTGTTAATTATGACTTTTTAAGAAGCTAAACAGAATTCACTGGTAAGTCAAACTTCTGGAATGGCTGTAATATTTATGAGTTCAGAATTGACTATTTGAGAATGTCATCTAATATCCTCTTTAAAATGAACATTTCAACAAACACTCTCATGACAATAATAATCCAACACAACATTTGTAAAAAGTAAACACAAAAGGAATAAACACAGCCAACACCAGTTCTCTGGGAGCATACTGCCAGTCCTAATCAAACAAACAAACTTACCTATTATCATTATCATTATTATTATTATTATAACAAATATTTATGGAACTTTTCTGAAGTATTCTTCCAGGCCATTTTCTGCAATTTATCTTGCCAAAATATGGAAAACTGCTTTAAAAAAATGAGGAACTTCTGGTTTTTTGGTTTTTTTTAACACCAAATTCTGCACAATTTTAAAATACATTCAAGTATACTTATTTTCTTTATTTCAATAAAAAGAATATGTTAGATAAATTGCTTATTGATTTTGACTTCTCTGCATGTTTTATGGCTGACAATAATCATGAGTTTACCTGAGAACTCCTTTTTTCTGAAGAAAAAGTTGTGTTGAGTCTGTGTGTTTTTGTGTGTGTGGGAGGGAGCTAGATGGATTTTGGTTGCACACTGTAATCTCACATCAAATATTCTACCAGAATAAACTGCTATGAGTTCACAGATACACAGCTGAAAAATCTGACTTACCCTAGAGGCAGATTTACTGGGATCACAAAGAAGGTAGTGTACTTGGACTTTGCTTCCCACTTTCCTCCATCTCCTAGCAATTCAGCAGTGATGTAAAATGCTTCTGCATTTCACAAAGTAATTTTTTCCTTTTTCTTAAAACCCTCTCAAAGTCCTCCTCCTCAAATGTTCCAATGCCATGGTGGTGCTATAAAACTGTAGGTACATGAGTCAATAATTATGAGAGATGTTGGTACCTGTTCTTAGGACACGGCAGCTTGATTTCATAGTGCTCACAGACATCAACACATCCCAGGAGATCCAGATATGTCCTTGCATCTAAATTGTATAAACCCAGTCCTATCAAGGCTTTTTAGGATAATTCTAATTTTAAATTTAGTGAAACTGTTGCGTCTCTGGCTCTTTGCTTTGCATATAGCCCTGAACCTCCAAGAAAACCTTGAGAGACAGGTGATTGCTGTTCCTTGTAGGTCAACAATACTCAAGAGTCTTCGTTTCCAAGTACAAATGTTAAAGAGAAATTTGTTCTAAACCCTAGGAGATTATTGAATAGTACTGAACACAAGAAGAAAAAGAACAAGAGAAATAGTACAGCATTTACAGTTTAATGAAGTTAAGATGTTCCCTGGAACAAAAGTAATCCCTCAAAGTAGCAGGTTTAGCCTCAATGGCCTTAAAATGGCCAGATGACATCATAATAAATCTCGAATGACTGTTCTTCTATGGTGCATATAGTGCAGGTCTTCAGAAAAGTTGCTTGTAAACCTGAGTTTCTCCCTAGTTCACTACTCTTGAGAGTTCCTAATTACCTTTATTCTTACACTGAATAGCACTGAGCTACTGGGACTCATTAATCTGAGCTCTAACAAAGAATAGCTCAATTGAATCAGTCATAAGTTAAATACATGGCACTTTATTCTTTTTGTGGGATCATCATCTATGGAGAACATCACATCTCAACTCTGCATCTTGCCTGGAAAATAACCCCTGCATCTTTGTACCCAGGCACAGGCACAGACAGAACACATTATTCTGTGTTGTTCCTGTGACAGGGCAAGAAGGTTGCTTGCTCCTACCAGTGCAATTACACCAGCACAGGGTAGAACACACTTTTTTATTTTTTAAGCTAAAGCAAAGAATTTTAAAATGTGATTCTTAAATCACAGTATGTCGGCTAATTACTGGTATATATTGAGAACACCTTGTTTTATGAATAGAAACCAAATTGCATGGCATGTGACAGTTAGGATTCGTGGCCCACCGAGTAAAATACAAACTAAATAATCCTTTAGTGCAGGAGCTAGCCAGAGAAAACACAACTGGTTACAGAGAGGATGTCATAAATGTATAAGAAATGAAGTATGCAATCTCAGAATCTGGAAAAATGAGTATAAGAGAAAACCACAAGTCACTTTTTCATATTTCAAGAAGCCAGATATTTCCCTTTGATGAATTATAAGGTACTGAAAAGATTGACATGAGATTCCTTGGACAATTTCTGTGCTTATTAATGTAACACTTGGTTTATACTTGAAAAATAAGGGTTTTCTGAATTCTAGCAATAAGAAAAGTAAGTCTAACTTTAATTTTTTTCATTGTACTAAGGGAAATAAACAGTTTTTAATTATTACACAAAAACTAATACTATTTTTTCAATAATATAATATACATTTTTACTTCAAGCAAAAGAAAACTAATTTTTCCTCTTATATTCAAAGTTACATTCCACTGTATACAATGGACACATTCCACTGTTTTTCTGAGAATTAACTACTCTAAATCAAGCCATTAACATCAGTAGAGACTGGGAATATTTCCTGTGGGGAGAATTATGTCCTCATTCTTGGCAGAACTTTTGCACAAAAAAAGGTTTGAGGGTTTTGTTTTAAAAGAGCCTATGTTATAAATTTCCACAGATCCTTTAAGACCCTTGTTTAACAAGTATTTTGATAATGTCAGAGTAACTGGCTGTACTATTGATTCAGAGAAATCAGCCCTGCTGTTATTAAAGACAGGGTTTAAGTACAGCAAGGAACTGTAACATTGGGTCAGGTTTCAGCCTCTGAGAAGGGGGTGCCAAACAGAGATGTGCTGGAGGAAACCGGAGGGCAGCTGCACTGGATGATAAGGTGCATTAAGATATGAGGTTAGAAGTAAAGAAAAAGGTTCAGTCATGTAAATAGCTGAGGTGACGAGTGAAAGTTAGCCTGAGGAGCAGCTCTGGTCACAACCAATCAGTTCAGAGGCTCCAAGGAACACAAGTCTAACACTCAGAGCATTGCAGTAGAAATCTGCCTCCTATGGAGCCAAAGGTTTTGCAATGAGGCAATTTAACAACTTGGTAGCCTTCCCAAATCTGCCATTGGCTTGTACTGTGACTAGTTAACCCAGTGAGACATTTCAATGAGCTAAACAATTAAGCTGGGACCTAAACTGTAATTTTAATGTGGTGAAAGGGAACTGTAATTCTATGACTGTGAAACTTCAATCTTAATAACTCTAATGTGGACATAATAGCTCTGTTCTTCTTTATTCAAGTTGCAGAAGCAGAAAATTGAAGGAACAGAAGTGTGTTTTCTTTGGAAAGAACTCATATTGGCATTTATAAATCTGTAATATCAGATTTAGTCTCTATCCTTAGTTTGGCAAGGCTCAACAAAGTAGATTAGTCCCAGGAACATGAAAGGCTTAAACTATAATTAATGCATTAAAATCACCTAAAATTAGTCATTGACACACAAGTATTTTTTGTAATTTGGTTTGTATATCCATATAAATTAAAGCAAGCATTTGTTCAGAGTGCCTATAAGAAAAAGCTAGACACAGCTCATGTTCCATTTCATCCTTAAGAAAAGACATGTATAGGAATAAATGATGAATAATTTTGTGCAGCTCTCTGTGCAGAGGCAGCACCTGTACTTGTAACTACTCACTTTCAGATAAGGAAAACCACACTGCACGTGCAATGCTAAAAACATAGAGGCAACTAAATCTAATAAAACAGTAGTAATGGGGGACTTCAACTGTCAGTGTATAAACTGGTCATATGTCATATTGGGACAAGGTTTAAGAAGCAATTTCTTGACATTTTAAGTAATTGTTTCTTGGAACAGCTTGTTCTAGAGCCCACAAGGGGAGAGGTTATGGCCCTAAGTAACACACAGAGAGTTCTTTCAAGAACCATAACTGAGCCACTAAATAATAGTGCCCAAAACACAATTACATTCAGATCCTTGTGGGAGGGACTGTGCAATAACATGACATTAAACTTCGGAAAGGAGAAAGTATTAAGTATAGGGAAATGGAAATCGCCACAGAAAACCCTGCCAAAAGCAGAACCCATATGCCCCTAAAATAAAAGGCAAGCTAGAAAATTGTAGCCTTGGAATCTGCAGCATGGCAATGAATTACCCAGCTCGCTTTAAGGGTCTCTCAAGACACATGGCCACAAGCAAAATTGGAAGTGGGGAGGTTTGGTGCTGTTAGAAGGAAAGCCTCCTCTATAGCCTTGATATCAGAGATGATATTTCTGAAGTGTTGGCATAGCTACATCCATTTTTAATTGTGGAGTCTGATTATTCATAGATCTTGGTTCAAAATGTGGAACCACTACTCATTGACTATTAATAATGCACATTGACCTGCACAGGTTTACAGACCATGCATTCCATTCTATTTTTCTTATAAAAAGTGGGTATTTTGGCACCCCTTGTGACAAATTAACTAAATTTTTGGAGAAACTGTAAAGTTTTGTTATTTATTTCCATGAGATCACACTTAGAAGAGTGCAAGATGGTTTTCAGAATCAAATGCAAAATACTTGCAATGATTTTACTGCGATTCAGTTCTTGCAACCAAAGAATGCTCCAACTCAAATATTAAAGATGTTTCTATGAAGTCTGGAATTACATCTGGACATCCTTTTATCACTGACTATATCTAAAAATAAGAAAATAGTGGGAGGATGAGGTACATATGATGTGTATTCAGAGTTGTGATCTGTTACTTTTTGATGGAAATAAGATTGCCTGTTTTATGATGGTTAATGGATATCATGTGTTTCTGGTTTTCTATCTCCATCACACTTCACTTGCATTCTAAAAACAAAGGTTTTTCAACCATTTTATGAGATAACAGAACATGAGTAGAATAACAAATACAAGAAATCAACAGAACTCTCTTTTTCTTTTTAGAATTTTTCTCTAATGATTCCCATGACTCACATTTTCTGTCTTACATTTATGCTGTGTTTTCACTGGTTTCTAATTGCTTACATCCTTCCCTTAGGAGCTTGTAGCCTGGCACCTTCATTTCACTTTCCACTTGAAGGTTTGGTATCCAAATGTCAGTATTGATCATTTTAACTTTTTTTATTTTCTTCTAGTCTTTCTCTAACCTATGGAATTTCTTATGAATATACACTTGAATTAATGAAGTGGTTCTGCAGCAGAAAAGAAGCCACTTCCAAAATACTGTTTTTATAGCTTTGTTGCTAATAATTTTCTTTTGTGATCTCTGTTGTCAACTAAATAAACATTTTAACCAGAAACACTTTTACCACTAAATTCATACAGTAACTAAGAGGTTACAGATTTTATCCACTTGATGAGAAAAACGATTGGTTCCTTGCTGGCATCTGAGAGCTCAAAAATATTTCCATCAGAATGATTCTCCTCTTCACAGCTGCTCAAACAGAAAACAAACCTATAAAATGAGATTGTGAATAAACAGCAGAAAAGTCAGCTCATTATTCTGCTAATACTTATGAAAGTTGTTCTCCTGAATTTCATCATAATCTAGCTAAGCTAGACCATACTACTTTGGAATGTCCACAGTACGTGCTATATGAAAAGGAAGAAATATATAACGTATCAAATGGTAGAAAGAGGCAAAGCAAGCCATCCATCTGTGTCTCCAGGTACAGATTCCTTGACCTCTTGAACACTTCATAACTAGTGGTAGGTCATGTTCATCTGCTGGGAATTCTGGAAAACTGCCTCAGCTCCTGTGTTAATATTTCCTCCACAGGCTGAGGACAGCCAAACTTTGAGCGAGAAAAGATTGCATCAAGAAAGGAGGTTTAATCCTAAATTGAGGTCTTTTTGAGGAACATATTTTCATACTAATTATTTTTTCCTGGGTCAGAAAAAGTAGAAGACCTCCTGCTGCCTGGACATGAAAAAGTACTACAAATATGACTCAGAGCAAACAAAAATATATCCTATATATACACATAAAGTCAAAAGCATGATTTTCACACTCATAAATACTGAATTAATGACACATCAGATTACCTGTACGTCATATGTTTACAGCTATAAAACACCCTGAAATCGGCCTATTATTCATTTTTATTTGCTACATTTTCTTTAAATTACATACAAGGAAATTGGTTGCAATTTTAGTATTGCAAACCCACAGCGTTTGACTGCATACATATTTTTTTCCATATTGCAGTCAGCACATACATCATTTAATAAATCAAGTTCATCTATTAAGCTAAAGGTTTAAACATTTGTTTAATGAAAGATCATTAAATATAAAAATCAGGCTTGCATGTGCAGGTCTATAACACATAAAATCAACTAATATATGTTGAAAAAAAAAGGGTAATGTAAATGCAGAGTACCTTATATAAATAAAACAATTCTAGGCAAGGAAAATCATGCAAGGATGTGCTCTGAAAAAGCAATGAGGGTGCAGGCAACCACAGAAGACGTTTGAGCAGCTCAGCTGAATTTTTAACATGTATACTACATAGGTAACATTTTTCAGGATCATGACTTCAGACACAAGAGCTGAACCCACTGTAGATAATTGAAGTCCCTTTCTTCTACCTACCTCTACAGAAGTAAAATGGTGTGTATTTAAGGCTAAATGAATGACCAAGTCAATAGCGTTGTCTTGGGTGATATTGAAGCATATACTCAGCTTTGTAAAAACTCTACAACACAAGTGAGACTTACAGTGCTGCCTGCAGATAAAGTGTCCATGTTTCTTAAAACAACTTCAAATATTTATGTTATAAATGTTTACTAGATGGGTTTAGGAAAACAACAAAGAAACCAGGAGGCCCTGTAAGTGAAAGATCAGTGTCTGTATCCTGCCACTCCCTCTGTTTCCTTTCAGCCACTAGTGGAGTTCATCCCAATTTATTATGATTCCTATTTTTTTGTAAAGATCCATGGTTGTCACAAGAGATCCTGGCATCAGGTGATGTTGGGGTTGGAATGAGGTTGGCAGGCTGTCCCTTGCCTACACCCACTGGAATATACTTCCTTGCTAAATTAGGATTGTATTCTAGGATTCCCATAGTCTGCTGTAATAAGTGCAGGTGGAACCTCAGTAACCAAACATGTATTTCATTCTCAGCTCTCAGATCACACTAATGATGATACACATAAAAAATGTGTGTCTTGTATTGTTAGAAATCTTTCATTTTGTGCAAAGTTTGCACAAAAAACAAAGTTTAAACTTTGATGAGGAATCCTGCTTATTGGAAAAATTATATTGCATGCTGGAGCTTGTTTGCTATTAATAACCTGATTTCAGTAGCTCTCCATTAGGAAAAACACATATACTTTGTGAAAGTACTGTACCAAGAGCAGTCAGTGGTATCACCATTGAGATATTAGGAACTGGTGGGTTAAAGTTTCTGAACCTTAAAATAATTGTATTATAATTCTATTTTGAACATCTGTGCTGCTACTTAATAGTGATTACACTGAAAAATCTGTGTCAGGCTGAGCACCCAACTGACTGTACAGTTGTCAGAGCAATGCTGGGAGGGTAAGTTAAAGTATTACTCAAACACTGCACTGAAGACAGGCATATAAATCTTCCTAAAAATACAGCAATATTGTTTTCAAAGCAAGTCTGGACAGTGTGCAGTAATAAAATATGAAAATATCCACTGAACAGTAGACAATATGTAAAACTAATGTGCTTTCCCTAAGCATTTATCCAATAGACTGATGAAAGAGAGGCCTGTGGATATAAGCCAGTGTATGACAGGGTAATTAAAGACTGTATCATAGTACAAACATAGTGGGGACATAAATAAGGGTTAAACAGCTGGCCTTAATTCTGCTGCATAATCATTTAGGAATGAGTTTTTGAGCTCAACATGTTTTTAACATGTTGAAATGTATATTCTAAAATGCTGCAAACGTATTGCAGAGTATATACAGCTGTAATGACTAATAATACATGAAATTTTTAAAGCATAACACAGATCTCTTTCTATGTCAAAGCAGGATCAATTCTATCCATGTCACTTCTGGCAGATATTTGTCTAACAGTTTCTTAAAGGCTTTCACTGATGGGCATTCCTCCCCAGGCAATCTAATCTAACATTTCCTTCACTCTCCTCACTGCTCAAAAATTCTTCCTAATATATAACTTGAATCATCTTTCATGCAATTTAAACTCCTTATTTCTTTTTCTATCCATCACAAACATGGACAACAGCTTGTTCCCTGCCTCTTTGCAGCAGATTCCTATGTATCTGGAGACTGTTATCTTGTCACACTCAGTCTTTTCCTCCTTAGGCTGAGCAATCCAGTTTGTTAACTATGTTCTCCAAGGTCGTGTTTTATAAACATCTGAAACTTCTTGTTATAATCCTCTGACAAGCTATAATTGGTCTCTGTTCTCATGAAGTATGGTACATAAAGCTGAATTTAATATTCTAGCTACAGACCACAAGCTGAAGAGTTCTGCTCCAGCCAAGAAGAACAAAGGGTTACTCCACATGAAGTATTTAAATAAAGTATGTCCATAAGAAGTTAAATGCCATATACTAATTTTTATTCTGGCACATAGGTTTGGACAGGTTAAGTATCAAAAGTAAGACTTTTTTTTTCTGAATTTGTGTTTGCTTAATTGCCATATTACATAGTTATAGAGTGAAACACATCACCAGTGATATATTATTCATTTTAGCCACTTCCTTTAGGTTGTTCAAGAATGGCAGGTACAGTGAATAGACTTATAGTTGTGCTAAAAAGCTTTTGGCTATTGAGCCATGTTAGCTGTCATCTCAAGTGAATCCTTTCAATCAACATAATAAAATATGTTAGCAAAATCCTGTATGATTAATTCATTGTAATCTATCAAACCTGAAGGAACTATTAGGATGGAAAAGTAATGGATTCTTTTTATTATTGTTACCAGAGTCACAGCTGCTTAAAGAAGAATGAAGAAACAACAGGGCAGGTTGCATGCTACACTACACAAATGTGCAGTGTTTGAATATTTTTTCGTCAGAGTTAGCTACAGATTGACTCCTAAAACTGTGGTTTTAGGAAGAGGCAGTATCTATTTTTAAAAATAAATCCGTGCACAGAATTTCAGGCAAATAAAGAACATATAGTTTCTGAAGGAAAGGAGCTCTATATGTGTTACAGTACATTGGATAGAACCATGACTGTGTACTGAAAAATTACATGAGACCTTTATATTTAAATATTTACTTTGCTGTTTAATACAATTTGAATAATCTCTTAGAAATTACACATGATTGAAACAAGATTCCCACCAAAGTTTCTAGTCCCCTTTTGCATAAAGAGTTTTAGTAAGCTTTTGTGGTGTCTTTGCTTTTTCTTGGTGTATGGGACAAGAACTGGAGAGCACTGGAGATACAGAGCGGCTCAGGATCACCAAACTAGAAAATATGTATTATCTTTATTTACTTTTCCCAAATAATATTTCTGTGACATCAGGGTAGCTGCATTTCCACATTGTCTTTGTCCTGCCTACTCTTGCTCAGACTCTGAACTGAAGCATCCCTATCCTGCCTTTCTTTGGCTGCTCTGCTCCTGAGGTCAGAGTGCAGCACATCAGCGATCATTCTCAGTCAGCTCTTTTGGCTGTCGCCTGTGTTGAGCTGAGGATGCCACAATTCCAATCATGCTGTTAGCTTTTTAGGCCAGAGGCTTTCCACAATTAATGTCAGCTGGTGGCTGGGTTGCATCCAATGCAGGGTATGTCTCACATCCACCATCTGCACTTAGCGTGCTCTCTGTGCTTGCCAAACGCCAGGGTCCCTCCAGGCTGTTCTGCTGGTGGGGACACAGCCCCTGCCAGTGCTGCCATTCCAAGGCATGAGTTATCCAGGAGAGAGAGCTGTGTCCTCATCTTCATGATCACATGCTCTGTGACAAACTTTCTACAAGCTTTGGTAAGTGTGGCTCTTACTACTCTGTCATAAAATGTTTTGCACATCCTACCTGTACAGGGGAAAAGGGACTAATAAGTCTCAGATGACAAGCTTGGATGGGAGATAATGTGATTCACAGTCAATAATGATGGAGACAGCTTCACCTGCTCTCCTGCAGCACTGCTGCATCTCTACTACATGTCCTTAGGAAATTTTTTACGCAGTTCAAGCCTATGAAACTGAGGAACCCTGATAAAGTTCTTGATAAATAATTCATCTGCTCATGTATTCTTTGCACATACCTGCAGTCAAGGGCTTTCATTCCTCCAAGAACACAATAAACTGAAAGACAACCACTTCATATCATCTGTAATCAGCTCAGTTTTTTTAAAAAATAGGCAGGAAGGAAGCAACAGTCCAGAGATATTAGCATGCACTGAGCATGACATATGGTTTTACTACTATTTTACTAGTTTTGTGTTTATTTCTCATTAAATTCACAATCTCTAAAATACGGTAAATGGGTGAATTTACATTAAAATCCTGATTTAGATCAGGAGTGCAATTTTTCATATAAATGCCTACTTTGTTTCCATTTTCTGAGATTTGAGTCATATCACTGAGTGGTCTTGGAGCTTATGAGCTGGATGCCTTTCAAATGAAAAATAAAGCAGAAGCAAAGTTCCAGGAGCAAACCCAATGCACTCTGGCTGCTAATAGGCAAACAGTTCACTGGAGCTGCCAAGAATTACTATGAAATATCTCCCCTCCCCAAATGTAGACATCAGCACCATCTGTTTTGTTCTATAGATCTACTATCATGCTTGAATATGTCTGACATAGATGGAGCCATTATGAATCATTCAGCCCATTAATAGAAATCAGAGTTTTCTTAACTTAAACTGCACAGTTTATACTTGTGTGAATGGATTTGAGACAGGCTATCCATGGCAAGACTGTACAGAATTAGTGGACTCTTCTTTGCTGTATGACCAAGATTATGGACTAGAAATTGGTTTAATAATAAAATCTAGAGTGATTTTGAAAGAATTCATGCATGATTGTGTCTCACTCAGTAACATTAAAACAAAATAAGACAATGATGGAATGCCTGGAAATACATTAATAAAAATGATGCCTCTCAAATGAGTATCTACAAAGGGTGTTTAAGCAACCTACTGAAACAGAATCTGGTTTAACTTCAGTTTATGAAACATTTTCATTGGTTTCACGTAAACCTCACTTCACTGTTTCCTATGGTTCTTAAATTATGTTTTGTCACTGGTGCCAGTGAGTTGTGAAAGATGTTTCAAACTATGAGTGAAGACATCTTATGATTTGTAATCCTGATCTCAGTTGCAAGACTGCTTGCTATCATTGTAACTTAAAATGATGCTTTATTAGTACTGGTCTTACTCTTCATTACAATACAAAACCATAAACTGATAATAACAAAATAAATTGAAACAGCAAGGCATAACCAAAGCATTGATAGAAATTTCTCTAAATTTCTGCTAAATAAAATACTTGAAAATAAATCTCTAAAATGTGTAGTTTACATCAATTACCTGTAAAATGGACCCCATCAATCTTTGTGGGTTCTGCCTATTTGGGTTCAGAAGCATGAAGAGCTTCTACACAAGAAATCCAGTTGATTTAGTCACATGCTGAGACAGTTACAAGGGCAGATCCCAGATAAGGAAAACTCTACAAGACAGGAAGCCTGAAAAAATGATGCTGGATCCATTTCTGAGGAAAAGCATTTAGGAACTGTGGAATCAATCATGTGAAATCACACTAGGAGCCGAGGTAAATGTATGCTGTTTTCCTTTCATTACAAGTTTTCACATTCTGCAAAGTAAAAAAGAAAAATAATAATAATTTTTAAAAATCATTGTTGCAATTTATCACAAATTGCAAAAATATTTGGGATACTAGGTTAAACAATGTCTTTTCAGAGCCCCCAGAAATAAAAGGGATTGCAATTCTTCCTTAAAAAGAAATACACAATCCTGGGAAAAGTCAGCTAGGTGACTGGTCTGTGATCGTTAGCTGAACATGCAGAAATGTTAACACTGCCCTTTCTACTTCTGCAGACCTTCAAATGCAAGAGTTTTGCCCCTTTTGACCCAAAAGAAGGAAGTGGTATGCAGAGTGCCAGAAGCTCAGTAAGGGACTTTGTTGAGACCTAGTCAATTAAAGGCTTTAAATGTCAAAAGCAATATTTTCAAGCCAATCTACAAAACCAGTCAGTGAAAAGATTGGGAAAAATTACTAATGTCCAGTTGTGCAAGGTAAATAAGCTAAGGTCCTTTAAAGGAACCTTTCATTCTACCCTTTTGATGTAAAAAAAACACAAGACCCAGAGCCTTTCTGCTGAAAACAAGAAAGTCTGTGTGCAGAGACACACTTCATTTTAGACCATAAGTGAGATTTTTAAAAGGTTTTTAAAAGGTTAATGTTGCTGAAAAACAAACAGGTATTTTCAGCAATATTTTCCAAGTGAGAATCTCATCTGAAAATGCTTTGATAATGACTATGTCTGCTAAAGGAACTCACAAGGATATTTCAAGTGCTTTAAACTTTCTGTTACTCTCTTGCAAGCCTCCCTTTTTCTCTGTGGGCTCTTTCTGGATAAATATCAGCCTCACCAAGTCAGTGGCAACACTCATCAGCATTTCACCCTTCAAAGTTTGTTTCAAGCTTTTACAAATGGAGAAAATGGGTGCTGGTGTTCAAAGAAAGAAACGCGCAAACCTCTACACACCCTATGAGAAACAGAATCAAGTAATTAATCTTTTCCATATTTTTGGCACATTTTGAAAGAGTCATTTTTCTTGACTTATTCTTCAATACTCATGCAAACTTCCAGCTATGGTATGATTTCCCTTCTTTGGCAGTGAGCTACAGAAATGACAAGCATAACATTCAGATCAGGACACCAAGTGACACTGCAAGTACTCTTACAGCTTTGACCTTCAACTCCTCTTCCACACTGACTCACACATTACATTACCCATCAGGCAGCAAAAAGCACTTTGCTGACAAAAGCTGCTTTTCACTTACGCTCAAAGTGGTGAAAATATCCTAGGTAAAAGGACTTTTTTTTTTCCCTTCCCTTTCCCTATGATGAATGCCAAAGAAAATTGAACAAAAAGGGGAACAATTTCTTTGGAAGTACCTAATTTTTGACACAGCTCTATTTTCTGCCTGATTTAATGGGAGGCAGGAAAGTGGCAAATTTAAGAGCAAACTTGAAAATAGTCATTACATTGGTTTGCTGACCAGTTAGTTTGGCAGTGAATGACCTAATTTGCTCCCTACGACTCTCTCCTGTTTGATATCACAAGAAAAGCTCTGTGTGTTAAAATGTGCATCTCATTACATTATGCAGCACAGGCCTCCATAATGTGATGAGATATGACATGAAGTTAAAAAAAAAAAAGTATTTTGTGCTTCTGCTAAGACCTTATGTTCCAATATTTTAAAAGTCTGCAAACATAGGTGCCTCAGAAGTCACACTGCTGTCTTAGAAAGGCACTGGCAGAAACTGTCCTTCTAATTCTGGCTTTAACTAACTCTCCAGTTCAGTTTTTAAAACATTCCTTTTTTAGTTCCTGGGATAGTTCAGATAAAAGGAAACGAAAACTCTCATTCAGAAGTAACCATTTCTATGCCAACAATGAAACATTCTGTGTTCATCCCTCAACAGGTTTAGAGTGGGCAGAGACCAGCTGATCTCAGATTAATAACACCTAAAGGCATGGCCCTCTTCATTTCATGGCCTCATTGTTCAGGGCTGTGTTCTAACTGGATATTCTGGTCTAGACTGAGGATAACTCAGTTGAAATCAGTTACTTAGCCTGGGTAAAGTTAAGACTCATCCTGTGTTTTCTGTCTAACTCAGGGGTTGAACTCCTACTGTCGTTGAGCTGATGGGGAATTTCCTAAAAAGTATCAGGGAAAACTGTGCCAAGAAATTCCATATTTCATCTTCTGGGAGATTTATCTAGGTTCTTCTGTAGTTTCTTTTTTGCTCCTCTGTCAGGGGAATGAAGGAATATTTAGCCTTCCAGCTCAGTGTACCACTACTTGTACCTACATTTTTCCAGAAGTTTTTCAGTGGAATAGCACATACTTGTTTAATTAAATGGGGGTGGGATGGGCTTGAATGGAGAGACAAAAGCTGTTAGATTTCTGTGGAGATCTCTGTGTGTGCACTGCCTGTGATCTCTGTGGCTGAGAGGTGGCAGGGTGTAGAAGGAAGACAGCAAATATTTGACCAGCTGCCTCTCTGCAGCCCACATCTGCAGGGTTTGGCTGAGCCCAGCACTGCATGCACACCAGCAGATATTTTCCCTGTGATGCTCCTTCAAGAGAAAGCTGGGGGCAGGGATACTGTGGGTCTTTTCAGGCCAGCCCACTTCCTTTCATCCTTTTCCACCCCAAAGGAGAGGGGAAACCCTGCCACAAAAGGTCCCCTCCCAGTGGGGACCAGGAGGCAAAAGGTAAAGGTATTTTGCCATCTATTTTCTTTCACGCAAATTGATTTAAAAATCTGATGTGTAAACAGAGCTGAATATTTATCAGGCTGCAACTACAGAGCCAGCTCCTGAAGCCTGGACTGAGTCCTTCCTCAGTCAGGGAGCTTTAACTCAGGAAACATCAGTAAAGGAGCTCAGTCTTTATCTAAAACCAGTAATGAGCAAAGGCACCATTAGCAGGAGATGCACATTTGATCCTCTCCTGGGCGTGTCCTGTGCTGCTGGCCCAGCACCCTGCCATGGTGTGTGGCCACAGGAAGCTGCAGGCAGACACCAGCCTGGGCCAGGCAGCATCCACAGCTCCTGGACCTTTGGACCTACTCCTCCCTTTGCTCCTGCTACCCGCACTCTTGCCCAGCAAATCACCCCACACCAACAACAGGAGGTGGCTGGAGTGTGAAGTTTCGAGGACAAAGAGAACTCCAGATTACAAACGCCCTGAAATACCTTGAGCTCTTTAGCAGTCAAATTACAGTGTGCTAGGACTTGGTGCTGGTTCAGGAGGTGTTTCAGAGAGCTGGAGGTGAAAGTAGATCTGTAGCTCATATTGTTATTTAGCCCTCAACAGAGTAATGGGCCAGGAGGAAATATTTCATGACACTGTGATATATATGTACCATAAAACAAAGCAAGTTACTAACCCAATTTTGCCCTCTGAAGTCCTGGTAATTAAAAAGTGTTACCCTGCAATGAAGTGATCATCTCCAGGGGGAGAGGAGAGCTACTTTAAATTCCTTTATGTCACCACCTGAATTCTGCATATGGGAGTTTCATTGAAAGCAGTGATTTCATTTTTTGAGTCAGGATATTATTTTGTGTGTTGCCTATGGATGGTGGTGAGTCAGTTCTAGCAGGCTGTCAAGTGACTTCCGGAGACTGGAGGAAAACAAGATGAACAGAAAAGCAATCTCTCACTTTCCCCTGGTATGTACAGGAGTGCCTTTTCCTTCCAGCCAGTTATGTGTTTATATTTTCTTCATTCCCCTTCTTTGAAAACAGACACTCCTTTGCTGAGATCCAAAAGTTCTGACTTCAGTGAGTTTATGCCTCATTATATACTGGAGAAAGTCTAGTGTCTGTAGTCCCTTCTATACTCAGTTTGCTGTTTGTCTCTGGGAATGAAAGATGAGGCAGAGAGCCTGAGATGAAATCCTGGACCCATTAAAGGCGAGAGGAGTTTTGCCATTGACTTGTCTGGGGTCACAGTTTTGCCCTAAGTCTTTTATTTCTGTCTTGTACAATGCCAGGCAGCTGTCAAAGCTGATGCCTAGTCGGTTCATTAGACTGACATGATCAGATTTCAGTTTCACCAAACCTAAACTGTTGGCATCTGCACAGAGTTTAGACCAGAGAAAAAAGCCAATTTTAACACAAAACATTCACACTTATATGAAAAGTTATGGTTTCCAGTATGAATACACATTGAGAATGCACCTAACAGTTTTGAAACCAGTTCAGTTTTGCAAAGTGATATAAAGAGAGCTGACGGTGCAAAGTGTGAACTCAAACCTTACTGCTTCCACAAGAGTTCTTCACAATGCAACCAGCATGGTTTGACTGTCATTACCTTGAATTTATACCAAAGCAGCATGGAGGCCTTAATCTTTTCTGTGAGCAAACAGTAAGCATATACAGGTAATAAGAAAGCAATATCTGCACAGGTTTGGAAACAGTAAACATTATGTCAGCACATCTGTGCATCTTGTTTGGACATAGAAATTAATTACCTGGAATTGACTGACAAAGCAAGGACAGCTTTCAGATTCTTACCTCAGTATAAAATACTTTTGCAATAGCTGTTTAAACTCAACAAGTTTCAGATTCTATATACTTTGAAGTTTTTACTGTAATATCACAGAAAACACGAATCTGAGTGCAAATTGTACTGTATATCTTCCAGTAATAAAATAAAGCTTGAAGGTATCTTTGTTTTAGAATTAGGCGCCTTCAGTGAGGATATCCTCAATCTACTGAGCATTGCCTTCTTCACAGGATAACAGCAATTTGGCTACTCTAGGTCATACCTTTGCAATAAAAATTCCAACATGTAGAAATTATAAGAGAAAAAAAAAATCTCTATAACCTGAAGATTTGAAGCAGCATTTTAGTTTAGCTTTTTAATCTGTCTCCTGCTTTTTCACTCTGAACCAACAGAATAAAACCAGACATTCCCCAGCATGGCTGACAGAACAGTTCTGAGAAAAGGTTGAAACAGTTCTGAGAAAAGGATGTATCACTACAGGAGTTTGTAATAAAGCTGCAAACTTCAGAAAAGGTGAGACAAAACTTTTCACAACATTGTCAGCCTTGATACAGCCACAGCACATGATCCTGTGTTGGGCAAAGCTACTGACAGTGGTGGGTGGGGGCTCAGGCTGGAAAAGGTTGGTGGGGTTTGGGCATTCTGCCAATAAATCCACATAATGCTAAGGCTAAAAGCCTGAATGTGCTCACACTTACCCTCATATTAAGCATGAGTAATTACCTTCCAATGAGTGGAGTTCCATGCATGTAAAGCTAATGCTACAGGGAAGACTCTATCCATATGATGGGAAGGCTGCTGGTACAGAATAATAACCCCCCACTGATCATTCCCGTATTTTTAGAACTGAACTTGGGCTGAACCTCTCTCAAGGTTACAACATTTTCTGGTAACTTATGTCCAGGCCTTCTGCATTTTTGGCTCCTGGCCTAGATAAGGACTTAAAGCACAAATAATCAGCTTAAGGGCTGTTTCCCATTTGAATCAGAGAGGAAGTAGGGGAATCTCACCGAGCTGCCTTTTTTCAGATGACTTCCAGTCCTATTTCCAGACCTGCAGGGTCTGTCAGCAAACCCTGCAGTGGAGTCCAGCCTGTTTTGGACTTTTTCCCACCTGCTGCCATGTTTGCTGAGTCTCCAGCAGTAGCCAGAGGGGCAGAGATCTGCCTGGTGGCTCTCTTGCTGTATAGGCCGTGGGTCCGGTCTCGAGAAATGCCCTGCAGACATCCTGCACATCTGACATGACTCCAGTGAAATTCTCTGCTAGGCATGCATCCTGTCACACATCACTGAGATCTCAATCTGAGTCTCTTTAGAGGAAATAAAAATATATACTTGTGTACTGTCCTCAGCCAAATCCCAGCTACAAGGGCTTTAAATAATTGCACCCAGATTTCTATACTCTTTTCTTTCTCTGTGCCAAGAATTTTTAATTCTTTCCCCCATCTGCCTTCCCGGGTTGAAAATCGCATCTTATTTGTTTTAATTATTTTTTAACTTTAATTTTGTTGGTGGAAGCAGGGTTTCAAGAGAACATGAATGAGATGCATGTTCTTACAGGAAGCCAGCCTAGGTAGTGCAGAAAGTCCAAACAACCAAGGTCACTTGGAAGTCCTGAATGTGTCTCCCTGACCCTGGCGACAAAATCCTAAATTCTGGTCTGGGTCATCTCCTCTGCTCTGCACAACCCGTACATGTGTGAAAAGCTATTCAATACTTTGGCCCTGCAGTTTCTGTTGGATAAGACCCATTAGTTTCTTGATTAATGTTTACTCTATAAGTTCCATTTGTCTTCTACTTGGCCTGCCTGTATTTTCCTTCCAAGCCTGTGTTCTGATCAGATGCCAGCCCCGGTGTCCAGAGCGCTGCTCTGAGCTGGGGCCATTCAATTATCACTGCATGCCATTTCCAGGATATGTTCATTATCACTGTTTTGCACAGGTCACGCTTCACAAGAACCAGTTGATTTCAGAGCACTGACTGAGGCGAGATACAAGTGTCTCTCAGAGGGGACAACTGCTGGGTGAATTCTTTTGCTGATTAATAAATTGACTTTCAGGAGGAGCACTATTTTTCATTCAACTAGTACTTTTTGTCCTCTCCTGAAACATAAGGAAAGTTCAAATCGATCTTTTAAAAAGGATCTAAAAGCTCACTGGTTTTCATTAAAATCAATACATTTGTTATTAACTAGCCCGAATTTAAAAAGGAAAAAAAAAAATTAAATAAAAAGCAATAGAACTAAAGCACACCTATTCATAAAAAGTAAATTTAATTTAGATAAAAACTGGGTTTTCTCTCCTCCCCTCCACTTCACTGCATCCTCCAAATTTGTTTTTAAAATTTAGTCTTGAAATGTTTTTTCTTCAGTACTTTGGCTTAACGTGTTGATTCATCAGAGGGGGGTATTTTGTTTGTTTTTTTGAAGTTGTTCTAAAATTGCATTGTTTTACCTGAATTTGTCCCACCAAAATGCATTTAGTAGTTATAAATTGCTAGGATATGCTCAGTGATATAACACATTTGCTTAAACATGCAAAATGATAGGTTCACAGAAATTCTATGTTTTTTGTCTTTCTGTAGCTCCTTTTTTTGGTATAGCTTCTCTAGGTAGCATAAATGTCAGGAATAGCATAAGTGTCAGAAATAATATGTTCTTAGATGCCTGTCTCTAACTTTCCTTAAAAGCAGCACTTTACAAAATTATGTTGACTGGTATTTTTTAGAATAATTGCAATACCTGGGTGTAGCAATGTTGTCCACAGTAGAAATTCTGTAGCTGGCACTCCATTATTAGCATTTTGATTGCACCAAATTTATCTTGAGATGAAAAGTAAACATCATTATCCTCACTGGAATGCAGTATACTTACTTTGCTCTGTAATTACAGGTCTGATCATTACCATTGCCTTTCTTCAATGACCCAGGAGTAGTAGAATATGGAGGTAGGATTAGAGTAATGTGTGATTGATGATGGCTGCTTTCATTACTCTATGTGATATAAGTGAGCACCTAACAGATGGATTTCATCACTATGTAACATATAAATTCCAGTATATGATAAATTTCTGTACCTCCAGTGTACTGCAATATTCTTTGCAGAAATAATGTATTATTTTAGTGAGAACTTTCATTAAATTACAGCTTATGCATTTTATTATACAGGGAGTTTTTTCATCTTACATTAATTTTTTTTTTATTGTTATGCGATATTTTTTTAAATGTCAAAAGATAATCTAGAAAATAATTTTCAGTTAAAAATGCAAGGCTAGAGAAGATATTATTGGGCTTTTCATGATTTGTGGCTCAGAGATGGCTGTTCGGCCTGAGAGCTTTACAAGAAGTTTTATTATTAATTGTTACACACAAATGGACCTTTCTCTTTCTCCTAACGATGAAGGACAGATCTTGACCTCTGCTCTGGGAAGACCAAATTAAGTAGACAGCTGAGGATTCTCCCAAAGAAACAGCTTTTATAACCCAAGGTTGCTCCTAAGAGCTGTTCTGGCATAAATATCTGCAGTCAACTCTGTAAAGATGGATCAAAGTTCTTTAGGAGAAGCAAAGCAGGCTTGGTGCTCTGCAATGTTTTCAGACTGTGAACATAGATTAAAAAATGCATTAAGTTCATAGTAAAAACTGTTAAATCAGCATATTTACTGATTTGCCAAGGTCTGGTCCTTAGCAGTGCCGTTAAATACTACCCTAGTTTGTTCCTTTAAAAAACTTTCAATGGATATAAACAGGATCATTCATGAACTGTCTGTTGAGGTATGACTCAAAAAAAAAAAAAAATTCAGCGTATTTTTTTAATTTCCTGTATTAATGGCTCTGTAAAACATGAAGTATTTACACAAGTGAATCCTTGTCCTTTTTAAAGACATGGCTTTGGTTTTCCTTGCTTCTCTCATAAAAGCCCAAAGTTCTACAAGCTCTGTTCTTTGTATAATCTTCTGCAGGCTGAAATTACACCAATATACTCACTTGCCATAAGAGTAGGTCTCTAAGTTCAAGCCATAGAAATATGCACACTTACTGCTCTAGGATACTCTTGGTTTATCTGAGGTCATTAAAAGTATTTTTAATCCTAAACACAAAAACCCAAAAATAATTGTATTTTTGTCAGGCAAATTTTTACATTAGGCCTCACAGAACAAAAGTTCCAATCCTTTACTGACAGGTAGGGTGCCACTTATCTAAGGTAACTGGATTTTCATTAGGTTCCTAAGCAAAATATTTTTAAGTTTCTTAAATAGGCAAACCTCAGAGTGAAGTCAATTTTACTGCTATTTTTACGTGCTTTTCAAAGCAGTGATATAATATTGCATAGTGACAGAGTCCCATCTGAGTGTCATCAGAAGAGACAACCTGAAGTGCTTACATATTTCCTTAATACTCTTTCTTTTACAGGTCTTCTCTTATGAGAAATTCTACAAAGAAACCTTCCATAGATTTAAGCTATTTTTAATGTGCTAAAAAAATACATGGGCACATTTTATTCCTCCAGAAAATGAATCCATAAGTTGTTGCTGACTTTAGCTGACCTTCATGCAAGTGTTTCATGATCAGTATGGAATGTGGGATGTCTATGTCTGTAAAATGTTTTGTTTGAAAATATAGTCCAATAACATTGATTTATGGTGATGTCTACTCTCTAAACCCTTATGGATACTGCATTTAGAATGAATGAAATAGTGACAGTTCATCACTCTGTGTGAGGTGAGCAGTCTTGAAGCGTGAATCACACTTAGACACGTCTAAGTTATCTAAGTTATTGTTAAAGTTCAAAAATACTGTTTATATTTCAGAGTTTTGTTGTAAACAAATAATTTATTGCTAGCTTCAATGCTTGTGTCTTTGGAAGGCGTATTCAATATTGTAAAAAAGTACAGAATAGTTTAAGATAAGTTTCATGATCAAGAAATAGATTTTTAAATAAAGAAAAAAATAGGGATTATATAGTTTGCAATTACACGTGTTTTAAATAACATTGGCTAACTGCAATATCCTGATGTACAATGTGAAAAAACCCCATAATATTAACATTGAAAACTGACAAATCTGTGAGTTGAAATTGAGATTTATGTCATGACAGGTTCATTATTTACTTCTCTGCGGATGCATGTCTCTGGTAATTGCATTGAATTTTTTTTTTCAGAAGAGAAACCATAAGATACATTGCTCTAAGTTCTCCTGGATTTCACAGCAGGCAGAAACAGGGTGAAATCCTAATAACTGATGAATAGCTCTCCGCTATATGTCCCAAGAGAACAAACTGAAAAAACCCACTACTGTTACACTGCTGTCCGAGGGCCGTTTAAAAGCAGCTTGTTAGCTGGACTGAGCAATAGAAATGCTTGCAGTTAAACTGTTTTGCTAGCAGGTGTTCCCACTGCTCTGGGAAACTCCTGAGTGGTTTGACCCATAACAGAGACATAACAAAATGAGGGGATACAAAAGGACCGTTTTTTCAAGAATTATCCATTAGACAGAAGTTTCACAAATGCACCACTAGAAGAACAGTAGCAGTGTTTTATTTGTGGAAGGTATATGAGGATGAGGTTCAAAATGTGCTGTGCAAACACACTGTAAGCAAATACAATCCCACAAAGCCTTGCAGACATGGTTAGTCTTCCAGAGTCCACATAACTAAGTCAATCAAAAATATAAAGTTAAAACATTTCTGTTCAGTCTTCCAGTCCAAATTAAGAAGAATAACATTCATATTTGATTCTATGCAGATATACACAACCTCTCTAATTTGCAAGAATCCATCAATGTCTGCTCATAAATTTTAATTCCTGATGAGTGAATTAAAGAACTAGAAATGGGTAGAATCAACACAGGCTACCCAAGGCCATGTTGTGTTCTGCCCTGTCTAAGAAGACAAGCACAAGCTATGAATAATCACTTGTTAGTCTTTAAATCAAATCTTTCTGGTTTTCCATGTAGACCATACCCTATTTTCAATCTGGTCTACAAAAAATGCCAGCAGGCAGCTGCTACAGACCAGACATGAGATCCCTGTCTGTGAGAGCGAATTATAGTTCCCCTCTGCAATGTCATTTCAGTTTCATTCTTTGAAATACATTATAGGTGACTCTGGATTGATGTTGGATGGAATATCATTATATGATAAAATAAGGCCTCTAAAGATATTATATGTCATTTAGTATGAAATTCTTACTCAATCTTCAAAAGAGCTCCTTTTCTTCAGACTCCAGGCTACAGTGCCAATAGAATTTTTAATGGGCAACTCAATGAAAATCCCAGTCATCTGGTATAACATGAGAACAGTACAGAGTGAGAAGTGCACCACCAGAAACCAATACCAGAAACTTAGCTTCTTACTTTACTAATGGTGGAATATAAAGCCCTAATAAACTGTGTCTTTGCAAGCAATTTTTATCATGTTTTGGATCTTTGGACTGGGGTTGTTCTGACATTGTTTTCTTGGGAATGACCTTCCTGGCTTAGAAGACATAGAATGCCATGCAAAAAATAGGCATAATTTATCACAGAGGACATTCTTTTCTTCCAGACTTCCTCTTCCTCACATGGAATCTATTAATGCTTCATTTAAGATCCTTGAGTGCATGGGACATACTCTCCTGTTTTCTTTATATTTATCTTTGACCCTATCACAGGTGATACACTTAATGCCAAAGCTGATATCCCTTGTAAAACGTGTCAAGAGGTTCAGTACATCCAGCCTGAAGGAAATAAATTTTAGATATAAATGGGAATGTGTAAGTTGTAAAATTTTATGCAGTAATTGAATATGTTCTGTTTAAAGTCACTTTAAATGTTCAACAGCAAGACTTACTACAAGGAGAACTAGAAAGTCATATAATAAAAAGAGAGAAGACAAAAGAAGAGAACACAAACTTGGAACATAAATGTCCTTATTTGAATTTATGTTTCAGCTCCCTAGCTCCCAATTATTTAAAAGGTTTTGGGCTTAATATGAAAGAAGAAAACAACAAATGGGGTTAGCTTTCAGTTTTGATCTAAAGTTTTTCCCTTGCTTAGGTTATCAGTGAAAAAGATAAGAAAACAGAGTTCAGTCTGATGCTTGCTAGCTCAATGCAAGGAAAATAGGAATTTGTCACACCCTAGTAAAACAGTAACAGCTTACACAATTTGACTCTCATTCCAAGGTCTAAATATTGTTTGTCTATTGATAACAGAGACAATGAACTGGCAAGATATTTGCTGTTCCTGGGCTCTGGTTGAGTGGACTCCTCTCAACAGGGTTTTCTATTGAGACTGTGACAGTCATTTTGATTACAGAAGGAAATCTCAAAGTGGTCTTGAGTGAAAGGGTCTTGGGAAGGATTGAGACTGTCCTGAGAAAAGATCTCACACATGCAGAGAAAAAGTGGATCAAGAAGGAACACACACAGGCCATGAAGATGTTGTCATTTTAAAAGATGGCAATTGGTTTCCAGTAGAAAGAGAAAATAAGGATATTTTAGCCACTGAAAATCAGCACAATAAATTACATTTGAAATGGAAGAAGAATGTTAAAACAGCTAAGAGGGGAAAGCACAATTTTTAAACAAACTTGAAAGTGAATAAGATTGTTAAATATATTGGAAGTAAGCAAATTTCTGGACAATTCCAGGAATTTTTCAGGTCACCAGGAACTGAGGAACAGCACACACACATACACAGGCACTTTGAATCTGTATTAAATATAGAATATGAATCAAGGATCTCATTCACCCACAGATCAGGTTTGCATGGTATGATCTTTCAGTCTGTTAAGAGGCAAAGAATGTTTTTTACAACCTCCAGCTTCAGGGATGAGTCACTTACCTAACAGGGTAAGTTTGAGCAGTATCTGTTTCTCTGAGCTGGGTCAGAGCCAGGGTGCTTCTGGCTGTTGTCACCCTCCTCCCCAGGATGCAGCTGTAGGATCAGAGTGCTGGGAATCTAAAAACACCACCCACTGATCAGGGGAAAGTGCAATCTGCTTGATAAAAAAGTACACAGGGCTATCATAGATCTTTATTTTCTCAACATTTGTGTTTGTCAACCAAATACTGCATATTTCTGTACCAAAAATGCCTCCAGGTCTTTGTCCAAAGAATAATACAATTTTATTGCACTGAAAGGAGTTAGAAGCAGCCGAACTGATGGCAAAAAAACCTACCTAAAAAATTATAGACAAAACCGTATGGTAGTTTCAAAAAAATGAACAACTCTGCAGAACCATGCACTGTGATTCACTAATCACTCTCCTTTACACTTTAATCAAGCAAATATAGCCATCTCAACTTGTTTTATTCAAAAATTTAATTTTTTTTCTTCCAGTTATAACCCCCTTATGCAACAATTTAGCACAATTATTTCTTACATGTATCCCATCACCAGTTATTTCAGTGCAAAAATAACCTGAATAGAGTTCTTTGTCAACATAATACAAACCATAACCCAGCTTATTAAACCCTTTTGGGGGACTTACCTGGCTCAGAACACAGTTATTATGTCACTATTATTTTTTTCTCTGAGTAAATCTATATATCTATCTTGTTAACAACACCATTTAGAGTTTCTTTGCATGAAAACAATCAGTTTCATTACGATCAGAAGGATTAACAGACAAGAAGTGGCATTAACATTATATAATGAACGAAAATTTTGCCTGTATAGAGTTTTGTAACAGAATATTCACTTCACAAAGTCGGAGGGATATCGTCAGCTCTGTAAAGCAACACAAGCTGAACAATTCTCTGAGGATTATTCAGGGAGGACAGGACAAAACAGAGTTCTGAGGTATTGTAACTCCCATTTCTTTGCTGAGGTATTGTAACTCATTTCTTTGCTTTACTCATTAGGCACCATTTCTTCATTTATTTTTTTATTCTCTCTAATACTGTCTGAAGTAATCATAAATTAGTGGATAAAACAGAACAATGAAAACCTGGTTGTTTCTTATCAAGCAATTATGATTTTACTCCATGAACTAGTGTATTAATCAGTTTCCTTTCCCCCAGCTACTTTTTCTTTCATAATTGTGCTTGTGCTGGAAAGTGGTTGGGTTCTTAAATTACTTCAGGGTTTTCCTCCCTTTGGAAGACAGAACTAGCTATTTATAGAGGCTGAGTCTAGGACAGGTTTGAGCATCTACCTCCATGAGGAGACTGAAGTCATTGTCAGATCCAAGTGTAGGGAGGGAGAATAGGTAAAATTCTGTCCCAAATGTAGGTCCACTTTAACTGGCAGTGTAACTATGAACATTTTTTTAGCAGCTGTCTGCTGTGAATTTATGATAACTGATGTTCATTTGAGATTAGAAATCAGATTAGTTAATTTGAAGTGCCTTGGAGGAAGTCCCCAAAGGTTTCAGCTCATGTTGAGGCACATGTCATGTCTTCCATCAGCAGGTATTTGTAACCAGAAATTGAGATATATTTCAGTAGTAAATATAACAGTTATTGAAATCATTAATTTATAACTTTCTCCAATAAATTTTTTCAGTGATGTACCTGATTTCATTAATTTAGATTTTTTTTTTATTGAAATAGCCACAGAAGTCTTAGATAAAGTGTTCTTAAAATCCACTGAAAGTTGGAACATCAGTTATGACTTTCTGATGTTCTGTAAACTAGTTTTTCTGATGACTACTGTTCTCCAATAACAATAGTTAAAGAAAGATAGTGCTGGTTTTTAAACTATGTTGTAAATATAGCATAAATATCTATTCAAATAATGTCTTACAGCTATGGGGCTTCATGCTGTGTACCTGTTGTAATATCAGAAGTTAAAAGATATTTTCACACAGGATGTACAAGGGTAGCAAATGGCAACATAGGTAACCCAACATAAAACACAATCTGCATGCAAAGACAGAGCAGACACTAACACCATGCTGGTATCTCTAGTGCTTAAGAAAAGGTGTGTAAAAGGCATGCAATTACTTAAACTGCTGTGCTGCATGACAAGTTGTGGGTGTCCCATCCCTGGAAGTGTTTGAAGCCAGGTTAGATGGAGCAACCTGATCTAGAGAAAGTGCCCCCACCCGGGGCATGGGGACTGGGACTGAAAGAGCTTTGAGGTCCCTTCCAGCCCAGGCACTTCTATGATTCTGTGCTTCAATATAGTTGCTGCAATTTCATTTCCAAAGTAGCTGCATCTTGCCTAATTTTAAACACAATGGAATTATGAGACTTTAGATTAACTTTTCTACAGATACATGAATAGGGAAAGCATCCTGTTAATTTGCTGCAGCATCCCCAGATCTCCAAAGACCAGAGTCTTTGAATTCATTGCAATCTCAATCATTTTAGGAAAGTGTGGAGACCAGCAGTTCTGTGGAGCAGTGAATACTTTTTATGGTAAGGTGTGTAAATGGCTGCCTCCATGCATTGATTCATAAATTAATTATGGAATTACCTGCTATTCTTAAGATATATGCTAGCCTCTTTGTTTCATACTGCTAACAGGGACCATCCATCTGATTGTCTTTTCTTTTAAAATAGGGCTATTAAATTTGGGTGATCAGAAGAATGGGGTGGGTCCTCAAAAAGATATAATTTCATAGCAATATACATAAATGTACACATATACATTTCTATCTCTGACAGGAATGATCCCAGGTTTCTTTTGAGGTTCATTTAATTACAATGAAGGCTTCCTAAATAATTACATGGATGATACACCCTCTTCAAAGTGGGAAAGGGGAAAAGAATAGCTTACAGTACAAGTCTGAGCCAGATTGTAGATCTTTTCTCTTTTCAGATTTGGAGATTCCCGTAAGAATTTAATTTGCTGAAGAATTTAGTTGCCAGACTCTAGGACCTAAGACACTTAGGATGTTTCCCTGTGATATACATGTCCTCCCACCAAATCAGAGCTTTTTCTTTTTTTAACACCAGCCATGAAAAGAATAGGGTAACTCCTGCCACACTTACTCAGGAAACATATTTTCCATTGTTTTGCCCGAAAACTGGTTCCTGATAAGTTGTAGTTTATATAAATGGACTTTTTTTATAGATGATACTTACTAAGAACAGGCTTTTACACATACATCACCAGTGTGGAGGATAGGAGCAAGTGTGTCTAAACAAGGCATGTTTGCATTAAAGGAGGTGGGAAAACATTAGGAGACAGAGGAGTAGTATGAGGACAAAGAAGGAAGATCTGTGAGGAGTGAAAGAAAAGAAACAGGCCTAAACCACAAAACAGAGAAGCAGGCTGAGGTGAAAAAGTGAAAGGGAGGCTTGAGGTAAAAGGCAACAGGATCAGAACTTGTAGTCTAGAAATCTATACAAAGGAAGCACAAAGGCACTCAATCTGAAACAAATAAAGTGATCCTTGGCCTCTCAGTATCTCCAAAGGAAAGGGCAAACTGCAGAAAGGAAGGAAGGATCAGAAGCCTCATCTAGGGAAAGGGAGAATCAGATTTTAATGCACAATGCTGGATTTTTACTGCTTGCAAAATTGTCTTTTCGGATAACACACGAATGGAATTTATAGTGTTTCATTCTTTAATACAAACCATGCTTTCTGCTTTTATCAGCTCCATCCTGCATTTGTTGCAATATTCAGCTCATTTCCCTCTCAGCATATTCATCGCAAAGGCTTTTTGGACAGGAAGAGCGGAGAGGGAAGTATTTTAAATGCATGCAACATTAGAGTCTAGTACAGCTCTGAAAATTGTAGACCACCTTTTCAAATAACTTCTCCTTTTGCTGTAGCTTTCTGGAGCAGAGCTGAGTGCAGTGCACTGACTGGATGGAGCTTTCCTGTCGTTTGCTGTCTGGGTGAGACAGCACTGGCAGTACTCACTACCCATTAAAATAACCTTCCAGCCTCATATAAAACAGGGTTTAATAAAAGAGTGAGATCAAGTCTTTCTTCCCAATAGGGGAAGAAGGGCTAAATTGCAGCCAAAACAAGCTCAATATTATCCACCGTTTCAAATTTTCCTTTCCTTAAGACATCCAAAGGTAATTTACTGCTCTTAAAGCCCAACAGAAAATATTGATCTGCTGTAGATTTACCTTTACACACGTGGGTTCAAGCACACACCTCCTTTTGTAGCAATCTTAATTAGCATCTTTTTTTGGCTGCTACCTATTTACTGTTCCCTAGTGACACGGGAAATTCTCTCTCTTTGGAGTAAAGGAAGCCCTAGGAGAATTAAATGTTCAGCTGTAATAATCCAGCTACTTTGAAGTTGATATGGAACTCCCCAAGAAATAATGTCTGTCTAGAAGTTCAGTGTTTTTCACCACGTACCATACTGAGCATAATGATGATTCCTTCAAAACTTTCAGTGCAATCATTTTTTGTTCTCTTTTTAGTCTGATTTGAAGGCTGAGTTCCACTACAAAACAAATTTTCAAATGAAAATCATTAAAAAAGCTTGCCAAACATTTCAGTTTGAAAGTGTCAAAACAAAATTTTCTGACCTTAACAGAACGTCTTTTCTTCCTGAAATAAAATTGTCGAATTTGTCAGGTTTCTGTAAAACATTTTACTTGGACGCATTGGCATTTATAATCTCTGATAAAATGTTCTGTCAAAATATTCCCAGCTGGCCCTATAATAAGGCAGTAGAGATTTCCACCAATTGAAGACAGGTCTTTTTTGTTCAGATACAGCCATTATAAGAAGAAATATGTACATACATAATGAAAATGTTCTATGTAGACCCTTGTTTTTATTACTCTTTGCTATAGTTTTCTCCAGTATTAAAAATGAAAGATCAGGATGGGAATGTTCCCTTTATATTTGCAAGTAATCAATTTAAGTTACTTTGTAGAAACAATAGGGAAAAAAACCAAACTGTTATATTACCTGAAAAATATTCAGCTGTTCAGGGAGAGCCTTTCTGGAGAAAGTTAGTTTTTTTCATTCTTTACAAAAAAGTGCACATTATTAAACCATGTGCTATGCTGCAAAATAAAAGCACATAGATATTAATTTTATGACCACAGCTATCTAAAAATTCAGCCTATCTAAAAATATCTAAAAATGTTGGTGTGAAAATCCTATGAAAAAAATAGTGTCATAATGAGAAATTTTTGTTTTTCTGACTAAAAACTTCCTTTCGTATATCAAAATCCCACATTTTGGCAGTACTCAACAGTTATGACATATCACTTAGATGGAAATAAACCCTTTAATGACTGTTCCACTAATGCTACCCATGTCATATATTCCCTGGCCCTCTGCTGAAACCATTACACTGAAGTCCCATCTGGTTCTTATGTCAGAGGACTACAGACACTGGCATCACCACTCAGTAAAGATTTTATTTTTGCTACATGGATTTTTAAACTGTGTAGTGAAATTGATGAACAGACCACAAAGTCATGCTACTGTAAGAGAGAAAATTGCCAAAAGATGACAGGAGGCAGTAGAGAAATAAGGAGAGAGAACTGGACTAAGGAATTAAAACCTCTCTCAATAAAACTTCTTTTTTTTTCCTAGAAGTCTCAGTGTAATGCCAAGGTTAGTGGCCAATTTAGGCTCCAGCTTGGATTTGGATTTATTGGGAGAGAACAGGGTAGAAAGGCTGGCAGCTCTGAGGTGCTGCAGTGTGATGAGCAGCCCCTCATCCTGAGCTCTGCAGCCTCTTGTCACAGCCAAAACACAGGAGAGCCAAGACATTTCTGCTGTCCATCCTCATCCTCACCTCACGACACATTCATGCAAGCCAACCAGCACTGATTTTATAGCATGCAGACTCAGCAAATGAAAGTAATTAAAAGTATAATTTGGAAGGATGTTTATGCAGATCTTATCAATGAGAAATGAAGTTAGCAAATGCCTATAGTGAAAGTCTGCTAAATGAACTTGTTTAAAAACTCATAAACAGGCTCATTTCTCTAAAAGATTGGAAGGAGTTGTTTAGAGTTCCCAATCCAATTAATAATATGTTATTTTTAATGTTTTGTTCTGGTTGTAGTCCAATGATATGCTGTTCCCTATTTTCAGTATATATCATCCTACATCACAAGCACTGGGTTTGATTTTCCCAAAATTTCTATTTTCCTGACTGTTTTACAGCTGATGCTTTTAAGCCTGTTTAGCAGGGCAGACTGGTGCATTGCTGCAGACATGGCCAAAACTTCCTCAACCTCAGCTAATACCTATCTGGAGATGCCACTGCAACTTGAAGTGCACAGACTGTAACTTGTTTTCTTTCCTGCTTGGCAGTGATTCACAGCTTCCTCTCATTTGTTCCAGTAAGTTTATTCTCAGTGAAATCCAAAGAGGTTAAAAGAAAACAAGATCTGAAAAGAGCTGAGGGGGCAGGTTATGGTGTGTGGATGTGCACAGCAATGCTAAGGAGGGGAAGAAAAGAGGTGAAATGCAAGCATTGAGATCCTGAGACTTTAGTTTAGAGAAAGATTTGCAGAAGGAATAGGTTACATACATATTATCTGTTCAGGCCAGGATATAATCCCTATTTCTGTTAGGAAGATATCCATAGTATAAAAAATATGCATTTGTATTATGATATAAAATAATGTTACATAAATAGTAGTGCTACGAATTTGCAAGTGTCAAGAAAGACAGAATAAGGCTTCCAGATTTGTAGTAAAATGAAATTAGAAACATTGTCTCTACCCAGAGGAGCCAGCTTGAAGTAGATAGCAAAACAGAAATTCATCCCACCTGAGGATTTCTTCTCCCTAAAGACAGGTAAATACAATCCTAACTGGTGATTCTTTTTTTTTTTTTTTTTTTTCCCCACTTTCATCTCATAATGATTTTTTAAAAGCCTGTGCTTTCAATACAGTATTGTTCCAAATCTGAAGGATGTTTTCAAAATTACTTATTTCTTCTTTTCTTTAAGCAGAGTTGTGATAGACATTTAATTTTCTAAACTTGGATGACATGAGAACAAAAGAATATCTTAACGTTTCTTCAAGTATTTCTATCACTGAGAGTGTTTATTGAATATAGCATATAATTTTCAAATTTAATCTCTAGAACTCCTGTGTTTTGTAATATTGAGTTTACTCACTGAAAATTAGATACTCCCTGGTGTAAAAAATCTCCACACAGAACTTTATGAAATCCCAAACTGGAAATTTTCCTCACTTCTTAAAAAAACCTGTTCTTAAAATTAAGTCATTTAAGCATTTGAGGAATGTTTTAGAGATTAAATGTCAGGCCTCAAGAGCATGAAGACTAAGGCATTGTTTCTATCTATATCCTTTGCCTAGAAATCCCCACTCAGCTGTGAGGCTGGGGCAATGAATCAGTGGTGGCTGAAGTTAATAAGAGGCTCCTTTTCTAGTTCAGTGAATAGCAGCTAATTCCTTTATTGCCTGTTGCCCTGTACAGTCACCTTCCAATGCCATCTCTTTTTCTCCTTTTACAGCAGCTTTGCTTCAAACATAGAGCAAATCAGCTACTACAGGTTTTGCCTTCTTTTCTCTTTAAAAGTAAGAGGTTTGTTTGGTGGTTTTCTAGGTTGTTAGTGTTTTGAGTTTTTTTGTATGTGTGTCTGTGGGTTTTTGTGGTTGGTTTTGGTTTTTTGTTTTGTTTGGTTTGGTTTGTTTCTTTTTAATTTTTTTTTTATTTATTTTTCCTCTTAAATAATAGTTCCACAGAACAAATTGTCTGTCATTAATTCAATATTCTTAAGTAGCCAGTCTTCACTGACATCCATAGACTGATGCTGAATAATTTACTATTTCTGTGAAGCTAAGTTCCAGTTTATTGATACCCTATTTGAGAGCTGCTAACTGAAAGTGCTAGCATGTACTTCTCATGTCTAATACCATGTAGAGGTATTACACAAAAAGCACTTATCTGGAAACAGAATAAAAACCCCTCAACAGAAGTTACTATTTGTTTGGAGTGTGTTTAAGCATGTGAACGTCTTGTTTATACATTATGGGTGCATTTTAAATTTAATTTTATGGCAGTTTCCACTAAAACACTGATAAACCAAATTATAACTGGAGAAAGGTATTGTCTCTTGCCTGCCTCCTTTATTATCATGTAATCTCCTGGATTTTAATTCCCACATATTACAAATTCTCTGAGTACTCTGCTTTCCTTATTATACAGATATCATAATTCTAAGAACTAGTGCTATTTGTCATGATAGGAAGGAGCATTATAGCATAATGAATACTCTCATTTCCTCTAATTTTTAATAAAAAGTTTAAGCAGTTAAACTGTGCATTCCACTGGTGTTCATTAATGACACTGCATATTTTAATGGTGTATTTATTATGCAGCCATACAGACAGAGTGGAAAAGATGTTCTGAGGGTATTTTTTTAGTTTCCAGTTTCAAATGTTGCAGGCAAAATGTAAAAAGACCTTGTCTTGTATATAGATGCATCTGGCAATTCCCAGATGAACTGCTTTGGAAAACTGAAGGTGCCACTTTTTTTTACATTAAAACATCTTCCAGAAACATGGATAAACAGATACCTGGGCTTTCTGTTGGCAGAAGGCAGCTTCATTGGGAGTCACAGAAACAACCCCTGTGCTTCCATCTACAAAATACTGAAGTGACTTGACAACTATCTTTGATATCCTTGTGATCACCTCCTCTTGAATATTTTTGGCAACCATCTTCCCTTATATACTTTAAGAGCAGCAGACTGGACCTAGCTGGTCCCTGAACTGTCAATGGTTATTATACCAGCTCTCCCAATCAATGTGGTTCCCCTACATTCATCCTTCATATTTTATATAACTTTGGTCAGCACTGCAAAAAGGAATGCAGCATTAGCCCTGAAAAACAATTTAATCTTCATGCATGGTGATTTAATTCTAGGGCTTTCTGAGAAAACTTTCCAAAGGTGCCCATGAAAGCTGTTAAATTATTCATTGTGAATAATATTTATTCCAAATACTTTTTCCTGCTTGAAAAACAGGCCTTGTATTTGTACAGGATTATCTGCCAAGTAGCCTAAGGGATAAAGTCTCTGTCCCTGGTTCAGTGACAAGCAGTCCACTCAAGCATTTGCCTGTTCTTCATGGAAACCCTTTGCAGGTGATTTCACACGTGCTGCCAGCAAAGTAGGCAGAAAGAAAGCCAGAGTAGGAACAAGCATTTTGGGACAGATACGTAAGAATTGGTTAAGCATGCAATGCACATGCATGTCAGTGTTTTACACCATAATTACTTTTGTTGGAAGTGGTTTTCTTTATGTCTCAGGCTTTCTAAATTCCAGTAAATAATATGCCACAAGCAACAACAACTGAACTTGCTGTTTCTGTTCATTCAAACTGCCACAATTCATCTGCATTATTATTGATGCAGCTGGAGAGTACACCATGATAGTGACATTTGCTACAAAGGCATTTCCCTGTAAGGAGAGCCTGATCCTTTTCCACTGACTATGCTGGTTGCAACTTTCAAACTGATAACAATTTTCAGTCACTACCAATCTGGCTAATAAAACTCAACCCAATAATTTAGATGTGAAAGTCTATCGTGTGATTATTACAAAATTCCTGCACTTCTGCCCCCTCCTGGGACTATTCAAAATTAGGTGCATTTTTGGTGCCACAAAATGATAAATTGCAGAATATTTCTAGAGTTTAAATATTTCTGAGAGAGCAATTCTTCACTCCCTGCTGTTTACAAGGGAAATATTGTCTACAAATAATACATTACATTAACTGTCCTCTTTATCATAAAACCATGTTGAATACTTGTAACATTTATAAAAAGACACCAACTGATTGCAAGATGAGCGTTACCCTTGAGCAAATTATGAACACATTTATTTCAGTCTTATGCGTTTGAAACTAATTTTCTGGTAATATCAAAAGTGTTCATAGAATTAATTTCCTGTCAGTTCAGCAGTATTCAAGTGAATATTTTATGATTTTGCATTAGCTGTATTTGTCTAGAGTTGTGACATGATCGAGTCATTCTCTGAGGGAAACACATTAATAATTAAACTCTGTCCAATGTGGAGTGCTAAAGATGACAGCATAATTGTACATTTCAGAGACCGTTTCACAAGGCAGAGAATGAGAATCGCCCTGCCACCATTTAAATGTCAATTTAGAATTTCTTTCTAAAATTAAAACAGTGTTGCAGAAAACAAAGAGAAAAAAGGAGGGGACAGAAAAACTGAAGCCAAATTTGAATCCTTGTGCCCTTTTTGCGTTCCCTTTCTTTTAAAATGTGAGCTAAATGTAAATGGCATTCCAAGAAGAAAAGGAGAAGGGAGAAGGTAGATAAATGATCAGCTATAAGGCTTTTTCCCTTTCTTTTGGCTATATAATATCATCACTGGTTGTAGTGCTAGAGTTGTTTAGATGATAAATGAAATGTGCATAGATTAGCTCCAGAGAAAATACTGCTACCTGACACTGAAAGCTTTGATTGGTTTCATCCCTTACATTTGACTCTTTTTTGCCCTGATAACTTCAGCAGTATTTTAAGATTTTAATCTACTTTCTAGTCAAATACCCATGGATGGATCACTATTTTATTTATTATTTATGTTTCTTTTTCAGCTTCTGAAAGTAAGACATTATTGGGCTTTAGCTAAAAAAAATTCCGCAATTTCTACGGAATATATTTTGCAAGCACTTAAGTTTCTCCAGTGAAAAGTGCCTGTGTTATTCTGGAGAGACAGCTGAGCCACATTTACCAGTTGTGTATGCAGACCACTTAATGAGCACGTGTTCTTAGAAAATGCATAAATTAGAGCTATATCAATGTTTCTGTATGACCCTCTTTTTTCCCCGCAGCCTGTGCCTGTCAGCATGCCAAAGATCCCCTTTAGACTCGAGTCCAGGTGATGCTCCCTCACTCCCTGCATCTTTCACCACTTTCTCCCTACAGTTTCATACAAAGACCCGAGTAAGAAAATGTAGCTGGACAGACTCAAGCAAATACAAATAAATGCAAGAAATCTCCCTTCTGTTCCTGTGTTTTAGATCCCTGCATGTTTCCTCTATCTTCCATTTTCCACTCTCCTACTTCAGCCTTACAGAGCTCACTCACTGTTCTTTCACGTTCTCCCTCCCGATAAATCCTTCCTTTTATATAAAAACATTTAGCAAATTGTATCCCCTTCTTACCATTTCAGTGCACATTCATCTGTGCTAAATCTTTTCCCTCATCCATATTTTCCATCTCAAACATTTAGATTATAAGCAGCTTAGGAAAAGCATTTGCTCCTCTGCCTCGGTACCTCATCTACCACAATTGTTACTTGGCCACTAGCATATGAAACATGATTGATCATAATAACTCATTTCATTTCACTCAACTTACATCTCTATGGTATAATTCTAGAACTATTTAAGGCAAACAGGAGCTTTAAATGTATACAATCCCTGTGTTTTAAGGGGCATGTTTCAGATTTTTTTTGTCCTACAAATATGGAAAAGGAATATTTGATCTCAATGGTGTGCCAATTTCAACAGTTGGTGTTATTTTCTGAGCCAGTTAAATGAAAAGAAAGCAAGCAGAAGAGAAATTTCTATGATGCTAAAAGTGATTGATATCCCTTATCACTGTTTGTGTCTGCTCATAGTTGGGATCTCACTAGAAATACAATTATCAAGAACTACTTAAGTTTGTATTTACTAGGGATTAATTTCACAGCAAACATCAAATTTCACTATTATTTTAACATATCTAAGAAACAGTAAAAAAGAAAATTTGAGTATGAAATTCGCACTAGAAAGCCAGTGATTTTTGGCACCTCAATTTTTACCTGTACATTTCTAAAGACAGAGAATGTTGATGGACAGTTCAGACACATGAAATGAAAAAGAATATCTTAAAAACATTATAATAAAAAAATATTTATAAAGCTGTACTGCGTGAAAGCATGACTAGGCCAAATTACAACAAAATGAAAGAACACTTTTCTTCATGTTAGATAACTAAGATATAGTTGCTTTAAATTATATCCATGTCTGTATAAACTAGCAGTTAAATATCTTCTGACAAGTGGTTCATTTTTTACTGACATTTCTTTATATTACTTTCCTGTTTCAGTACAGCTGTCCATGCTGGGTGAATTCATGCAGCCATTAAACCACTTTTAAATTCTATAAAACTAACTAAAGCAAGAGAGGCTACTTTTGACAGCTACTCTTGACTCATATAAAAAATACCCATTCTAACTTTGCTATGAACTTTTGTCGAGCAAGATCCCCTTACTCTAGTAAAACACTTGACCAGAGAATAAAGCACAACTCGTCAGTGTTCACCACACATTTCATTATTTCTGACCACACTTTCACCATGTCCCTTGTTCATTCCACTTTCAACAAATGAATTCTCTCTAGTATTCAGATATCTGAGCTTGAGAACAATCCATTGCTTGTGTTTGTTGAGGGTTTTTTTCCCAAATATTTGTTTATATAATATGTTAGAATAGATTGAAGTTTTTTTCAGCTGTCATCCTTTGAAAATTGTGTAAATAAGATCACACAAGATACTTTATGATTCACATTATTAGGAGGCTGATAAATTATTTCATCTTAAATTCTAACAGTAGCTAATATTAGAGAAGCTGATAAGATTTATCAGATATTTTTTTTCCTTAGAATTTTAAAATACTCCCCCAGAACATTCTTTTTGAGGTAATTCATCTTTTATTTCTATGGAGTTATCTAGAAGAGAGTGATGGCATGACTCTACAGGCATATGATGTCTAGAAGTTAAAATTCTGTCCTTTTTGGGCAAAGAATAGTATTCACAATACTGGGAGACTCTAGTTCCCTAGTTCTAGGTCCCTTTGGTCCATCTGTGGTGCAGTGAGAACACAGAACACTGTAGGTGTGTAAACCTAGTTTAATAAATATTTATTTGTCCCAGCTATTCATTAGTAATTAAAATGTTAACACCAATGTTTTAGCAAAGTCTAATGTTGTGCTTGCAGATCCTGGGATTAATACACTACAAAAAACACTTTCTCAGCAGTAGAAAGGAAGTCAACCAGACCCTTGGTCTGCTATTAAGTTCAGCAGTTTTTCATTTTAACCACCAAGAGGTCTGCAATAAACTCCAAAGAAAACTTTGCAAGACTACACAGTGTATTTGAAGCAGCAAATATTTTCTGTATCTATGAATTTTCAGATTGGAAATAAACCTGTAGGCAAAAAATGCAGTCCTTCAGAAGAAATGAGAATTGGTGTTATTCTAAATCCAAGTCAGGTCCAAATTTAAAACCATCCCCTACATAAAATAAGAAAAAACCACCATGTCAGGCAAAGTCAAATTCCAATGAACAGAGAGCTTCATTTTAGCACTTGCAGTGTCATGCACAGGGAGCTGAGCCAGTAACAGCAGTGTGAATCCCAGCATGGGTTTCTGATTTCTAGTCAGGTTCTTCCCTGCTAACTGCTGTTTATTTCAACTGTGTTTTAAGGGCTGTTGCAATCCAGCAGTCTAGGGAGGAATGCTTCTCTTAGTTCACATAGAACAGCCCATTTTCTTGTTCATTATACTATAACCTTAGTAACATAGGTGTTTCTTGATTAGAAGTAAATCTTCAGAGATTTTTTCCTTCCTTACTGTTCCACCTTTGGAGCAACTGAAACCTCAATTAAGATGTCATTTTACCCATCTAATGTCAATGTTGTAGCTTTTTCAGCTCTATTGACACTTCCTTTCTTTTGTTTTGTCTTAGTATACCCTAGATTTTAGTATGCTGAGCCTTATTCTTGCATTACAATCTGTGTACATTGTTGGTACAGTTCCACCCATAAAATTTGTCCTTGCATTCATAGCTAGAACATCATTAATGCAGAGGTGGCACACTTTTGCTAATATTAGTACCATCTGACAGTATGAAGATCTCTTCATAGCCAAATGAGACAGAATAACTTCCCCAGACAGTGATTGAAGGCACTCAGGATCCTACGTTTTACCACACATTACGTAAGTCACTTAGAGTTCAGTGTCAACAAATTAATTTTCCATTCCCTAAAATTAGAATTTCCATATACAAAACAGTTATTATACAAGTACCAATCTATACTTATTTTTTTTTTCATGGAGTGTTGATAACCTTTTGACTAAAAAGAATAAAAGTTACTATTCTGATTTAAAACAACAGCAACAACACCCACCCCCACCACCCACCCACCCATCCCAACACACACCCCCACCACTGAAATAAAAATCTCAACAACCTTTCTCCCCAAAACAGACTGGTTTTGCTTCCTCTGAGTTCATGAGGAAGCCTTACAAAAACAGCACACTGCCCATCCAAAACACTGGCTATTTAGAACAAATGTGTCCTGCAGGAATTCATTCTGGATCTCGTGTGTCTGCTAATGATGATGATTATGATGAATAACTGGCTTTTGCTGTTGCTTTTTCTGCTGATTCCTCAGTTCTTGATAGAAGTATTGTTGCTACAGTTATTGCTTCTGGTCCAACTGCATAATGTGAGCAGAATCCACAGAGACACAAACAAGCTCTTTAGCAGCCAAGTGAAGAAACCTGTAATTTTGCAAACAGGAAAAAGCAAAATTGCTGGTGATCACCAAATAGCACAGGAGGTGTGCCACAGAGAAAAGTCCTACAAGAACTGGGAGTGGTTCTGGGTCATGATGTTTTAAAGAAACTTGGGACCTTAGGTTTTGGGGGATTTTTTTTTTCCTTTTTTCAATTAACTAGAGTAGCCATGTATTGAAAGAACCCCAAAACCTAACAACAAAGCAGTGGAGGCAGGATCTGTGCTTTATTTATACCATTGGCTCAGATGTAACAGGCATTGGCACCACAAATGGTCACTGCCAGAGCCAACTGGGGACATGACTGTTGGTATTATCTTCTGGTAAGTGATCCCCAGGCATATTTAAATTACAACTCTTTTTTAAATAGTCAGGTTTTTTCCTCACATGCTTTATAGCACTTAACATGTATGGCTCTTTAATGAACAGGGCTACCCTAAAACACCCTGAGAACAAAGTAAATCTAAGATAAGCATATTTTAAAAAGATCAGCAAACATAAGCAAATGTTTTTGATCTACAGCCAGTAGCTAAAAACCTTCAAGTGCTACAAAAAGCAACAAATGGTCTTTCTAATCAGCTTTGGAGCCTAAAAAGATATCAGCTGTTTAATCTAGGACATAGAGTATCATTTACAGGCAGCCTAATATCATAAAGATCTAATGACTAGCAAGATACTACAGGATACTGTCTTCTATTAATTTCTTAATAGTCTTGTCCTGCAGCACAAAAGCTCCTGTCATTAGCACCGTTGATATTTTCATAATCTAGGGAACTTTTATGGAATTAATGAACTAATGACACAGAGCTAGAACATTACCGTATTTCTGTAAGTAGGTGCAGCCAAGTATTTGGCTTTACAGGTAAGGCTCCCAGACCTTCACACATCTGAGCACAGATCTGCTACCAAGGCTGACAGAAATAAAGAGATGGAAACAGCTTTGGGCTAAAAGTTTTCTCCTCAAGAGAGATCATTTTCTCATGCCTGTCTGCAGGAGGTTGGTGTCTTTCCACACTCTACTTTCCAAGAAACAGAAAAAAAGGACTCTTGAAGTATTGGTGAGTAAAGAGAAAAACAGCTCTGAAAACTGTGAGAAAAAGACTCATGAGCAGATTTAGACTTTTAGGACAGCTGAGGGGAAATTATAATTTTAATTTCACAGCGGGACAGAGTGATGTTGTTTAGATGTGGAATGAGGGCCAGAAATCAACACCTGTGAGGTTCAAAAGTGCAGCCTAAGGTGCACAGAAAGGTCTTATGTCCATGAGGTCCTGAAGAATATTCCTGAATGATCAGAGAGTGACTGATTTATTTTCTTTTTTTTTGAGATTTAGATCCAGATACACAGTGAAAGCCAATGATTTTCTCAGAAACACTATGCAAAGACCAGTTGAACTTGAAACTTTAAGTGTTAGAGCAGAAGGCTTATCACATCAGACATGAGCAAAGAGGACATTTGGAGACACACTGGCTTACCACAGGGATGTTTTTATCACCCTTAAGATAGCAAGAAGATTCAGTCTGTTGCCGCAGTCTGGTATTTAATATGAAAGCTTAACAGAACTCCTAGAATCAACAGTCAAATTTGCTGAGATTTTTAAACCCCTCAAGGATTCCCTATAGCTTTAGTATTTTAATACTGAAGTATTGCAGCTGGTATAAATCTATTGGTATCAATTAAAGCAAGGAAAGAAACAATATCTTTAAATAGCAGCATAAAGAGAAATTTATAATTTATAAACTGTGTCTTTTCAGTGTAGTTTTAGACAAAATTTACCCTTAAATGGCTCTGTACTTCCCTTGTTTATATATTATGACATGTAGTGGTAGACTGCCTTGAAAAGAAGTTCTCATTACTGAGGAGACTAATTTTTCTAACACCAACTAAAGTCAGTGGCAACATTCCCATCCTCTTCAGTGGCTTCAGCACAGAGCCAAACTGAGAAATTAATCCTGAGACCAAACATGCCTTTTGCAGCCAGGATGTCACATGACTAAAAGCCTTTTTTTGTAGAGTGTTGCTTATTTCAGTTCATTTTATTTTATTATGTCTCTAAAACCTCTACATTTGGTGCAGGACAAGCACTTGAGAGACGTTAAACTTGCCCTATTAAAATGACTTGTTTGTACAGGCAGAATGAAATTTAACAACACCAAATGCATGAAAGGATCCTAATATGTGACAAACAGGCTGCCTGGTCCCCTCCCCTGACCTAGGATGCTCTGACTCCCTGTAAGGGAACTGTTTGCACTGGAGCCCTCCCATGGGCTGGCACATAAATCTTAAAAATATCTTTGAAGCCCATCTGCTGCAGTGCTTCATTTTTAATGAAAATGTAAGGTGCCAACCATAAGTAGTTTTGATACGCCAAGTCTCTCCCATTATGCCAGCCTGCTACATCTCAGAGGAGTCAATTTAAACACACACATATTTCCAGGACTTGTTTGTAAGTTTATGATGAACTGTCTTTAGAGATGAAGCAAAAAAAACCCCTCAAAAAGTCCAAATAATAGGCCATTTTGACAATTAAGCTGTCAGTGTAAGATTGTTAGCTTCAATATAGTCTCACGAGTTTTGTTTATTTTGTTTTCCAAATGTATTTTGTACAAGATTTGTATTCAAAAATAAACCTCTCTCCGCAGAAACTTTGTTATTTCTCTTCTGAGTTGGAGCATGGATTTTTTTCCTAAACCAAGTCAAACCCAATAAGGATGTCACCAACATAGTGCTAGATATTAATGTTGAATGGATTTATTTTCTTGTGGGGTTTTATATCTTGCAGACATGTAGTAAGGAAGCCAGCATAAAATAACTAGGTATTGGCCCAGAAGACATCTAATCTTGTATCATACTTACTTGTCCATGCAATTTAATGTTTGCTATTCATTTCAGTAACAGTTCTTAAAAATATCAGGGAATTTCTTTTCAATAAAGGTTTTACCCAGGCACAGGAAGTAAAATAAAAATATCCAGATGCTTGAGAGATTTGTCAGCATTAATTTAGAGAGTGTAACAAAAATAATATTAAGAAAACAGACTTCAAAAAATACTGTTTCAAAACATTTTGAACATTCTAGAGACTGAGAATGGGAGTTTCTTTAATTGCTTGCCTCAGCAAAGTGTTGGAATAATGTGTAGGTAATGTCTCAAATATTTAAATAAAGTTTTAAAATCCCAGAAGTAAAGTAAATCCAGATATTATTAACACATTAGCAAGGTCACAGAATTTACAATTCAATGGAAATAGAGAGGTACTAAAACACTCTGAAACTTGGATTATTTCTTGAATACTGCCACAGGAGCATTACATATTTACTACGCTACCTGGAGTATGATATTCTATAATCATTTGTATTCCTCCTATAAATCTGAGAAAAGCTCTCTCTACAAATGATTAGGGGATTAACTTTCCTTGTGAGTAGGTTCACATTATGCATGGTCAAAGTCATATCACAGACACACATGGAAAAGAACATTTCAAGGGTTATAATTACATTCATATGTTGGCTAATTGGGCCCTCAGGGGCCTAGTTCCTAATTATAAGAGGGTATGCAGGAAAATATCAGTAAAAAAGTATGTATAGAATGAGTATGAGATTAAATGGGTTATGCTGGCTGTATAAAAGTCATAAAACTTGATAGGAAAGGAATGCAGTAACTTGCCAAGTATCTCTGAACCATAAATGTTTTTTTGATGTCATTATCAGAAGGAGATGGGAGGAGGCTCTGTTGTTTCAGAGGAAGTCTGCAAACATCTATTGTAGCCTCAAGTGGTATTTTTACATAGTTCTAAGAAAATCAAGTAATGATTGAGCCAGATGACAAAGAAATGGAAAAAATTAAGAGAAACTTCTTAGAACAACTTTGAGATCAAAAGAAGGTGAAAGTAACCTAAAAATCAGGAAGAAGAGTCCCATGCTCATGTGTGTCACTGAGATCTATTAACCAGAAATGAAATGCTCCAAAAACTCTAGATATTCATTAATTAAAATTGCATAAGGTTTAATGACACTGTTTATTAGTTTAGCTAAGGGCAGAATTTTTATCTCCCATAATTGAAAACTATAGTTTATTACCTTGATTAGACGCTAAGTAAAATATACAGGCTTTACTTTTTGCTCCATGTCTCTCAAAGGGAAATGCCTATAAGAATAAATTAAAGAACTTTTACAAGGTTGTAATTTATTTTATTTCCCATCAAATGGCATCCTTTGGACATATCTATAAAAGTCTCACTGTTTATAGTAGATGTGTATGTAATATTACATTACACCTCATAAGAGAAACTGGCAAGAACCCTGAAACTGAATAAGAACAAGATTGTCTTTATCTCTTAAACCTGTCATTTTAATTTTCCACTTTAGGCATTGCTGTATAAGTATCCTGACTTAAGTTCTTGGTGACTGTTAGGCCACATTCTTGTAACATTTTGAATTTAGTGCCTAATCAAATTGCTTTCCATATTCTTATCTTGATTTATATGAAAGTGTGTATTTGTGAGTATACCCAAAGGAATACAGTATTTTACAGAATTCTAAATGCAAATCCCGCATTCTTATTTATGCTGTGGCCAGTGTAGCCTCACCATTAAACAGAATTTAAAATGAGATGCAGAAAAATTGAAATGACAATCTTAGCCTTCTAACATCTTGAACAACCAAACTGAAGCTCCACAACTTGTGGCAGCATGAAACTGATGTGAATGAGTTGGGCTTTTAGCCTTTACCCAATGCCCAACCTAGTCTTTGTGAAGTTGAAAATGCTGACCAAAACAAAACAAAAACAAAAAAAAAGAAATAAAAGAAAAAAAAGGAAAAATAATTAATTTTTGTTTGTAAGTAGCCAAGTTGTAATCATATAATACAGTAGTTGAAAACATTTAGATGACTATTTGTTGAGCCAGCCATTTTAGTGAGGGCACGAGGTAATGAGAAGAGAGGTGAAAAGCAATTATTGATATCTTAGCAAGAAAACATTAAATTTGTCACATTCCTCGCATGGTACATTAACAGGTTTTCATACAAGGCCATGGATATTGACAGGGTCTCTGTGGCTACACCACAGCATCCCTGAACCCAGCTGTAAGGCTGATGCTGCCAGCCTGGGGTTCTGGGATAAAGAACATATTATTTCTCAATTACTCAGATGTACACCAAGACAGACTATTTTGCCATAACCTTGATAATGTGAATAGTTTTGTTGTCTTCAGGCTTCTGACCTAACCTGGCTGAACTGACTGGAGGAACTAATATCTCAAAGTTATTATTTTAGGCCATTTTCAGGTTTGGGAAGCCAACACTGCATTATCAAGTGCTTCTGACTTGACATTTTCATCCTACCCATAATTGACAGGGATGTTTTATAGTCATAAGGTTTCAAATAATTATTAAAAGCTAAAAGCACAAGTGAACATAAACCAAGGGAAATCAGTGCTGTTGCCAACTTCCTTTCTGAAAACACGGAGATATGAAGGCTGCTGTGATGCAAAAAGAGGCAGTTAGGAATATTGTTGAGGTTAAGTCTGTTTCCTCTCAAGAGGAAAATAAGTGCTTTTAATAGGATTCTTGATATATGTTCCAAACACAAACAAAGGTGAGAACTGATTATGTGTTCTCTCCTTGAAAAAAAAATAAATAAAAATCAGAGAATGAGAACTCCAAACTGAAGTTGATTAATTTTGACAAGCTGTAAGTTACAACACTGAAACATTTACAAGCTAACTGGATTTAAACAGCAAAGATGGTAAAACTCCTTTTATTGTTAGGGAATGACTAAGGCAGAAAATCTGATGACAATGTTGTTCAGAAACTTATTTTGAGTACAGATACAGTTTCTTGTAAAAGGATTCAATAGAGCACTCTTGACTGAAGTAATATGTAGGGACCAAAAAAAACCACATTAAAAATTATCAAAATAGAATAAATATTTACATATGCATTATGAAACAATATCTTAATTTTTATCCATAGTACCTTAAGGTTTTGAGTTTTTAAGTTTTACACATGGATAACTGTCCTGCCACAAATAATTACAAAATCACTGAGGAAAACTTTGAAAATCACTCAAGTACCATCGAGAAGGGAAAAAACTACTAGTCAGTACAGATACTATAGATTACATAAACATCTTGTGATAGAAAAAGTCATCTATAGAGGAAAAAAACACATTGTAGTAAAGGAGAGATTCTCTGTAAAACAATGGTCAGGAGGCAAATGGACCAAAAAAGTTCCATTCAGACATGGTTACCAAGTGAGACAGGTCAGAACTATCCTTTCAAGACACGGTGTTGGACTCATGAAGTAGAACTCATATACTAATTCACTGATACATAAAAAAATCCCACATCTAGAGAAAGGCGATTTTTAGCAAGTTATTTTGCAAATCAAGGAGAATTACCACTGGATGACAGGATGTCAGTCATGGTTTCAGTTTGTTTTGTTCTTCAAAGGGCCCTGGAGATCAGAATTCCCTTGGTGAACACCAGCTCACTAATAGAAGTGGTGAATCTGGCAGAAAACAGACACTCAGAGGTGGGATGGGTTCTGTCCAGTTTCCACAATGAATTAATGAGGTCGCTGGGGGAGAAAGCCAAGGAAGGGTTTAATTTTTTGGGTCAGGTGTTCAAGTCACAAGAGCTGTGTTTTCCTGTTTTCTACCTGTGGAATAAGCATAAGAATTTTTCTGCTCTTGCAACTTTTCTTTTTGTTCACATTCTAAGATTTTCACATTTTCTTACCTCATGGCTGTACAGTTTTTAACATTCATGGTGTAAAAATGGGAAATTATGGATTTTCTGAGGACTCCCTGAAATCAAACATCTACTTTGCTTGTGTACACTACATAGCTACCTGAGAATAAGACAAGGTACTTGTACAGTCAAGCACTTTACCTCCAATGCAATACTTTTTTCCTGAAGAATCAATATAGCATTCAAAAGGAAATTGTTCTCATAGCACACCATAGAAAACTTTTACATGGTTATATAAGTCTAATGTTATTTTCATGGATTAAGTTCCTCCTACTTCTCCATAAAGAAAAGTAGTGATAGCTAGCAAGTCATGAAATAATTAGATAACTTATTCAATATTGTTATCTCTGCAGATGGTCATGTTAAAATGATTTTTTGTTTCACAGAGAAAAATCAAGAGAAAGGAATGTATGCCTTCTTGGTAAAGACTGTCCAGGGTAACTGTTTTGAAGAAGGGCTAAGACCAAATACATAAAGGGAAGAGTAGACTGCTACCAGGAGCAGACCAATTGCCAAGGTGAGCACTTTTCACAAGTTTCTGCCTTACTTATCCAGATTTTCTTGAATTACTTTATGATAAGTTTGATCACCTTTCCTTAACAAGTATAGTCTCAACTATAACAAGAAATAACCCCAAGATTTTAATGAAAGAAAGCAAATTTTTACATTTCCAGCAAATTGGTTAGTTGGAAAAATAAGTAATATGTTATGATAAAAATTCATGCTAACAATGAAGGAGTTAATTAAGTAAACCATTCACAATGTTTTAACAGTTACAAATGAAAATTGGAAACTGTCACTGCCTGGGATGTTTTGTAATACAGACACCACCTAGAAAAAGAAAGAAGAAAAGGAAAACTCCAGTTGAGTTTGTCTGAATCTGTCATTCACAAACTTACCTGAATACAGTATATAAGAGTTAGTCTGAACTGATCAGATAGAAAGATATTCATGTCTCCTCAGTGACATCAGTCATGTGCATACTGTAGTTCTCTGAGTATTGGTATTATGAATGTACTGCTCTGCAGAATAAAGATATACATTTGACTCAATTTCCAATCGTTTGGAGCGATAAAGCAAGGCAATTAAGAGCTGAGTCTGCTGCACAGCTAGGTCAGTTATGATTTCCCCATTCACTCCTCCTTCCTGGGTTTTTTTTTGTTCTCCACTTTCTGAGGACCCTGTTTCAGTTTCACTAATTGAAAAGCAAGGTATATATATCCCTATTATCAGTGCTCCTCAGGGACAGGAGCCTTGTGAAGGTATTACACAATTTGTTCCACTACACAGAGTCTGCCATCCACTGCGGGCCTTGAAGAGCGCCCGAGTTCACAATCCTAAATTAATACTTATGTATCAAGAGTCAGATTCATATTCTTCACTGTGAAATAATGCACTTCCTCCCTTAAAAGTCTTTTCCAGTGGATATGCTGATGTAACCTGAATGCAGACTGTCACCACTTTTATATACTTGAATATGTAGTTCTATGAAAAAAGCACATCAGCAAATGCACAGTAAATAACAGGCATGAAATACCACAAACCTGCATTATATTCATAAGCAATTTTAACTCTATTTGCTTAGTTTTTCAGAATATTTTGGTGCAATACAATATATTGTACAGTTTAGCTGTAGGAAACTGTAGAATGCAAAATGTTTTCCCTTCTGTCTCTGGTTTGCAAATAAAGGAATAACTCCGTTCTTCTGTTCCCATAGTCCAAATGATGAAGTCCAGCTCTATCAGTTCAGATTTGATTTTCAGATTTGAAGCTCTGGTTAATTTTAAAATATTTTGCTGGTATCAGGTTACCTTTCCATTTTTTGTGCCATCCTGCAGAGGGAAGTTACTGTTCTCATGTGGTCTACAGTGTGATATTAATTCATGCAGCCTTCATAATGCAGCCAAGATCTGTATTTGGAGGAGGGAGGTTTACAGCATTGAACCTCCCTCCATATAACATTATTTACCACAATGGTATCTTATGTTAGGTATCAATTGGTTTTCCATCCCCACAAGCATGAAAACACAGTAGAATAATGACAAATGCATGAAAACATTGGGGCTTCAAAAATAGACTCATTTTCAGCTAAACTTTTTCCTGGAGAAACAGACATATAGGTACTCATAAAATCTTGTTTTCATAATAATGAAGTTTTTAAGAAGATGATAAAAAAAAAATCTTTGAAATAATTTTATCAGATCTTACAGTATCACTTTTTTCATCCAAATTATTATTTAATCTGGTCCTAAATAACCCATTCTGTGAACAGAAACCTAAAGTTAGTCCTTAAGAATAAAAAAAAATATGTTTATTTATACGTAGAAAAGATCAGACATCTCAGAAAGGTGCAGGCCTGAACACCTGAGCCTGTTAAAATAGTTCTATTTCTCATAAGAAAATGTCAAAGTCTAACATGATCCATTAGAGAGGAGAGCTTTCACCTCATGGACCTCATGAGGAAAAGGGAAGAATTAGTCATTTATAGCTCATGGTGGAGAAGAACAGAAGGAATATATACTGATGTCTGCAATACAAGTCTTCAGCTTCAACAAGGAGCATAGAGACTTGCCACAGAAGAATAAACCTTAGAATTCCCTAAAAAATTGTAATTATTTTCATAAATAATAAAGGAAAAAAATCCTTCAAAATAAAGGGATTTTTTTTTTTATTCTAGCCTCACAACTCACTGCTGACCTGAGCCATTTCATTACTCCATCCTCAATTAGTCTCAACAGAACACTTCATAAAACTGAGCTCAGTAGGGCACAGTTCTTTTGGTTTAAAAGGGGTTAGGAGGTCATTCAGGGCTTTGCTCTTTTAGCCTTAATGCTACATTTTAAATAGAAAGGAATATTTTAGTGTCTTTCTCTATTGAAACTTTTTATTTATGGGGTTATTTTTCTAAGATAGTGGTACATGATATATAACCAGAAATTGTATCTCAGATTCTAGTAGAATATTATATAGTTTATATTAATACTCAGTATTCAGCAACAGTCACCTGTAAATCAAATCTTTTAATCCTGTTTTATTATCTTCTAGAAAAAAATTTAAAGAGAAGTATAAGTTTAAAGGTATTTGCTAAAATCTCTTAGATTTTTCTTGTTCTTCATGTGTATAAAACAACTTTCTATAGTACACCTGTGTTATTAAAGGCTGTTCTTACTGTATGCTTTATGAAGTGGTAGGACATGTTCTTTATACTTGCATAAATATTTCCAATAGAAACCTCATTTTCAGTTTGTAAATGCTTTAAAATTGCACATAAATTACACATTACTGTAATTGGTGAGATATATGGGAAATACCTGAAGAAATCAGGTTAGGGCGAATTATTAACTGTCTATCCATGGAACTATAGAAATAATTAGAAGACATTTTTCCACCATGCATTCAAGGTCTTTGGAGTGTCCAGAATAATTTCTCTTGCACAAGGGAAAAATCAGGTCCTGGAGCATGTGGTGTCTCACACCTTCTTAAACTTGGAAGCCTGATGAACATTTACAGTATGACTTTCTGCAGAATCCCACTCTCTTGTTCTCTGTTATTCTTCTACAACTACTGGAGGAGTTTTTTCTATGAGCATTCAGATTTCCCCTTTCCTAGAATCTTTGCATGAGAGCTGCCCTTAAGGAACATATGCAGAGTCCCCTGGGTTAATGGAGGGTGGTGAGGGGGAGATGCACTGAGGGTTTTGGTTTTAAATTATACAATGCTGAGATGTTTTTGCTTCTAAAAGAAGGCTCTACAATGGTGACAGCTCTCATTAATTTTAAAAGTAAAAAAAAATTGTACCCAAGATTTTAAATATTCAAGCTGGTATAAATTTTGCCTTAGAACACATTGGTACAGAAGATTTTATCACTTTATTAAAATGCAAAATTCAGATAAAGATGGACACAGGTAACTTAGTTCCCCTTAGCACAAATATTCAAAGTGTGAAGGGATATGGAGAAAGTCTGTTCTGCCCTCGGGGTCTCTGCACAGTGACCCCTCTTGCCAGAGATCTGATGTGGTGATGTCTGATTCCTGCCCTTATCAGGAGCAGTGTGGAAGCAAACTAAAGTCTTGAGGGAGTCCTGGTTGGTGCTCAGTACCCCTGGTCAGCCAGCAAGTGCAGCAGGCAGAGCAGAGCTGGGATAATTAACATCCCTGCCCTCGGAGGAGGGGTGCTGGAACAGAACGACAAAGCAAGAGGTGTGCTGTGATCAATGAACAAAATGGGCTGCAGAATTAGGCAACCTGTCCATTCATATGGCTACCTCATTGAACTCCTACATGTGTGTAAATATATGTTTTATAGGCATAATATTTAAATTCTTATAGTTTTTAATTCATAATTAATCCCAGACTTTTTTTTTTCCTTAATTTAACTTACCTCTTATGCAGTTGTCATTATTTTTTAACTACTAGAAAACCAACCATCTGACATTTCAATTTAAATCAGTCTTGCCATTCATTTTTAATAACATTTATGAATCTCTGAGGTAGAAGGAATCTATATGCATTTTTAGAAAAACAAAATCAGCAGGAATTAGAAAATCCTTAGCAATGCTTTGAGCATTTTTCTGTAGAAAAGATGAAAAAAACAAAGGAGTGCTGACAGTTTTTTTCTATATACTTTTATGGTCATGAGCATTTCAGGTTTAGAAGGGTTTCTAGGAAAGAAACATCTTTCTAAAACCCTTAGGCCTTCAAAATGATTTGTGATCCTGGCATTTCTCCATTTCACTATATCTGTCTGTCCATCTTTCAGCTCAACTGGAAAAATGAAGTTTGTAGGTGATATAAAAATAGGTCAGTTCTTTATGCTTTCATAGGTAACTCAGAAACAGGTTAATTTGAATTCATTTTACATAAGTGATAAGCTGAAATATGTGGGCTCAAGATTCTGATGCCCTATACATTTCCTTTCTTGCTAAGCATTTACTTAGATGCCTTCAACAGATATTAAAGTATTATTATAAAAGCTAGTCAAGTACAACTTAATAAAATTTTTTGTTACCTTCCTACCAAGACAAAATGCTTGTTGTCATGCAATATAATGAATTATTGTCCTTCTTATTAATTTAATATAATTTTCATAATAAATTAAATAATTCAAATTCTAATTATTTTTTTCACTTCCCAAAAGTAAGTTGTTTTCCAGTTTTGCTTGAGAAGAATCTCAGCCACAATTGCTTGTGGTATTATTCTCTGACCTATCAAGAGATATCTTCTTTTAAGATACAGCACTCTTGAAATGGCTACTATTGTTAGTGCTCACTGTTGAGAAGAATATTAATACCTCCACAGTATTTATTTTTCAAGCCACCATCATCTATTAATTCAAGTCCTTCTTAAACCTTGTTCAGTAGCACAAAAAAGTGGGTAAATATCAATTAAGAGTGGATTACAATGGATGTATCAAACCCTGTCTAAGTAATTATATAATCTCTTCTGCATAAGCTTTGACCCTACTTGAACTAATGATGTAGTAATGGACAAGAAATGATGGCTTTCAAGAAAATTCTGCATATCTGTGATTTTGCTTGTACATGACTATCCTTCCTCTTTTATATGGGCACTGAATAAAATATAAAGCAAAGTTTACCTTTTTCCTATAATTACTAATGAAGAAATATATTTTTATTAATGAGGGACAAATTCAGTTCTTCAAATGTGGTTGTTGGATAAATCTTTCATTCTTCAAATGAATGAATTCACTTCTGCAATATTTTCATATGCCTAATCTGAGTCTTTGGAACTAAAATAATTATTTTCATAATATTCTTTTCTCACTTGCAATCTCTAATGGGACATTTAAGTGCTATAATACTGTTAATCTAATACCATGGTAAGTCGTCTGCAGTCAAGCTACAGCACAAATGGAAATATTGGCAAAACAGGAAATGATCAAATATACCTTATGGAGTTTAATCATAATGACTATTTCTGATATGCATTCTGATAACTAAATACTGAGATGTTTTGCATAATCTCCTCAAAATTCAGTGTTGGAGTGAATTTCAGAAAAAAAATACCAGCTTGGGAGCTATTCACCCTCTGCTTTTTAATGGGCTTGAAACCTTCAGCTCTTTTAGGAACACACACACAAGCTTCAGCCAGTTTGCCTCTGCTTTTCATGGGTGTCTTGTTGGCAGGTAACATGAGAATTACTTGAATTATGTATCAAATGCATATAGCATTTCCAATATTTCCGTCTGAAGTATAGAAATAAGAATTACAGAATTTTAAATTACATTTGATGGATGTAAGCATTTTGGGGCACAATATCTCACTAACTACATTTTATAAATGATCTGTGGAAAAGCACTTCTGGGCCACAAGAAGTAGGAAAAATCACCGAAATTTCTGTGGGAAATCTCAGAATTCTCTGTGACTTGCTGTTTACATCATAATATCATGTAAATCCAGTGCACAGCTGTAGAAACATTGCTAAATGTGCATAGATTTAGAAGCCAGAGATCTTACAGGTGACACATACAGAGGTAGAAAAGGGAGAGAACATCTCTATCTGTCACTTCAACTTGGCAAACAATGAAACTTATTAAATGCTGACTTACACCACTAATTGCAATGTTTTGAATAGAAATAAGTAAACAAATAATATGTTAAAAAATCTTTTGCCGTTACTTATAAGAGGGCATCTGGGTTTTTTTCTGTGTGATTTAGAAAGTTGTATGGGCTGCTTTTTTTCCTGAACAAAGCTTTTATGTTTGGTTGGGTTTTAATTTATTTTTTTTTTCAGAAAACTTACTAGAGAGCCAGTGCAATTTCAGGAAGTATATTTGTCTCAGGGCATAAAAAGGAAGGAATAGATTAGACCAATGGCTCGTGTACAGGAGGTGATGCTGGGGACTATAACCACACTGATTCCCTTCATCCCCAACCCCCTCTAAACTTTAGGATTTGGGGGTTTTTTTTTGTTTTTTTTTTGTTTGGTTTTGTTGGGTTTTTTGGGTTTTTTTTGTTTGGTTTTTTTGGTTTGTTTTTTTTTTTGTTTGTTTGGTTTGGTTGTTTTTTTCATTTTTGGTTTGATTTGGTTTTGGTTGGGGGTTATTTTTTTGGGTGTTTGTTTTAGTTGGTTGTGTTTTTTGTTTGGTTTTTTAATATGAGGGACAGAATAACAAAATACTGTTAGCTTCTATTAGCAGGTTTGGCGGCTTTGATTATGTGCTTTTGGGCTTTAGGGTAACATTTCTGTAGACTGTTTCAAGCTATTGATCTTTTAGTTTTTTTGTCTCCACAAATGTATGGCAAAGTGCCCTACAAAGCCTTGGCTGGAAGGAGGGCTATAAACAAGAGCCTGTGGGCTGTGTTTGCCAGGTAACATTTGCTGTGTTGAGTAACTTTCTGCTTCAGCACCATTTTCCACACCAAGGGCCTATAATTTTCCTGTAGTCTTTAAAATTTCAGAAGAGGAGCAGATACAGTGGACAATAAATCCAGGCTGAAAGATGTATTTAAGAGAGGTATTTACATCTCCTGTGTGCTGCACTTGCCTGTTAGTGGAAATTTAGCAAAGACCACCAAATTTCTGAACAGCTGCAGTGGTTATTTCTCTCCTTATGACTCTGACCTTACAGCCACTGTAGTTAAGCAGAACAGATCTGGAAAATGTGGTAGAGAAATGAAACCTTCTTATAGAGGGAGAAATACATATACCTGATATTAACCAAAAAATATACATGTGGACTCTTGACCTTCAGAGGAAAATCATATTACTTGACTTAAGAATTAAAAAGAGGAGAAAAAAAATCATAAGTGTACTTTTTAATAGCTCCTCAAATAAACAAGTTTCTCTGAAAAAAACGTTTCTTGGGTTGAAATCATATTAAACAATATAATTATTTTTCAAAGTTATCTGTCTATTTTTGCAGGAAAATAGACATTTTTATAAGTTTTTAACATAAAAAGGGTGGGTGGTGCTCTCACAACACGGCTGGCTCACTGTCTGATCCCTCACCACAGAGGTACAGAGGATACCTGTCTCATCCAGAAGTACAAAAATAGTCCCAAAGTAAGTATGATCCAACCAGCTACTCAGATATTGAATAACATGGTCAAAGGATGCAGGTAAGCTCAGAAGGATGCTGTTCCACAGCCCTAGCAACTAAATAATTGTTTTAAAACTTTCTCAATAGGATCTGAGAGTTATTAGTTTTGAATTTTTGTGTATATCCAGTTTGCCCATGGCCAGGATTGCCCTTCTTAGCAACAGTCAACAGCAGTTCACGACTGACTGAGCCCAGTGCTTGCATCCAGAGGGACAGAGGGCAATGTAATACATACATCTGAAACCCAGAATAAATACAAAATAATAAATTAACAATAAATATCTGGAACCTTGGATCTCAGGCCATGCTGTAATATATGAGAATGTAGTCATAATTAAGCACAGAAAACATGTGTAACAAAAATATTGTCAGCACTACAGCAGATTTCTAATCTCTTTTAAAACCTGATAGAACTGTTTTTACTGTAATTGTCTGTACCATGCCTAATACAAAATTTATTAAGCACACCTGTTACCTCAGTACAACTCAAATCAGTGGCATCTCCCAGTGGCCATTAAAGTCTTGCAAGGAGACTCTATGCTGCCTTTCAAGTAAGATAGAATAAAAGAAATAGAAAGCAGAAATCAAACTGTAGGAAAAGCAAACAAACAAACCAGGCCATTCCAAACAGTTATTTCAACCTCTTCCATGGATTCTTACTGGATTATAACACTCAGCTTTCAGGGTCTGGTAAGTGCTACTTTGGGCTCTCAGATCAATGTAAAAATTCAAAGGAACTTGAAGCCCCAGAATATTAAATTGTCTGTCTAAACTAGACACACAGACAAAAGCCCAGCATTTGGCTGAGCGAAATCATCGAGGGAAAATGTACATTCTTCTCATCACTGAGACTGTATTAAATTAAGGGGCAGAGCCTCTGTGTTGTCAGCAGAAACATATCCATGTGCAGGAGAGCTCAGGGCTTGCTAATAGAACTGCCAGCATATCCCAGCAAACCTCACGTGGTGCCAGCACATTTGTCCGCCGCAGGATCGCGGTGTCACTGCCTGGCTCACCAATCACCTGCGTGACAATGTGCCTCAATTACAAGCCCTTATAAATAAATAACAAGTCAATCTGACAACTCACTAGCTGATTGAGATGAAAAATATGTTGAGCTTTGTGAATTTTTAATCTGAAAGTCGAAGTATGACACGTTACAATGATAAATATTTATAGAACATCCAAACTGCTTCCACACAATCTAATTTATGTTTAAAATATCTTTAAAATATATCTGAATTCAATGAGGTATACTTACAGTACATTAAAAGAAAATGGAATAAAGTTAACCGACCCGACTGCAACTGAATTTTGTTGTTCCTGGCTTTGGGGAATACCCTCTGGATTTCTGAGGTGAAACTGCAACCTTCCTTAGACTGGTAGGGAGCCCTCAGCAAGAGTTTTGCTTGAAGCACCGTTCTGCACAGCCCTGTAACAAGGCTCTCAGACGAACTTGGGCGAGCATTCATCACACTCTGCGCTAGGAACCAGAGGGTGTAACAGGTTCCCATCACCCCCAACAGAAGCTTGGCTCTCTCTTTCTAACAGAAGTACTTGAGGAACAAAAATAAATCCTCTGAAATTATGATTGAGGAATTAAAAGGTTACATGACTCCATCTGATTCCAACTAAGCACACAAAATATTTTTTTGACTCCATGAGTGTTACATATGTACTATTTATACCTAACTGTGTTCCTTGGAATTTGATAGTTTCTTCGTATGGGAAGAATTAATTCACTTTAGCTCTAAGCTATCAAGAACTGAATATCACAAGAGAAAATACTTGACATCTCCTAATCCCTAAGAGGAGTTATAGTAGAAAGTATTGGATCAACTTCATTTCTAAAGGGTCAATACCACTTACAGCCAGGACAAGTGGTACAGCCTAATCAATGTTTGAAGCCCCTTATGTAATTAATGATTTCAAGTACAGCTTTCTTTGTTTCCTTCTTGTTAGTTTTTATGAACTTTGCTAGGAATATTTCCTATCTTTTGCATTCAAATTATATTTTTAATTACAATTTTCCTAACTTCAACTTCTTTGGACTGAATCTTTCTTAACAGCAACATCTGTATTTTATAAACAGAAATCTGACCACCCATTGCAAATAGAAAGTGCACTGAAGAGCCTGTTCTTCAAATCCAGGCTAAAAAAAAAAAAAAAAGAAAATTAGAAATAAACAGAAAATAGAGCTAGACAGAACCTTGAGAGGTCACCTCATCCATTCCCTCTGCCCCAAGGCAGAATCAGTTATACCTAAAACATTTCTGACAGATGTTTGTCTAACCTGTTTTTTAAAACATTCTCTGACAGAGATCTCATATATTCTCCAGTCTATCCTAATGCTTAACCCTCCTTTTAGTAGGAAACAATTTTTTGTTTTGTTCTCTGCCTTTGCTCTTTCTACATTATCTAATTTAAATCTTTATTGCTATAATTTAAACTTATTGTTTTCTGTCTTCTCCGTCATGGATATGAGGCAGAGATAATTCCCTTGCCTCGTGCAGCAACGTTTTGCCTGTTTGAAAAGTGTTAAACTAGAGGAGGAGTTAACACTAAAAATAGCCTCCAGCATAGTAAGTGACCAGAAGAGGAAAAATGTGGAGTGCATTGGAAGGGAGCCCAAACAGGCAAGTAAGCCATAATGATTAGAAAATTTGGCTAGACAGAAGGGAACTTGAATAAAAATTGCACATATGTGGCTCATATTGAATACCCACAAAAGATATGCATGATTTCTGGCATACTGCATCACAAGCTATTTAGTTTAGCAGTAATTAGTTGTAAACACTGGTGCAAACCTGGAGTTTCTTTTGGAATGTTTCAGTGTTTAGAAGACTAGGAAGAAAAGTGTTCCTCAGTTTCTAAGAATTATGGAAACCCAAAACAAGTAAAGCTAAAAATGTATGAACTTGAGGCAAAAGGAGGAAATTAAAGTGTCTCTAAATTCTAAAGAAAGGTAGGTCAGTGAGTTGAAATTCAGTCAAATAATACCTTCAGAGAAACAGTACTAAAAATAAAGTGCTGTTCTGCAAAGGTTGATTTGATTGTTTCCTAAGGACAATAATAAATTTTAAAAATTCAGAAAAATACTCATGAACCAATAGCTTCTCTTGTAGCAGAAAACAAATGCATAGGAAAAACCCCAAAGTATGACAGAGACAAAAAAGATTTCAGACTTTTCAAAGTTCTACTGCAAGCAGCAGATTCAAGATTACATTAACCACACTGCAAATAGGTAGAAATTGATCTTCAATAAACCCATTCTTTTGGGCAGAACCACAATATGTAAAGCCCAAGAGATAATTTCAGGCCATAGAGATGGAAACTATGAAAAACAGCCTATGTTATTTTGTGCTACTGCAGATAAATTAGCAGGTAACTGTGCGAATAAAACTCAACACATCCTTAAAACTGATTCCTTAGACAAGGTTGTTTTATCATCTTAAAAAATGAAAATACCCACCCTCTGCCATTAATTCTTTGTAAAAACGCTTTCTTAATTGCTTTCTTTATTGATAATTTTTCTACATTTTATTGTTGGCAATTAAAAACACGTTCTGTCTTCTTGCAAGGTGAATAAAAATTAAATATTCATTTAAATAATCTCCATGCTTATGTTCAATAATCCAAATCTAAAATATTATTAATGTGTTAAATTATTAAACATAAATTACAGGGCTAAAGCTTTCAACTTGCAGAAGTCTCCAGGGTAAGTCATGGCACTGTCTGTTAATTCATTTTTACAAACACAATCTGAAGCTGTGGTGACTGAATGTATACACATGCAAGGTATTTATATGAGAAAAGACCTTGAACAATCACCCATTTTATTTTATTTTTTTCCTTGGACCAAAATTTTTTTCAATAATGATACATTCTTGTCAGCAACCTTCCCTTGCCGTAACAGAGAGGTGTTTGATGTTTTTAATCTTCATTGCATTCTCTTTATTCTCCACTAGTTCCATATGAGAGGATTTAGAATAAGAATTTGGATGGATCCAGCCTGCAGTATCCTGTGGTTCCTGTGTACAGGATCCAGCTGAGTCTTCTGGAAAGGAAAAGAGGCCTCGCTGCCTCCCTGTGTGTCTCTACAGAAGGTTGTGCAGAGACCTTGATTATTCTGCCTTCCTGTAGATACAATGAATTTTCATTGGAAATGTGTTACTTTTCTGGTTCATGTGGGGAAGGAAGTTCATGCTTCAGTGTGTCACATTAGCATCTTCCCTGTAATAGAGCTGGCCAGATACTAGGAAAACATATATATTATATATTTTAATTTGCAGCAAACAGAGCTCTCAGAGTCCTAGATGCTTTTAATTCAACTGATTTAACCAATCATAAAGTCTAAAGACCAAATATGGAATCAGCCACTATGAGAAGCAAATATAACAAATAAAATATTAATTTGACTAATTCTGGTGTGTGTTTTCCTCTCCAGTCTGCATGGTAATAGGATTTACAAATACATATCAAGGCAAGAACAAACATAGAAAGTATTGATTTATGTGATGCCACTGAGCACAAAAGCACTACAGAGTATAGCGAGTATAAAATACGGACAGAGATAAAAGAGCTATTACAATAAGCAAACTGATAGCAAAGGACAAACAGGAAAAACACTGCTTTTCCATCATGCCTTAATGGGATGATTGCATTCACTAGCTTTTCCAAATACTGATTTTCACTTACTATAAGCCTTGGGGATATTCATCAAAAGTGTTTCCAGTAATTAGAATTTTGTGAAGAATTAAAACATTGACAGTACTGAGCAGCAATGAAAACAAAACTCTAAGGTTGATTCATGAGTGTTCAAAAGCTGCAATATGAACTTGAGCAAGCAGTCAGCTCCTTGGCAATGTCTCAACACATGCTACTTCAATGAATCCTTGCATTTGAATATGTAGATGTATTTCTCTCAAGGAAATGATCAAAAAGATTCCTACTTAATTTATGATTTGAATATAATTTTCCACCCAAATATTCAAGTTTCAAGATCTATCCTGGAAGAAGTCTTGTATCCACATACACTAAATGATAGAAAAGACTGAATTAAATATGAAAAATAAGGCTCATGCTATTAAAATAGCAAAATGAGGGAAACACCACATAACCAAAAGCATTCTGTTCATAAAATTCAGAGACTTCACCAGCACTAAGAAACAAATTCATCTTCATCACAGTCCTTTCCTTTCTTGCATCATCCATGTAAACATGCTGGTGAAGAGAAAAAAAAAATACTTGTTAAAACACTCTGTCTGGTTGCCTGGGTCAAGCTATTACAAATTTTATTGTGTGTGCTCTAGTATCAATGACTGTTTTCTATTTCTATTTCCTCTTCCCTTGATTCCCTTCTCTGATTTGTCTTGACCTGAACTGTTTTGTTGGCTTCTGTGAGGGTGCCCGGGAGGTCGCACTCCGAGGTGTTTCATTCTGCAGAGCCCAGCGCCTGCCGCCCACAGCAACCTGCAAACAGGTTCTGACAGGAATGGACTGACAAGAGAATATGGGAAAACTGCTATTGCTGCAGCATTTCCTCAGCACACTAAGCTGTCTGCCGTATAAACTCTTCTGAGGTTTTGTGTGCAGAAGTAATACAATAAAAATATAATTTTTCTGAGTGTCCTGTTCTTGGTATCTTTCTCAAAATGTAGCTGATCTCCCCAGAAAACCCAGAGCAGAGAAGTGCTTGAAGTAGAAATGGGGTGAAGTAGGGAGTGGAAAGGGGAGGGCACTGTGTGCTCAGTCTTGCCCGTGTCAAGCACAGGGGTCTCTGGAAGAAGTGCTCCTGTTTACAGGGGTTATTCAATAGCTACTCTTGCTCAGGTTGGCATTTGGTTCTTTTAAGCCCTTCCTGACAAGTCTCTGGTGCTCTTGTCTGGATCTGGGTCCAAAGAGCTGCTGAATGTTCTGGATTTTAGGCAAGACCCTGATCAGATTGTCTCCTGTCTTCTGTCATTTTTGCTGGTCCATCTTGAGGCTGTGGGTGAGGGTGTTAAGGAATGTGTTCAGGCAAAACAGAGACCAGTGACATGTTAAGGGGAGTTTGCTGGGGGTAGAAATTAGGCTTGTAGGTGAAGTGGACAGTAGATCACCAAGAAGGATCATGATCAGATGCTTTCTGATTCTCCTTGTTTTTGCATGTGACGTGCCCAGGCCACGATGCCCAAAATATTTAATAGCCAAGTCCCAGGGTGTCAGGAAGCCTTGCCAAGGCTGCAGAGCTGCCCATAAGAAATTTCAGGCTGTCCCTTCCAGATGTTTGCAAACTGGGGGCTCAGCCAAGGATAAGATCAGATAAATCTTTAATGAAGATTTCTCTCTTAAAGGGTAAAATATTGTCTTTAACATTTGCTTTGCTATCACACATGGCACCTCTGCCTTTGCAGGTGACTAAAGAATGCACAAATCAATAACTGAGAGAGAAAAAAAGGGGAAAAGAGTTGGTAATGGCAGCTACCAGAAGTAGGAAACTGCTAAGGCTGTCCATATCTCATTCACAAGCTTATTGTAGATCAGATTTTCAGCAGCTTTGCTGAGCAGTTCGCGCTTCATGCCAACTAAATGACACAGACTGTAGATTTCTGGCTCTTCACAAGATTAATGGGCTTTAAACTTGAGGTGAAACATGTTTTAACAGGGTGCTTATGTCAAAAGGTACCCTGTAACTTTTCTTTTGAGCGGTATTAATCCTACAGGCTGTTACGTGCTCACTCCTTCATCCCTGTAATGAAGATAACCTGCCTCTCTTTTGGCACTTGGATTAGATCTTCCTGGTGTTTATAAAAGATAACAGAGGTCTCTTTCGGACCCTCTGGACAGCTCAGCATCATTAACAATAGTCTCTCTTTATTTCAGTGCTCTTAGAAGCTTATGGTTTGGGGTCAGCTGAGGCAAACTGGCAGAGCCTAACCAGTTCTCAGTTTAGGCATAATTTCTACCTTGGCAACATTTGTTTAAAGAAAAAGGCTCAAACAAAGAAACTCCTATATTTACTTAAATTGCTTTAAATTCTTCTCATTGTGATTGAAAATGACTGACAATCTGGAGGGACAAGCTGCCCTGACTTAAACATTCCTCTTTAATACAATGCTGCTAGAAATATACTTGTTATGAATCTGTTCTCATAAATTGCACTTACTAATTTATGTGCTGATGTGTTTTGTAGCTTGGAAGTCATGACTGCTTCAGCACTATCGTGTGATGAACAGGAAATAAATGCTTTGCTTTATGCTGATGGATTCTGAGAGTTGGAGCCGGACAGATTTAAATCAATTTGTGATAATGACATTGTATACCAACACATGATCTGCAGTATGCATAAATATAGAAGAGAAACAATTAAGGACCAGCTGGGGATACAGACACGAGGAATTCTAAAGTAGTAGGCTTTTAAGCCATCAAAACTGCAGGATTAGTGGGTTAGGGATTAATATGAATCCTTGTGGGTTATGTACGAACTCTTGGGACGCATTTCTATTTCAAATAGTTTACATCCTTTCTAAAAATATATAAACTGATATTCTAAACTTCACACATGTGTATACTGATGAGGGCACAAGGGAGCCTTCCTTCTTCAGGTAAAAGCTAGTGACAACCTAAGAAGATTCTGAGCCGGTATTTTCACGCTGAACATCAAAACAAAGCTGAAATGGGATTCAGAGAGCAACCAGCACTGAGCTCAGTCTCTGTGCTAAATCACAAACCAGCTAAACAAACAGTAAGAGAGGACAACTGCACCCAAGAGAAGACTAGTTCTTTGTGCCTAGATGTTTCTATGTCTTTCTTTGTTGTGAGGTTTCATAAAGTTTGGCAAATTTATTACAGAAAATAAGCTTATAATATTAAAAAGATGAAAAAAAAAATTAATAGTACTGGTCATTTTTAGGAATTGGAAGTTCCTTTTTTGGGGTCTTTTATACTGTCTGCCCTGCAGCACCAGGGACCCAGGCCTTAGAAATCTGCTTAACAGATGATCAGGTTTGTTGGGAAATGTATTCTATGGTGTCTCCAGAAAACATTCCAGTCTGCATCAGATTTTTCTTGCCTGTATCATCTGTTTTTGCTCCTTCAGGGGATCATAAAACTAGTTAGGACTCAGAGATACTCAGTCTGTCATCTGCAGGCCCCCATCTCCTCTGGGGACAGTGGTCAGAAAGGAGTTTCTAGAGCTGCACTTGTGGCTGGACACACCAGATTTTTGGAGATTTTGGTTGCAAGACAAACACCAGGCTTAAATTGTTGGCTGCAGCACAATCTTTACTTTTCAGTAATTTCTTGCTCTGGGGGAATTGTATGTGCATTCTTGTGGCATAACTGAAGCATACCTGAATGCCCAAGGTGAGTATAGTCTCCTAGAGAAAAGAAAATACAGAGATAATTTTGTGATTTCTGTAACGTTCTTTTCTGCAAATGGAGAAATTGTTCTTTGCTCCCTGGTCAGGTGAAAGTCATTTATAGGCAGGGTCCCCATGGGAATGTCATCCAGTCTGAATCAAGGTTGCCATTCTCTAGTACCCTTTTAGCTTTCCTTTTTAACTCCTGCACCCACTGCAAGCTTCTCATTTTAATTCTGGGCTGTGAAATTTAGCCATCATGCTTACTAATTACTGTAGGTGAAGATTTATTACTGGCTGCACACTGTTACATATTCCATCATTTCTAGCAGTTTATCAACATAGAATTGGAAAATATTTTTTACAAAATTTTAAGTAGACTTGTCTGATGTATTATTAGCAGCTAAATTATACCAAATTAATCTGGGCCAGAAACTGATCCCTGATATTCCTCTACAAACCTGGAGCAGGTTTTTGGATTACACAAAATTATATTCTGTGTTAAAACAAACACAGACTCTGGCCCTTCATGCTCTACCGAACAGATGCAATTAAATTCCATCTTCTGTACCTGCTTATATATATTTACATTTAAGGATATCAGCAGAAAACACCATCAATGGATACATTCTGGCTGATTCCTAAAAGCATGCAGTAATATAAAATATTTATTTTAGAGAGTGAGATGCTTAATTGTACTCAGACACCTCTGGAATCCACTCTCATTCATTTCTATACGAAAAGCAAACAGACAAAAGTCTGGCTGACAGCTTGCCAACACGCTAATTAACTTTCAGCTGCAGCATTCCCAGTCAGCCTTCACTCACAACCTACACACCCTGCCAGGAAGCACAACAACAAAATTCTACTTCAAAATATAGAACTGGACAGAATATAGAGAGTGACTTCACAGGAAATGAAAATATTCTGCATGCAAACATAAGTTATACCTTTTTACTATTTATTTAGGTAGACCTGCATGTAATTCACTCATGGCTCAATCGCTAAAATTTTATTATTATTTCTCTTTAATCCAGGAAATTCAAAGGTCTGTTCTTCATCCACATAGATAAGTCTCCTCTTTATTGTTTTGCTGCTGCATATATTTCCAAATGTCTGCTTTTTGCAGTGGAATACAGTACAGGTGGGAACCTTCAGTCTCCAGCTTTTTAGAGACAAAACCTCATGGTTGAGAAACTCTTACGGACCCTCTTCACTTTCTAGTGCTTGCCCAAGTGACATTGATGTTTGGTCTGTCTTTTATGTTTTGCAGGCTATTCAAACTTTCCTCTAGTGTAAGACACAAAATGTGTGCTTATGGGAAAAAGAAGATTCTTAATGTAAATACAAATTTAATTCATATTTGTCTTCCTTTGTCTTTAACTAAAATTAGCCCCCTCCCACACCCACATCTGTTCTGCTTCTGGTCTCTTCCCCCCTCCCATCTGCTCCCACTCTCTCTTCCCTCCTCCCCCATCTGCTTGAACATCACTAACCCTCCAGGGATCCCTTTTCCTCTCTTTTACTCCCTGCCCATCTCCCAGCTGGGCCTGCCTCTGCTATCTGAAAACAAAATGATAAAAACAAGTGTTTAGGATGGAGAAAGCAGCACACGTACTATTGTTAGTGAACTTCTGCAAATTCCTCTCCTTGTGCTCCACAGAGAAAACAGAAAATGCCTCCTTGGCTTCTGGAGCACAATAATATCACACCACATCTGAGTGATCTCAGAGGGCTCTGGTCCTTTTAATGGATGCAGTTGAGTCATTGATTAGACAAGCACCCCAAACGTTTCGCTTGCAGTGGGAAGCTTTATTCTTTTGCCTCATTACCATGTCCACCGTGAATAGTGCCAAATAACAAAAGCAGCTCTTAGGTACTGGGTCAGACTCTGTTTTCAGTTCCCATTACTTCTGGGAGTTGCAAACTCGTCTGAACTGGCTTTGATGGCTGCAGGTCCAGGAGATGATGAAACTGCAGTTGACATCCAGTTGCAAAGGTCTTTGAAAACACCGTGTTTTCAGCACTATCCATTTTCCATGGGTCCTTTGATTGCCCTACAGTCTCACTGCCTTGAAAGTGGCACATCAGAGAAGAGGGTGGTTCTCTATCAGAGAACTGATTTTCAATTATTTTGCTGTTAGTATCTTTCCCTATTCACAGTGTGATCACTGTGGCCCACACCTCAATTGTTCATCAGCATCTAAGGGAAATTTGGCAAAGCAGTGGGGTACTTTTCAAGTGTTCTTCCATGGAGCACATTTCAGTGACAAAATTTCAGGAATCATTTTTGGTGTTATGTAGCTTAAAGCAATATTTTATTTTGACCAGACTTTTCATGGATGTGCAAATTTACTGTAAGCCTTAGGAACCCTTGGTGAGGAGTTACAGTACTGTATTGCAGAAATCAGCCTTGAACTGCTTTGCCTGGAGACCTGTCAGTTTCATTTAAAATTAAAACAAAAGTATATGTATTGTTAGGGGTGTCTAGCTCCACAGTTACTGCCTTTCCTCCCAACCCAAAGTTAGGTCACTGGAAATATTTTTCAAAAGGATGCATAATTGAACAAATTGGCACTGAATGTATATGAAAAAAAAAAAAAAACCCAAACAAAAAAACCTGAGAAAGTTTGTCATAATACTTTCACCCATTTTAAAGCAACTTTGTACTTTGAATATTAAAAACATTTTAAAACCTCATAACAATACCTTTCTGTGTCACTTTATTGATAGTCTAATTTTTTCATTGTAGACTATTTATCTCATAAATTTTGTGATCATTGTAGTGGTTCAGATTTGTTAATTTTGTTTCCCGGCCAACGCATCAAATAAATGTCGTGGTTTTAAAGCAGTAACTAAAAAATTACTAGAAAACTTACTTATTTCTTGCTGTGAGATATGGATTAGAACAGGAGCAAAACAGGCTTAAAACATAAAAGGAATAAAGAAGGTTTATTAACAAACTACAAGAATAACAAAACTAGAATAAAACTTCCAGAAAACCCCTTTTTCTTCCACTACCCAACCATTCCTTTGTTTACGTAACAACATAGAGACAAAAAACTTTGGAACTTTGGTGTTTAAAACAGTCTCAATTCTTGCTAGAGTCTTTTCATCAGTTTTTGTAGAGAAACAGAAGTCTTCTTCTGCTAATCTATGGAGTTTCTCACAAGAAAACTATTTCTGTTATAATTTTCTATTTCTCTGATGCCAGCTACCCGGAAATCTTGTCATCAGTTCTCTCCTCCCATTTCACCTCACTCTGAGGGGTGTTATGGGCCATGAGTCTAGGGATGTCATTTTTAAGGATGAGTTATTCAAAGGCAAAAGTCCTCTTCATCTGTCTCTGTGAGCTTCCCTGGAAACAGAAGTTTTCTCTTTGCCTCTCAAGGCCCCAAATCTTCAACTATTACTTCTCTCTCTCTGTTCCAGCACCTCACTGAATCACAATCACTTTACTTTTTGCTCAGAATCTACACTTTGAACTACTCTATTCCTCCCTATATACTCTGTCATGAATTAAAGGAGTTTTTTCAGAACACTATTGTCTATTTTCATAGCTTTAACAGAAAAATATTTCAGCTTAATTAAAGAATCTCCTTATTCTCTACCTTTTCTGAAGCTTAATTCCTTTCTTCACTGTTTTTGATAGTTTATAAAGTCTCTTTCTGGAAAAAAAAAAAAAAGTATTAATCTGGAAGTCTCATCTGGGTAATGAAAAGGTTAAAATCTTGCCCAGGTTTTGTAGATGGTTTTGTGATCTCTGCTGGAGCAGAAGCTGGAGTTGTCTGTGATGGAAGATTCTTCATGGCTGCTCTGGAGAGTGTGGTCACTGTCTCAGCCCGCCACGGGTCAAGAGCTTTTTCCTTTCTTTACTCGGCAGTCTCTGGTGAATTCAGTCCCAGCAGAAACTGCAGCCAAGCCAGGGACCGGCCTGGCCCGGCCCGAGCCCGGGGCAAGCCCCGCAGGCCCCATCTCCCGGCCGGGAGCCGCTGGGCCCAGCCCAGCCCTGCCCGGCCACATGGGCTGGGGAGGGAACGGGAACCAGCTAAAGCTCTGTTACCTTTCACAGCCGGAAACAAAGAGACAAAGAAATTCCCAGCCTTAGGTCTTAAGGTGCTGTTCACAGGTTGATCTCACTTTTCAATGGTCAAAACTGCTGTCAGTTCTTAGAAATGGCCAGTAGTTGGCCAGGAGACAAACTCCCATCAGCCTCCAGCAGTTTTAACTTCTTTAGGTCTTTCTCTTTGTTTTCTTAAATGCTAATCTATCGCAGTCATCAACTACATTTCTGGCTAGTAGGGCTTTAAAAATTGAATACGAAAGAAGAAGAAATCTATGGTTATTGTACACAGTTTCCACTGTTGCTATTTATCCCAGAAAAAGTTATGAGGTACCTTAGTAGAAAAGTAAATGAGGACAACTTTCCTGGGGAAAAGATAGTTCTATTAGGCCCCTGATGAATTTAATGAAAGCAATTGTGCCTCTTCAGAGAATATATGCTAAACATATAATATGAGGTAAATATATTAGTAGCAACTAAATTATTTTAATTCTTACTAAATTGAAATAATTTTCTCTGAATTACTAAAAAAAAAAAAGCAAACACCAAAAAATCAGTCAAAAACTGAAACAAAACTTTGTTTAGAAACCATTCCATGAGCAATTATTCTTCAGCTTCTTGTTTCCTTAGCAAGAACAAGGAATATACAGTCCCTGCAGGCTTAACAAGGTTTATGTATTTTTCTTGTATTAGAGAACAGGATTATAGAGAAGGCAGCATCCACAATGTTTTCAACTTTTATGACAAATTCAACTACGTGTTTTGTCATGTGGATTTGCAATCCCTTTATGAATAGCTGAAGGGACTTCTTATGTAAAGTGATTGGGAAAGAAAAAAAAAAACCCAGCCAAAACTGTATTGAACATTAAATATTAAAAGCATTCCTGTAATATTTTATATGTTAAGAATCTTGCAGCAATTTAAAACATTTAATGAATGTTTGCATCTTATCTGAGAGGCAGTGTTTATTTTGCCCATTTTCTGTGTGCAGTATAATGATATGCTGATTGAGTCCCGCAGGAAGTGTTCCATAGCTCATTTCATCAGATTGGGCCTGAAAGGATATAAGTGATTGCCCAGAAAATCTGCAACAGAACAGGAAATAGGTCCCAGATTACACAATTATTACTCCTGTACTTTTAAATAAGACTAGTCTCCCAACAGAGGCCCCAAGCTGAAACTGCTACAGGATTTATTATGAAGTTGAATAATACCACTAAAATAAAATATCATAAGGTGAATTTTCAGAATAGAATTCAATCAAACCTCCAAAGACAAATTTAATACTGAGTTTTAGGAATTAATCTGCTTTTTTTTACTTGGATAAGGAGTCTAGTCGTGTTAAGCCAAATAAAATATATGCAATTAAAAAAAATAAAAGAAAAAAAAGAAAAAAGAAAAAAAGAAAAAAGAAAAAAAGAAAAAAGAAAAAAGGAAAAAGGAAAAAGAAACAAAGAAAAAATATGAAAAGAAAAATGAAGAGAAAAAAGAATAAAAGAATAAAAGGAAAGATTACTGTATAAAGCCCTAATGAGTAAAATGTTCTGCATGGATAATTTTTTGCTAAAAATCTAAATACAATCCAAAGTGACTGTAAAGTTTTCTCAGCCTGACTTCTACTTCAGGTTATTGGTAGATTGCCTGACTTCTACTTCAGGTTGTTGGTAGATTTTATTTCTATATCATTTGGAGCATCTTGTTAGAATTTTAAAGCCTTAATGAGGACAACAGAAGACTTATCTTTTGGGATTCTTGATTGAATAGAGCTCAGTATTTTGCACAGCTGAATGCCAGCATCCATTTTGTTATTACTAGGAAAAGGTGACATTACAGTCATTTGAAAATGTTCTCTACATTCATGTGTTTATTTTTGCATTCTATTGCTGCTTGATTTGTGAGAATTTTCGTTGCATGTTTTTTTGAAAAAATTATTTGTATATATTTTAAGTAGAATTGGGGGTGGGAAGGAGGGGGTTTGCCTTTAACCATAGGCAAACTTGGTCCTTATCTCTAGGATTCCAGACAATGAACATTAAATGTTGATTTGTAGCCCAGTGTCTTGTCACATGATATCAGTTTGACACGTATAGAAAAGATCCATCAATTTTAATATAGTCTTGCCTCTCCCTTGGGTTAAACAACCCATAAAACTCTCTGTAGTAGAAAGAGGTAATGATGTTCAATAATTACTATTTTAGAACCATATTTAAATGTTATAATACTCAATTTTGTATCTCTTGGTGCAGGAAAGCTAAATCTATGCAGCAGATAACTGGGTGAGTAGAAGTCACTTGTATAACTTGATACATCTTTAGGCTATTCACCAACAGCAATATAATCATTGAGGCAGAGGGCTGAGTAGAGGTTCCAAATGAAGTTGGAAATACAGGCAAGACTTTTTTTCTCCATTATATTGAAAGTAGCTTGTAGATATTCATGCAAAGTGAAGCAATGCTATTGACAACTGTAAGAAAAGCTAAGATAAATGTAACCACATCAAAGTAAAGAAATGCCTGTCATCTATAAAGACATTCCTAGATTTGGTTGCAAGACGTTTTTTAAAAACTCTGTCAGATGCTACACAGTCATATCAGAAACTGGTCATTAGGCAATACACAACTGCACCACAACAAAACTGCTCATCAAAGCTTCTTACCAGTGAAATTAATAAAATTATGTGTTTACTTACTGTGTACCTTACTTGATAAGAAAAAATAATCAGTATCCTGGATTTGTTTTTTTCATTCGGGTACCTTACTGTTTTCTTGATTTATTGGAGAGTCATAAAAATTATGAAATTAACTGTAGTTTATCTTCTTAACTTAACTTGTTTAAATCAGATAGATCAAATGTCCAGTAAGTGTATACAGGTAAAAATAATATACATTATTTCTGAATAAATAAAATTCCAGGAAACTGTTCATTTACACTCCAGAACTTGAAAAGGAGTTTGAGTAAATTATTCAGTGTGAATTATTTGTTCAGCTCTCTTCATTATGCCTTTGGTTTGCTTGATTACTACTAAACAGATTTTGCCAGAATAAGATATTTTCAGGGCCTGAATTAGAGTTATGAAGGTGACTTTCTCTCACACCATCAAAATTAAGATGTTTTGAATTATCAATTCCAAATCCTCTATTTCTTTGTTAAGTTCCTATTATACTTTTATTTAATCAGAAAAAAAAATGTTTAGGTTCTTTTTCCTTTGTTAATATATCACATATACAATGCAAGCAGTCAGCAGTCATAAGAACCTATAAAATATTACATCAATGAAGCAATAGTTGAGGAAAATATTGTCTAAAAAATAAACTTCAGTTTTAGCTTCCAGTTAAAGTGAAAAATTTCCCAATGGAAACAAAAATCTTTTTTAATTCTTAATTTTCTGAGTGTAAGGTAAAGATTTTTCTTCATGTTCAAATTCTAAATATAATCAGGTTTCATGTTTAGCTAAAAGTACATATTAGTTGGCTCTGAAGGTTTTTATGGGATTTGACTTTACAACACCACTATTTCTCATTTTTTAAAAGATAATTTCTTCATCTAGAAGAAATCTTGTTTCTTCCAATTTAATAAATCTGTTGTGAATTTTAAAAAAGAACATGAAGTTTGGGGAGGGTATAAAACCACATCCTGCATTATTTAGCATTAAAATTATTTAAACTCATTTTAAACCCGAGATAGTCCAGACCTGCTTGGTGGACTCTTCAAGGCTGACAGGGTTTGAGTTCAACCAAACATTAAAAAAAAAGCTAAAAAATCAACCTGTTAGGTGTTTGTTCTAAAATATCCTTTCTGTTTATATATAACACAACAGGAGAAGACAATGTTAGACAGTGACTCTAAATAGGGATCAAAAAATACTGCTTTTTATTGCTTTTCTTTTTGAAGATAGATTCATTTCCATCAATGCCTCAGTCAGCCTGCAGAACTGTAGCTTCTAGGATTTAGTAAGCCACTGAAATCCTGTCTAGTGCAGGTGTACAGCATCTTATAAAAGAGAAAGAGGGCAAGCCATCAGTTCTGAATTTTACAGGCCCTTCTAAACATCTAATGGTTGAGGAAGACAGATAAAACAACCTGTAAAAAAAGAATGACATTAAAAAAATAGGGGTTTTTTTCAAGTTTCCAAGTCTTTATACCCTTTAGCTTTTATATATTTAAATAAATATATCAGGCTGCTGTCATTTGAATTAGTAGCTTGATTTTTGCTTATAGGTGATAATATCTATTACTTTTAAAAGCAATAGCGACAGACACATACTTGGTTAGCAGTTGAATAAAAAAGCACAATAATGTAGTGGTTATTGTTTAGAGTTTGCTCTTGGTCACTGCTGATCCTGTAACTGGTGATACAAACGTGCCAAAGAGGACATGGCAGCAGATGGAGGAAGTGCCCCAGAGGAGAAGGCGACGTCCTGAGCTAAGCCAGGCGCAGAACGAGACCCCCATTGGCGAGATAAAGAAACCACCACCTGAGAAAGATAAGTTGAAGGATTAGTAAAATAAGTGTGCTCGCCTAACTGCTTTGGGAGGTGCTGGCAATCAGCATTAACTTAGTCATGGCTGTTTCCTGAGGGCTGCTGAAGTTGGGCTGCTCCTTCTGGACTCTGAAGGTGGTGAAGATTGACTGAGCCGCTGCGTGTGGGCCGGCTGTGCTCCTGCTTCCTGCTCTGGGCAATGCTGCCTGCACACCATCCCTGCCACTAATCCAGGGATGTACTTTGTCTCCTCAGTAATCAAGGAAAGATGTGTATGCATTTGTGTGCCTCGGGTATGTACTGTACAAGAATGTGTTCGTTTTGTTTACTGGGAGTGCTAGAGTTAAAATATATATATATATTCATTTTCTGCCTCTAGTTTTGTGTCAGCGGGGTGTTTTTTTGGTGTTTCCTTGGGGTTCTGGGTGGGTTTTCTTTTGTTTTTTCTGCGTTTTTGGTTGTTTATTTGGTTTGTTTTTGGTGGGTAGGCGGGGTGTGCTTTTTCTCTCAATAAAGATTTTGTAGAAGTGTTAACAAAGCTTCTGTCAGCTACTGACTGAGTCTGTGTTTTACATTCTGTTTCCAACTTGGCATAAATCCTAAAATTAATAAAATGATGTGGCGCTTCTCTTGGTAATTAAAGCAAGATGATTATTCTACAATAATAATCCTCTTAAATAGTGAGGCATATAAACAATGGAAAGATAATTCTTTGCTCAGCAACGTAATATATTGGTAAATAAAAAAACAGATTACTTTTGAGTTGGTAAACAAGTAATCCTGTTTGTTTCAGTCAGAATAATGAATCTCTATTTGTGTAACAAATGTGCATTTGGTTTGTGACCCTGAAGATATAAGGTGGAATTTGGATAGTCCATGTGTTCAGAAATAACTGCTTTTTATCAACTGGCTGATTCTGAGCCTGAAGCATACATCACAGCTAAGGATAAAAATCTATTTCATCCTCCTGACTTTATATATTCTGATAAATACTAAACAAATAGAGGTGTAAAATTCTCTCTTTTTAATTTTTTTTTAATCCCAAAACTTAGAGCTAAGTTGTCTGTGCTATAAATATTATACAGATCACAAACACTTTCTGCAAGTGTGTTTGATGCTTGCTTCTTTTATCTTGGAAGAGCAGAGCAGGTTCCTAAACACAGGCAAAATTATTTCTAGCACAGAGGCATTCAGCCCTAGGCAAGAATACTTCCCAGGTGTAAACAGCTATCTTCTGAGAGGGGAGAGGATGGGAGAAGAGATGGGAGCAGCCCCTTTGGTGCATGATGTGGGCATTTTGCTAACTGAGGGGACCAGAGGGCTTACTTAGCTGGTGCTCCACACTGGGCTAACAGCAGCAGTGTGGGGAATGGAGCCCAGTCTCCCCCAGCACAATGAAATCAGCTCCAGGAGCAGCATGTCCTGGATAACTGGATACCTGCCTGGGTAGCTGGGTGAGCAGAGAGCCAAACATGCCCTAGAAACCTGTGTGACATGGGCCCAACCCAGAATGCAGATCACAGGACCTGGATTCCTTAGCTGTGGTTGATGTTTGGGTTTAGGTGTTTTAAATGTATTATAATACTAATCTATTCCATTATCATGTCCATAATACTTTGACAAATTAGCTAGAAATACAAGTTAATGTGGCAAAACATCATATAAATAAGCCTATGTCTCACATTGCTATAAACCAGAACACAATTTTTCCCAAAAATGTTTGCTTCATGTGTAAATAGGATGACTCAAGCTAAGAAGAAAGGTGTAACTGATGGGTAATGGCCACATGTGTGTCAGCTGTGGGAGTGCTGTTGCAGTTTTCATCTGAGAAATATCTGTAAAGTTGATTCACAGTGCAACTGATGTAACAGTGAGCTCTACTGTGAAACTAAGGAGAATAAAATTAGCCTCAATCTAGCATTGTCTGTTTAGGCTTCAACATTTTTCCTTTTCAAAGCAAAAAAGTAAAAATCACTGCTAGATTCCTGCAACCCTTCCCTGAAAAGTGAAAAAAAGTACAGCAGGGGGGAGCCAACCCAAATTGTCACCTGGAAACCCTGAGTTACATATTTATCACTTTTGTATCAAATCCTTTCTCCTTTGACATACCACAGATTACTGGTTTTGGAGCAAATGATTGTGTTTGTCCTATCCATTCTTGGATGAAATCACAGTTAGGTTTTATTCATACCAGTTTAGAATATGTTAGGGTTTTATGCATATGTTATTCGAAGAAGCTCAGTAAGGTTTACAAAAAGCAAGAGTTCTGCTTTTGGAAAGCTCCACAGCTGGGCTTCTGCATGCTGCAAATCATTGCTATACCTCCTCCTTGTCTCTTTGCCACTCTTGCAACAGAGGTTTCTCTGACAATTTGTATGTGTTTTGAATGTGGAAATGGACATACTGTCTCTTGACAGGACTTATTTAATCCAATTTCTGATGCTATTATCACTGACAGCTTTTAGGGGAGCAGCTGTAGTTTTGATTTATGTCCTCAAAGAATTTGTCCTGTCAAAGAACATTTCCAAATATGTTGGGACACATAAATCCTTCTCAAAAGGGATCCCTTCCTTATGAAATATAAAATGATAGGATCAAGGGATTGCAAGTGTTTGACATATTTCTCATTTAAAACTATGTATAACCCTTTGGGTTCTTAAATACACTTTTGTCTATTCCAATCGGTCTTAAATCAAAAATCCTTGAAGATAAAGTTAAGAATGGTAAGTAAGGACAACTTCTCAGGTGTACCTCTCAGAGAGAAATTATATTGATCAATTTGACCTCAGTAGTTCAGTTCTATATCTGGATCCTGGAAAAGAATATATTGGGATTAAATATTTCCATTAAGGATTATGTTATGTGAATTGCAGACTTAGCAACTAGTGCTTATATAATTAAGTATGTAAATTTTGCAATTATATTCCATTTTCTAGTGCATCAGAGGCAGTTCTTAGATAATGAAAATAGAATTGTCTTTATAGGCTGTGTCACTTGCAACTCTCTCTGACCACTTTTCACACACTCTTGAAAGAAGTAATCGCAAATTTTTGAGATAGTGTAACTTATGGGCTAATGTAGGGAGGCCTTGAAAATAAGTTATTTTTCTTGTAAAAATCCTTCTAACAAGGTGTAACTGTTATGGTGCTATAAATCAAAACTGAGATTGTGTGAAGCACACGACTCTAGAGGTTTTATTGTATAGTGGTTACCACTGATGGTGCCTGAAAATATTATCATTTTAATGTTTTTTAGGAATAACAACCTCCAAATATATGACCTTATTTCAATTTTTCTTTTCCCTGGGCAAAAAATGCACAAACAATACTAAGTGGCTTTGTTCAATTGATCTAGAACCGAATGGGAACAATTTAAGAAATTATTTTCTTACCTTTCAAATAAAGGATAGTTTAGAGACCTATTGGTCACACATCTGACCTCACTTGCATTAGCTTACAACTGCAATCGATTGAGTTAGTCTGGATTTATGGTAGTACAACAGGGAGTATATTTAACAGTAATAGGCAGGGTTGCCTAGGTTCTGGAAGACAGAGCCTAGCTTTTAACTGCCTGTTCCTGCAGCCCTGAAGAAAACATCTTCACTGTCTCAAAACCTTTGGTTTTCTTTTTTCTTTTCTTTTTTTTCAAAATAAGTAAATAAATATCTCAACTGAGTGAGTATTGAAACTTTGTTTAATCAAACTACAAGGCTACTCAAAGTAAATTGCGTTAATAGTTTTGATAACTTTTTTACCCTGTAAATTTTTTGGGTACACTCAAGTTCTTATGCTTCAGCTGCGAGTGAAATCCAAGACATCAGTTTGCAGAGCTGGATATGATGAAGTTTTGGATGTGCTTCTTCAATGAACTTGGTCTTAACAGAGACTACTAATTAAGAGAAAATTTCACTTGAACCTTTCCTTATAGAAAAACTGTCTGCCCTCAGCTTGGATGGGTGAAGTCTTCAGTGAGTAAAAAAGGCCTGGATAGCCGTGCCCAGAGAGTTGTGGTGAGCTTAATCCATGTGATCAGCTTAATTCAGCTGGCAGCTACTTGCTAGTGGCTCAGTTTTGGGGTTAGTCCTGTTTAACATGTTTCCTGGAGATTTGAACATGGGAATGTTTGCACCAAGCTGGATAGAGCAGTGATCTGCTCGAGGCTGGGAAGGCTCTGCAGGGAGACTCCATCAGTGGGCTGAGGACAGCTGCAGGTGGTTCAACAAGATGAAATGTCAGCTCCTGTGCTTAGGTAGCAGCAACCCCATGCTACAGGCTTGGAGAGGAGAGACCTGAGAGCTGTTCAGCAGAAAAGAACTTGGGGGTGCTGGTTGACAGCTTAGCATACACCCAGGGGACCAAGAGGGCAGATGGCATCCTGGCCTGGATCAGCAGTCGTGTGACCAGCAGGACCAGGGCAGTGACTGTCCCCCTGCACTGGGCACTGGTGAGGCTGCACCTTGAGTCCTGTATCCAGTTCTGAGCCCCTTGCTTTAAAAAGGACATTGAAGTGCTGGAGCGTGTCCAGTATAGGGCAGCAAGGTTCATGAAAGGTGCAGGAAACTTACGAGGAAGGGCTGAGGGAGTTGGTTTTGTTTAGTCTTGAGAGGAGAAGGGACAAGCTCACTGCTCTCCACAACTCCCTCATAGAAGGTCAGAGTGGGGTTCTACTGTGCCCTGGGTGAGAGGACCAGAGCAAAGGACAGGGGAAATCCATATTACATATGAGAAATTTCTTTCACTGTTAGGGTGTCAGGAATTGGAACAGATTGCCCAGGGAGGTTGTGGAATCACCATCCCCAGAGATGTTTTAAAGATATTTGGATATGGCACTGGTTAACAAGGTTTGGGGGTTACAGTGGTAGTGCTGGGATGACACTTGGACTTGATGGTCTTAAAGGTGTCTTTGCACCTTGATGATTCTGTGACTCCTGAAACACAATGCTTTTTTTTATCATTATTAAATTTTCTTTTCCTCAAGTCTTGGTGTCAGTAATATGGCTGAGCTTGTCTGTCTACTGTATAATCAAGGCTTCAGTTATCACAAGAAATTTGAAATGCTGTTAATAGACATAGGAAAACAAATAATTTCAGTATTTAGTACATAGTTCACCAAATACAATACCATCATAAGACCCATAAGCCAATACATCATTCCAAAATGTAATTATGACTATTATATAAAAATAATTTTTTCCCTCTTAAGAAATTACCCTGGGTCAATATGAAAAAAATAACCAGTGTGCTGAAGACACAGCACACATGTTCTGACTTGCTGGAACTTGTTTCATTCTGAATGTCTCTATACAAGGTTGCTGGATAGCAGCTACATATCCACTTTATTTTGTATATGTTTCAAAAATCTTCTATATTGTCCATAAATTTAGTTGCATTATCAGATCACATACTGGAATGATGAAAAAAATACACATTCTCAAATTAAGAGGTTTTTTTCTCCTTAAAGAAATTATTTTTCCCTGGATGAATGCTTCAGCAGGCTTCCCAGTGGTGTTTCCTCAGGCTGCTGTCGCCTGCTAGCACTACTGACCCTGTCAAGAGCTATTGGGAAGTATCATAGATTTCTCTGTCTTCACCTTGTTCAGATCCCCAACAGGAGAAGACTCCTATTCTAGGCTCAGACAATTGTTTGATATCAAACATGTCTCCATCTCAATACTAGAAAAATTAATTTTTTGTGAATTGTCTTGAAAACTTGGAATCTAATAAAAAGATGCATGCTAAAAGGTGTGGCATGGTTGTACCTCATATTCCTGTTCTCAGGGAGATGGAAAGTCTGATCTAAGACATTGCTGTAGAATCCCAGAAAATCCTTTTATGTAGCAGCCATGTTAAACGTTTTATGTTGTGATAGCTTGTGAAGAGTTCAAGCAAACTTTTAGCTGGTTTATATCACATTGATGGTTCAATGTAAGGAGAAATAAGCAGTCTGTGCTGGTCCTAGCTATCTTTATTCATCAAAAATTTTTATGTGTGATAATTAATTACTTTTCAGGTACTTTTTATGTCAGGCTCCTGATATGCCTTCCAAAATGATATAAAACTACCATTTAATAGATGGGACTTAACACTGTATGCACTTGGGTATTTTTCTTTACATTTGGCTTCCTCTATATTCATTTGCAGCTGGAGTGTGCTGGGGATAACCCTGCAGTGCATCTTCTGTTGCAGTTTCTTCTTGAATAAAGCAAGGCCATGTGCTCTGATATGCCTTCTGAAGAGGAAATTGCATCACAGCTGAAAAACCAGAGTGCTTCAGAAATTTACTGCTGATCTAGTGTTCACAGAATGAACATTAAGTTAGATACTGTATTACCTTCATTTCCTGATGATCTGTGTTACTGATATCTGGTTTACAGAATGTATAACCCTCACAGTTAAGGGTTCAGAAAACTCATAATTTTTGACCCATTTCTGTTTTTAGTGTTTTATTCTATTAAAGAATTGGTGAATCATATACCTATTTTGTGGAGAAATAATTCCATTTATCACAAGAATTTGTGTGAATGGAACATGATTCCTTCCATGTTTGTGGAAACCAAGTCTAAAAGAGAACAATGAACACAGTCCCTGACATTCAGTTCTGGAGAAAATGAGCAACTTATGATGATATCCAAGCAGCCCCAGAGTAGTTTGCAGTACTACCTTTACCAAGTGGAATTGCTTAAAGTAGTCACTACATTACAGAGAAAAGATAGAATACCTACTTAAATACTTCTAGCATAATGCTATAGATATGTTACAAAATGTCTCAGAAGAGCAGCTGGGGGATGCTTGTGGGGAGCATATGTATGAGCTTGAAGAAGCATATGTATGAAGTGAATTTTATTACAGAACAGATGTCAGATATGTTGAACTGTGATACAATGTAGATCATTTTATTGGCTTCCTTGTAAAAGATAGTTTTAAAAGAATACTGACTAATCTCTTCTTCTTTCTTGTACATTACCAAGGGAGAGAGATAAGTCAGTGACCAACTTCTTGAAGGGATGAAGAACTCCTTCAAGGTGAAGGAGGCCAAGAGAAAAAGGTCACTTTCCTTAAGGCAAGGTGACAAAAGACTGGAGGGGGGACATCCAGTGGTGGGTTTCGTTTGGGTTTTTTTAAAGCACTTGGCAAAGGGGCCCTTGACATTTCTTTCTTTCCTTTCTGAGGCCCTGGCTCCCAGAGGGATAAAAAAGAGGATGAAAAAGCTCATAGGAAACGTACGTGATCTTTATTGACCTGTGACTTTTGTGTAACCATGGCCTCTGGCATGTGACTCGATGTGCATTTCTTGTCAAAACAGGTAAGGGAATTGTGCACTGCCCTGAAGGAATGTATAGTGTATGTGTGTGTGTGTGCAGAGTGCTGAAAGGCAAGAGATTGATTTGAGGGCTGAGGTGAGAAGAGGAAGATACAGAAAAGTGTGAGAGGGAAAAAACACTGTGAAATGAATTACTTTTGTTTCCTCTGTGCTGGTGGAGGATTGCCAGAGTTATTGACTTTTTTTTCATACCAACTCAGTGTGTTCCTCTTTCTAGCAATCAAAATTTTATATTTATTTTGATTCAGGAACCTTGTGGTTTGTGCTTTCCTTTTTCTCAATTTGATAAAGTTTCTTAGGTTTAATAAATATCTCCATCCAATATTTCTGTAATTATATCCAGTAATTACTGTAGGTATACAACCTATGAGGAAAGGTCTGATAGGTGATGTAAGTTGTGCAGGAATAATTAGCCTTACGTGTGATGGTTGGAACAGTTCACACCATTGAGGTAAAGTATTGTCCAGAGAGTTGGTACTGCTAAGGAGGACAAGGAAGATATTGCAGTTTTCAAAAGATTAGGTCAGCAATTAAACCAAGGAGTTGGGATCCCATTCTGTCATTCCTGAAGGGAGGTGGAGCTTGGAAAGGGACAGGGAAAGTCTTTCTCAAAGCATTCTAAGCATCTAAGCAATCTAAGCATCAGAGACAGCACTGCCTTTGATACTGCTGGTATTTCAGGGTTACCACCAGCAGCCCCATATTGTTGTGCCAGAAGCACAGGGATATTCAGGAAAAGTGCTGAAAACGTGCTGGGGCATCTCTGATATCTGCCATCTAACCTACAGTTAAAAATGGGAGAAAAAATAAGGTGGCATTTAAAACAAGAGATACAAGCATATCTACAGATTTTGATATGTTGTTCCTAAAGCCCTCGTTTTTGTAGGAAAAACAAAATAGGTGAGGTGAAACAGACTTGTACAGAAAACCTACAGCTAGATCTGGCAAACCTGCAAGATATGCAGGCACCTTCTTCCAGTTTTTGGGTCAATAGACACGTCAAGCAATGCATCTTTCTGCTTCGCTGGAGGCCCAATTCTCTTCTTAAGAATGAGTTTTCAGACAGCAAAAGCAAAATACAGTGAGGCACTGGGCACTTGGTACAGAAGCAAATGTGGGCCCTCTGCTCCCTAAATTGCCAGAAAGCTTCTTTGGAACTGGAACAAATAGGCTGGTTTTTTTCAGGTGGGAGGCTCTGCAAAATGATGACCTATCAGCAAATTATCCATACACACCTTCTATAGACTTAGAATAGCTCAAAATGATTCTTGAATATCTTGTCCGTGAGAGAGTCAAAACCTTGAGTAAGGCACTTCTAGTCAGGATTTCTGGGTAAAATGACAGAATAGATTGAGGCCAGTTTTGAGGATTTGACCTCAAAACACCTGAAATGAGGAATGATTTATTGGACAAGACTAGAGTGCTGAGTTTAGAGGAAGCTCTCACAAGAATATAATAGCAGTCAATTGCCATAAAGTCTGCTGGAATTATGTGAAAAGTAGATTGGTCTCTTTCAGTACAGTAAGCCTGAAAGAATGTAGCAAGAAAGGTTCACAGAGATATTACATTCTCTTATGTTGGATTCTTGGTGTGGTTTGAGGTTTTTCTTTGGAGGCTCAAAAATATCTGAAAATTTGAGGAAAAACTTGTGAAACTGGACTAAGGTCACAAGTGGGGATGAAGCCAAGGCTTCCTAAAATTATTGGATTAGGACTTCATACAGGGCATGCCCTCCTGTGAACTAATTGGTGGCCAGACTTGAATTAAAGAAAAAGCATCAGTTAGATTGTCACAATATATGTCCTTTTGTGGTTTGGAGGTTCATTTTGTGTTTTGCTCTGATTTTTTTCCAGCACTCACTTCATTATACTTCACAGGCCAACAATCTTTCCAAATCATGTAAATGATACCATGCACTTTTTTCTTGTATTTTAAATACCTGAGTTATTGTGTACCTTTTGGCTTAGAGGAAGAATGAGAAAAGAGAACATTCAAAGGAGGATTTAGGAAATAGCTTTAGAAAATGAAGCATGTGAATAATATTAACACAGAAGTGTTGTGGGGACCTTCTGACCTTTTTGAATGAGTCTTCTGTGTGCTGCTTTCTGAGATCTGACATTTTTATAGACCTTGTCAAAGGAAAAAAAAGAAAGGATGAAAGTGGTGGGAGGGGGAAAGACAGCTCACTGGTCCCTACTGTAAAAAACACCATCCGATCCCTGTGAGGTTACTTTTCTGGTCTCACTTCATAGAAACATTTCACCAAAAAAAAGACAATTTCTCCTTGTTCTTCAAGCTGACTCCTGATCCCTCACATCAGATTTACCTAACTGTTTCATCCTGGGAGCAGTGAGATCAGACCTGAGAGTTCATGTCAGCAGCAGCAGTCTCTCTGCCAGATGTGCCTAAGGGGCAAACAACAAAGTGTTTGCAAGCTTTCAGGGGTTTGTTTTCCATATCTCAAAAACATCCTGAACACCTGACAGTAGCAGCTCTACGAAAGTGTCCCACAGAACAATCAATTGAAATTGGAAAATAACACATAAAACAGCTTTACTCCCACTGGTATTGCCCTCTGCCCAAGGATTCAAACTTAATTTGATGAACACTTTGAAGAATGATAATTTAAAGGATTTTTCACTGCAAATATATTGAAGATGTATTTATAAATCAGGAATGGTTGTGTCTGCCCAGATTCTGTGCGTCACAAGCATCACCCCACCTCACAGAGTCAGGAACTCTGGCTTAGGTGTCTGTGTGCTTTATGAGCATGTCCTGCATTATGTGCCCTAAGATAAGGTATGCATAAGGCAAAGACCTGAACAAAAAATAAGTGATAGGAAGTTCAAAAAATAGACATGATGCCCCACCATGTGTCTGCAATCCCCTTTAATCCAGTTAGGATTTGAAACTGGCATTTCCTGCAGTTAGATGTCTAAGCTATGCTACTCACTTCTCACAAAAAACATAATGAATATTGAGGGGTAATTCTTCATTTTTTAAAATAAGAACAGGCTCTTGCCAACCCTACAAGGCAGGTTTTATTCCTTGATTTGAAACTAGGAGGTGGTGGTAGACCTCCCATTTCTCAAGTCTCCCAGGTACTGGCTTACTGGGAATTGTCTCTCAGAATTTCTCTCCTATTAAAACTGTTTCACTTTGTGTAAACAATTAAATTTTAATTAAGCTGGGTGAAAAAAAAAAGGGAAGAGAGATTGACTCTATAGCCTGGTGGTTAAAGCAATCATGTGGGAAAGTCAAATTCAAGTCCTCCTTCATTTAATTATTTATACCAAATGGAATAATGTCAGCTGGAAGGAGTGAAAGATTTACCTTGGGCTGTGCTATTGTCTAATGGTTACAGCAGGCTCTCAGGAGGGTCACAAGCTGCACTTAAATCCCTTTGTCAGGCAGGGTAATGAACCTGGGTGCACAGAAGCCCCTACACTAACTTCCAACTATTAAGCTGTTGGCAAGGGTGGAGTGGGAGCCCTTCTACCTTTTTAGTGTTAGTAGTGCCTGATGTTTTCAGGTTGTTATTGGTTTACTTTGGCAGATGTTCTTGTAGCTAAGATAACCAGAGCAATGCTTTGATTTTGATGCATGTGATGTTTGTTTGCTTTTAATGGTCATGGAGGGCTCCTCACCATCAGGACTTTACTGATTATGGGGTAGTTTGACCAGTGTAATTTAATTCAGGAACCATCTAAGTGCAGAGAAAAGAGTAAACATGTTTGAGGTTAGCTAATGACAGTCTGGCCAGCAGGAAGTTTGCAGAGCAATGGTTTCCACCCATTGTTCATTTTATATGTTATAACAGAAGTGTGAACTCTAACAAACGTGACTTAGAAAATTCTGCACTTTGGGAAGTTAAATGCTTCCAGACCAGGAGGAAATATAAAAGGGACTATAAAGATCTATTTTGGTCTTGGTCACTAAAATTACAATAATACATTAAACTCTATGTAAATATAGAATCTGAAAAGGTTTTAACTTCCTTCTTTTGCTGAAAAGCATCATCCGTAGCTGTGTCACAAGCCTGAAATATGCAGCACCAGGCAGATTTGAAGAAGTACCAACTGAAAATAATCCTGCCTGAGCTCCTTTTAGTAGTATTTGGGTATAAAAATTTTCTTTCACTGAATCACTTCCAACATTATATTTCATGCTAAGAAAAGTTACTGCATTTTATATCCTACTGAGAAAACTATAAATGGTCCTTGGGAAATAGTCTTCATTTTAATTTGTCTGACAGAAAAATGCTATATGACCTTAAACTGTGCTGACTTTTGACTTCCAGAGTACTTTCTCCTCCCCACAAAATACCCTAGTTCACTCATTTTTACTGATCACAGTTCCATTTTTCAGCACGCATGACTGTATCATTGGGTCACCTGCCATTGTTATAGTAATGCATAACCCCAAGTATTTGGGACTGTTACTCATATGACAATAGCTCTATTTATCTATTTAGTTATTTGTTTGTATTTTATGAAAACTGACATGAGAATTTTTATGCATCAAGTATTCTGAGAAAAATAACTGTAAGCTATTCTGGCACTTATATCCTTCAGAAAAACGTGTGTCCTTGAGATGGCCAGCGACTCCTCTGACTTCCCCAAACCCCTTCAAGCTGATTCCTATCCATAGTCCCACTTGCAATAATTCATGCATATCAAATGCATAACCTTTAAGGTAATCAATGGACAGTTAGACTTTAAATAAATAAATAAATAAAAGGAGGAAGGCTGTTAGCCCCATTCCATATGCTCAAAATTGATGGTGTTTCTTGGGCCAGCACTATAAACAATTTTCAGCTTTAACTGTGGTGTCTCATTGTGAAGATTAATGTCATCAGGAGAACTACTACCATAGCCAATAGTATTACAACATAACTAAATATCCCAGCACAAATCTACTTTGCTGGCATTTTAAGATCATCATTTTGTATGGTATCTCAGCTACCATGCTTGGACTTCTCACCTGTTTCTAGCAAAACAAATGTATCCTTGTTGTATATCAGGGTAGAAATTATTGTAAATAAACCACAACAGAATAGGCCAATCTTACTTTATGAGATTTAGATTTTTAATGGGTTAATGTCCTGCTAAAAATACCAAAACAAAACCCAAAAATATCCCTACAAAAACCCACCACCAAAATAAGGAAAAAGTCAAACTCAAAGCAATTGTGTAAAATTGTGTTATAAAAAGTAAATGAAGATGTTTTGCTGTAAGATTGGAGAGAATAGACTACAGATTCCTCCTTAGCCAAGGATTTTTTATAATTCAGACAAACCTGGACTAGGGAATGGTATGTGTAAAGGAAGATCACAGTGGCAGACGTGATATCCTTGGGAGAAATATTCCAACTACAATAAATTCAGGAAAGATTGTTGGGAGTCCCTGTCATAGAACAAGGATTTCCAAGAGCTGAAACAAACGGACATGCTATCTGTGCTTCCTTGATAATCACAAAACCAGTGCTTGCAGTGGCTTCTAGTGGCTTCTGCCTCATTAGAAAGAACCTAACCTAATTCTCATATCAGAGTAGATCAAAAGTACTTACACATTTTATTATTCCTCTGGATTTGCTGACATTGTAAAGTATATTGTATGTTTGAATTGAAAATTCACTGGATACAAGTTTCTTTGGCAGGTGAAAGTTAAACAAAAAGAAAAACTTAACTGATGTCTTTAGATGATCATTAGGCGACCCTGGAGACAGATAATTTATTTTCTTTAGAAGGATACTGGAGACACTGTATTAACCTAAGCTTTTAAAAGTAAAGGCTAAACGAGGGAACTGAAGAGACATTCTTTTTTGACCAAAGCAGAAATGTATATTGCATGTCAAACACCTGCATATCAAAAGCCCTTAGAACATTGTCTTCACAGACAAGAAATGAACTGCTGACATTAGGACTATAAGTGCACAAGCTCACAAATCCCACCTGAACTAAACATAGTATTCTACCTTGTACTTCTACAGCATTTTCCTATCCAGGATTACAGAATGTTTTATAAGCTTTAGTGATTGAAAAAAGAGGCAGGACTGTGTAAACTGAAATCAATCATATTCAGTTTATCTGTCTTCCCAAAATCCACTAAAAAATAATGTTAAAAAATGTTGGCAGAGAAACCAACAAACAGAGAATCTTGAATAGCAATTTCCTATCAACACATGGAATGATAATTGTCAGATATTGTCCACACTGCACATCCCATTGACACACTTAAAAGTAAATAGGTTTAAAAGCATTATGGTCAGGTATAATTAGAGCCTGGCATTGCATAAGCCAGGGTAAGGGGTGTCAGACTCTTCTAAAGCATCCTCAGATTTCCAGATGTAGATGCATTCCTAGCCAAACCTGTGAGTCCAGCTAACCTTCATAGCAAAATCACTACTTCGTATTTGGTGGTCTTTTCTACTGAGGAAAAGATGAACCCTTTCCAAAGGTCATAGCTGCAGTTTTGCGAGACTACACCTTGCATAACAGAAAGTGGCTTGGTATTCTGCAATCTTTCTAGATCCCCATAACTGTAATGTGTGATAATGACAGTAAAATGAGCTTTTTCCAAGCAATCCTGTTAATGTGTTGGTAGTAATTAATATATTTTGAACTAAAGGAGAGCAACAAAAATATATTATGTATATGTAGTGAATTGTAATAGGAGATGTATTGAGACTGGTGAAACATTTATCTACAGAAAAGTAAAAAATCAATTAAGTTGTTTTAGAAGTAAAGATTTTTTTTCAAGGTTATTAAGATATATGTAAGTAATCTAACTATTGTTAATAATACATTCTAACATTATATAGTGTGGTGCTTATGGCTCTAGCTAGTGAAATATAATCTGGTGTGCAAAACTTACGCTGAACTGAGGTACTCTGTTCCAAAAGGAAAATGTTTTGTGTTTTTTCATTTTGAACAGCTACTGCTACTTTACAAGCATTTCAATCCTTTCAGCTGAGTTTTATGCTAAGGCAGGCAGTAAGGCACTGACTTCTCTATATGTATACCTGTCTATAGGACAGAAACTTCAGCTCTCTCAGTCCACTTCCACTATGCCTGTGACTGATGAGAGAGCCACAGGAGCAGAAAACACTACACACAGTTTATCTGTGTGTGTATTGCCAGAGCAGATAACAAAAATTGTGCATGTATTGCACCTGGATTAAAATCTCTTTCAAGACAGGGACACATGACACTGGATACACCTTCAGAGCAAAAATATTGCCTAGTGTTTGCCTACAGATCATTTAATTTAATAAAGTCGAGACAGCTGGTAAATTTGTTTGGAGATTTTGAAATAAAATGCAGATTTAGGCATGAGATCTGAGTGATCTTAACTGTACTTTCTCTGCTCAGTGCAGTAAGGACTAGCTTGATGGGGAAACCCAAATTCCCCTTCTTCTTCACTCTCTTTTTACACCTATGAGGATGCAGCCTCCTTGGTTGCCTCTTGTCAAAGACTGCAGTCAGAGTCTGGGTTTAAGTACTTTTTTTAGTGAATGATTTCTACATTAGCTCTTTTCTTTCTATAAGTCCATTGGGAAACAGTATGCTTAAGGAAACATAGAGCTAAGGCTGCCAATTTGTTGATTTCTAGTTCCCCAATTGCTTTGCAAAATCATCAAATGATGAGGCAGAGAGATTTGTATCCAGGAGATTCACAATTTACTTGCCTCTCACATATTCTATTTCAGTTCTCACCAAGTCATCAGAAATGCTCTTTCCTCAACTGAACAAAAAGAGTCTCTTAACACAGAAGTAATCTCATAATTTCTGCTAGTTTGTCCTAAATGTACATATTCACTAGTGAGCAAAAATTTTATTTATAACTATGCTGTCATTTATTAGTAATTTTACTGACTTTAATTACTTCCCCTGAAATAACACCAAGGCTTCCACTTTGTTCTGTTTTCAAGTGTATAATAATGCAAAGTTGTATCGAACTATTAAAAATATTTAAGTAAAAAGAACCCTTAAATTTCTTTTTAAAATAAATTTGCATTTATTTTTTTTTTAATGGTTAACAGGTGCACTAAGTTCTATTAGTGTAATGTTTTTTATTAGCAAAATATTGACTTGGGTCTGAAGGGAAAAGTGACACCAAATTTATGGGTACTAAATCTGAGGTCAAATTTCACAAGATTTATACAATGACAGATTTTTACATTTGTTGTTGAAGTACAATGAATGAAAAGTGATTCAGATATAAGGCTTTTAATGATGTCAATAACTTAGAACTTAGTTTTTATTTCAGTTAAAAATCATAAACTTTTGGGACAACATGAGCAAAAACAATCTCAGGCTTGGGAAAAAGTTCACTTCTGTTGCTGCCCTATATCATTTTTGAGAAAAGAATGGCAGGACAAAAGAATTGATCACCATCATTAATTGCCGTTTTAGCTGTCTGATGCAATGAAAGCATTGAAAGGAATAAAAAGTGTTATTTCCTACTTTGTTTGAAATTGCATCACAGTCCAAATGTATTAATTCCATCTATTTCTGGATTCCATCACAAATTTTCACACTAGAAATATGGCCTTCAAAAAGGATAGATATATTTACTCCTTTTTGTCTGAAAATCTTGTGATATTTGCTGGGAATGTTCTCACAAGACAGGTTTTTGACACTACAACTCACCCCTGTCGTTGGCATGAATGTGATCAAAGTGCAAACTAAACAGGTCTGAAACCATTGTGTAAATGATCATCCTACAACAGGTTTGAAGAGCACTAGTTTAAAATTTAATATTTACCAGTAGTAAAAGTTTGAAATTAAAAAAAAATTGTATGTGATGGTTTAAATCTCTTTGTGGGAATTTACATCAGAGTTATTTATTTCTCTTTTAAAACACTGGAGTTTCATTTCACTTGCAAGACAAACAATGTGACTATACAAATTCATTTTGGAAAATAGCTAAGTAACCAAAACTAACATAATTTTAAAAATCAGCTACACAAAAATTCATACAATTATATAGCTAATCTTCAGATTCATGAGGGTAATACGACTCTTTCCACTGGCATAAAGATGAGACCAAATACTTAGCAAGAGTGAAAGCTTAGTTAAACTCTCGTGGCAGTATTTTTAACAAATAAAATAGAAAATAGTTCTATGAGGTGTCAGAAGACCAGTCAAGGAAATAGAAGTTTTTCTATGATATGGAGCTTCCCAAAAAACAAAATAATTCAAGTAACTGGTGTAGACAACTTTTTCATAGACAGAAATTTACACATTAACAGAAAAGATTTGCCAAATGTTTCTGTGAAAAACTCAAACCTGGTATTATCAATCATTACTAAGTTGCAGTAAAACTTCAAACCTTGGGATTTTTGCCCTGCCAAATAAATTTTTCACAAAGATATATTCACTGATTTAGGGAACTTGCATTTCCATTAGCTGTTCCCTGTTAGGTTCCCAGACTTGTCAGCCTGCCACCTTTCACAAATTACATTTGTGAATTAAAAACAAAAGCAATTCCTGCTCATTTCTTTTGCTGTCTGGAATACTATTATTAATTCCAGATATTATGCTGATTATTTGCATTACAGTAGTCAAAACAATGATGAGGTATTTCCCTTCAAAGATTGCATCTCATTCAAAACACATTTAACTCTTATGTTTTGAAGCATTTGCACAGACTTTTAACTATTGGAATTTCATGTCTGGCAATATTTTAAACAGTTGCATTCCAATGAAACTGCATAACCTGGAAATTCCAATACAGCTGAATAATCTGTTATCTGTTGAAAACAGCTTAATTTTAATATGCTGCAGTTGACTTAAAGGTTAAGCAACCTCTTAAAAGAATGTGAACTTGTGAATTAGGGAGGTCTTATACTCTCAGGTGGCATTTTATTCACCACAAGAAGTAACTGCTAATGAGCTCCCTAGCTAGCACAAGCTAGATGTAAAATATGTAAAACTTGAAAGGTCTAGTGTTTCTGAAAAAAAATACTCATGAATTTGGTTTATTAGGTAAATTATAATAGATCAAAGAAAGGAAAGGTAAAACTAGGTGTCAAAAGCTGAAAATGGCCAGAGAATCTATTTTCTAATGTTATTTCATGGTCTACTCTTATTAAAGTATTTGGTTAATACAATTTGAAAACTGAGAATTACTTAATCTAAAATGTGTGTTGGATTAACATACATAAAAACCTCAGTATGATGCCTCAATATGCTAAAGGACAGGCTCATTATGTAGGAACCAAATTAATCTCTTTTTTTATGGTCCAAATCAAGCTCAAGAGTCCTGATTTGGAATATTTAGGCTAAAAAAAAATTCTAAAAAAAATTTTTCCTTGAAGAGTTCATCCCTGAGTAAGGGGAAACAGGATTCTAAAAGGAACCACAGAACATGCTCCAGCACACTGCAGTAGAGAGGTAAATCACTGGCAAGTGCAAGGGAAAACCTCAAAGGACAAAGTGCTCGTAGGAACAGCCGTGTCTCACCCCCTGGGGCATGGTAAGCACTGCTACTCTGAACACTAAGGTTATAATCGAGTCCCTAATCTTTCAAAGCACTGAAGGAATTATATAATCTCAAAACTGTTCTGAAAAGTATCTGGGCATCTGCAGAGCTTCTTGATGCAGTGAGAATTAAGCAGCTTCAAAGGGAAGCTGGTGCTTAAAAAGGGTTGGGTGCTTAAATGATTTGCTGCGGCCTCACCTCAAGTCCCGAGGGCGGTTTTGGACACCAAAATATAAGAAATGTATAAAGCTGTTAGAAAATGTGCAAAGGAGGGCTATGAAGATGAACAGTCTGGAGAGGAAGACACACGAGGAGCAGCTGAGGGCCCTGGGTCTGTTCAGCCTGGAGGAGACTGAGGGCAGAGCTCACTGCAGTCACAACTTCCTCGGGAGGGGAAGGGGAGCGGCAGGCACCGATCTCTGCTCTGTGGTGACAGTGACAGGAGCCGAGGGAATGGCCTGAAGCTGAGTTGGGAGGTTTAGGTTGGGTATCAGAAGTTTCTTCACCTAGAGGGTGGCTGGGCACTGGAACAGCACCCCAGGGCTGCATCAGCCTGACAGAGTTCAAGGAGAATTTGGACAGTGGTCTCAGAAAAATGGTGTGGCTCTTGGGGTGTCCTTTCAGGGCCAGGAATTAGACTTTGGTGATTCTTATGGGTCCCTTCCAACTCAGGAGATTCTATGATTCTAATTCAGAAAATAAAATTACCAAAATGTAGTTGTGTGTGTAAATATTGATATTCCTATATATTTTTAAATTTCTATACTAAATAAATTATTATATTAATGTTTTAGTTAATTATAAATTATGACATGAAAAGGAATGTAACTGTACAAATTAGTACAGTACTGTTAGGTTCTTTTAAAGTATGGTTAGGACCACCACCAAAGAAAGGTTTTGATGCATTAAAATGGGATTTCAGTCAATCACAGACACCCAGAATGAAGAGGAAGGACTGGGAAGCTGTAACTTATTGATCTTTATCTTACAAATATTTGCGTCTCCACATGCTTCTACTTTTTCCATCTGAAGTATTTGCTTAACGTTCCAAGACATAAATTTTCTTCTTTTGAAAGTTTTTTAGTGATATCTTCATATATTCAGATGCACTGCACAAGCTCATAGCTTGTGCTGAACACTCTAGCATGCAGCACTCTTGTCCTGCAGACTGGCTCTATGACTATGGAGAAGAGTTTTGTTTAGCTCCTTTCTCATTCTGAAGGTTAAATTTTTCTCTGCCCTTTCTTGGGGACTGTGCCTTAATTGGGCTGATTATATATTTCACATTACAGTTCCGGGATCAGAAACCCTCCAGGGAGTGATGCAGAATCTAAATTAGATCATCTCACCCTGACTGTGAAGTAGCAAATCTCAAAATCCCTTAAGCAGAGTGGTGTAGGCAGATGCCAACTAAATACATCTGTCCAGCTGCCTGTTGTCCAGTGGTTATGACACTCCCCAGAGAGACAAAAAAACCCATAATTTTGAAAGACTTCAGGGAAAAATAAGTATAGAAATCAGGTGTTTTGTATGTGAAGAACACAGCTCAGGCTAATGTTTTAGTAGAGGAGACCTTCAAATGCAGTTTGCGAGGGTCCTGCTCCTCCTGGAAATACTAACCACGTCTGAACGTCCACAAGGAGCTTAACCTCCAGCCTAGAGGTAAGATGTTTTTGCAGAATCCCCATTTGGGCCTGGGCAATTCCACAAGTTTAAGAAAACTTTTTGGAAACAATCTTTTGCTCTGTCACACTGGCAGAAATAACTTCTCCTGCTACATTTCAGTGAAGGGAGTGACAGTGGTGTTATGGGGATTAGGAAACTGCGCCGTGGGATTTGAGTTCCTGTGCTCTTCCTCAGGCAGCCTGTGGATCTGACTTCTGCATCTGACAGATTGCTGGAAGAAACAGAAAGCATTAATTTATGTTAACCAGGAGCTCTTGCAGCAGTCATAAATATTGTTTTAGATATAACAGATTATGCTGATCTACCACTGCTTTCTAGAATAGGTTCCTTTTATCTGATGCAAATTACAAACGTGTTCTTTTCTCTCAGTACCAGGGAGATACATACATAGTTTGATGAAAATGCACCCCATGGTAGATGGTATGAATTGATATGGAGGACTCGTTGGAAGGTACTAATTATACAGTCTCCTTTTATGGATATGCCAGTGAAGCAGTAGTACATCTTTATCAAATGGCAAGAAAAAGCCTGCCACAGAAATAACTGAACATAAAGAAGTTCTATTTTCTCATATGATCTACTGACAAATAAGTCTGGTAGCTAAAATATAGTGAGAAAAGTACTTGTCTGTTCTTGCAACAAATAATTTTTTAAATGTGTTTTTTTATAAATTTCCTAAAGTTTTTATATATTTCTATACGTCAATTTGTTATATACCTGTATCTATTGAAACTTAAATGGAGTGTCCTATAAAAAAATAATTAATTTTGAGATTTTAGGTTGCACTGCTTCTCAGGTTTTGTGTATCTTCCCAGTTGCTGCATTAGCAGCTACTGATTGCTTTGGGCATTATACATCTCCATTATATACATTACTACTCAATACTTGAAGAATCATGATTTATCAAAACTGATGAAAGAATACATCTGGGCTGCAAGTGCAACAATGTGGTGATTTCCATGTGAGATAATTTGGAAATGTATGGTATAAAATAGTTTTTTATTACTGCCAATTAAATGTAACAGCTGATGGGGAATTTTCCTTAGTTTACTAGTAATAAGGCTTCCCAGAGAGGTAACTATAGATCATGAACGGTTGGAAGCAGCTTTACATTTCCTTGGTTATTGATGGTTCTTGACTGTCAGTACAGACAAGCTGGCTTTAACTTTTTTTGCACAATATAAAAGTGAATTATTTTCTGCCACATTTTATCCCCAGCATCATTATTATCTATTTCTGTTCTTCTATTTCTTCTTCTTTGTATCCTTCCTCATATTAGAAAATGGCCTAATTACAAGTTTATCCTATTCCAAGATGGCATATAACTCAGGGGCTTGGATTACATTATCTATGAATATTCTTCATTTCCCCAAACGTCTTCTGATGAGCAATTTGGCTTTCAAGGTGCTCAGTAAACTGATATTATTTGCATATACATTAGTCTCTAAGCTCCTCATCTAGGGAGTACCATTACTTGCATCACATGCCTACCACTTTAGACATCACTTTGATTTTTAGACTTTAATTACACAGCATATATTTCAAAATGTTTCTACCATTAAAGAAAAATGTTGAAAGATAATTGGGAATAAAAAAATATGCACGGAGAAAGACAATGTAAGGTTAGCATATTTGTTGGTAAATGTCTGTTCTCAGTCAGCAACATCTGCAGTTTAATTAAACTCAACTGTTTACAGGTGTTTGCAAGAGAGAATAGATATGTATGTACATATAGAATTCAGCTGAAGAGATTTACCTTTGTAAAAAGTCATAAGCTTCTAGCACGGAGGCGTCTTTCTCTGTAGTCTTGTGATTAATGTTCAGGTTTCTTTCTGATATGTAAGGATGAGATGTTATCAGGGAAAAATCCACAAGAAAGCCCTGTAAAGCAATAAGGAAGGAACACCAGCTGTGCTCATAAATTTAAACAGTTAGTATATCTGAAAAGCATTCTCCATCCAAAGTCTGGTATTACAGTTAGGTGAGTTTAGTGCATCAGACAATACAAAAGGATTTAATATGTGTTAAAGAAGGAAAAGTAAATACAAAAAAAAAAAAAGTCTTTTTAAAGATCAGAACAGCTTTAGATGTTGTGTGGATCAATAGTAGTCTCATCACAGGTAAAAGTTCACTAGATAGCATATTGAGCTGCAAGTTCAAAATGTCAATAAGGTGTGCAAAATTTAAAACCAGGACACGTTGTAGGATAGTTCTACTTAACTTTTTGTTCTTGTGTTATAAATACTTCTGCTCAGCAGAGGTATTTGTGAAGGTTGACAAGAAACTAACACCACTAAATCATTTAAAGTTCATTTATTGCTCACTGTCTAATGATCTAGTCCAACGAGGAATTCTATAAATATACATGTACCTACAGAGATTTATAACTAGGTCAGAATGCTGCTTCCACATCTATTACTAATTAATTAGGTGCAAATAGCAAAAATACCTCAATGACAAAATCTATAATTTCAAAAGTCATGTTTTACTGTAGCTGTACCAGCAGCACTTGCAAGTGCTCAGTTAAAGCAAAAAATGGAAAACTACCTGTAAATTCTCAATTTTGAAAACAAAATGAAAATGTAAAGGATGAATTCTTACAGCCTGTACAGCACTCCACACAATATGTGTTCATTTCTGATCTCTAAACAATGTCTGTAACATTTAACTGAGTAAAGCAGATGATTAATGCTTCTGGTCATCCTGCAGCAATTCTATTAAACTGACACAGATTCAACAGATTTTTCCATGAAGCAAATTATTAGTGTTATTTGAAGGAGAGGGAAATCATGGATGCTCTTTTTTATTATAGTTAATTTAGTAACACATTTAACCATGGCAAGAATCAAAATTGGTTTTGTTACTGTTGAATTTAAGTTATGAAAGGGACAATCAGTAGGACACAGCAACAATCAAATTTATTTAAAATCTTTTTAAGTTGTTTTGAGCCATATTTTCAGCCTAGTGATTCATGAAAATCTTTATTACCCATAAGAATATAAAGTATAATGCCTGCTTTAGACCTGTAAATGGACTGGTTTAGGACACCGAATTCTAACCAAGATTAGTTTTGAATGCTATGCTTTTTAATTTGTGTCAGAAAAATGATGACCAAACTAACTTCCTTTTAGGTAAGCCAATAGCATAGCTCAGATTTATGCTTGATCATATAATAAATTAATATTTTTAAAAAATTAAAACACAAGATGTTTATAGACAGTGTCTAATACATTGAGACACTTAAAATATTTTTTTTCTAGTCAGAAATACCTATATATATAAATACACATGCACATATAATTTATGAGGATATAAAAGTTTTTGTATTGCAGATCTGTCCTCTAATCCTTTAAAAATGTTCCATTTTATGATTAGTGTTCTTGTTGAGAGGATTGACTTTTAGGTGGTCTAATCTTAGTTCCGTGGCTTCAACTGGACCAACAGTTACATTTGATTCCAATATTTGATGGTATACTATTTTTTTTTCTGGAAAGTGCAAGAATAGGTTATGACTAAAATTTAAAGTTTGGGTTTTCATTTTTTAGGTTGTTTTTCCATTGTTAAAATATGATCAAAATATCCAAGCAACAGTGCCCAAATGATTTGAATTTTGTTCCATATGTAATGGACGAAGAAAAGAAGAGGTTTTGTGTTTATTAGTAAGTTAATGTCAGCACTTTTGAGTTTTTGATTGTCAATGAATATGCAATGTGGGATAATTAAGCAATAATGTAGTGTGCAGAGCTCTTTGTAACAGGATGAAGTCATGATGAAGATGAGCAGAGTCAAGGGATTTAAAGTTAAAGCAGAAAGCATTTTTCACCTAATTTGCATTCAAAAGAAGTTTGCTATAATGCCAAATTAAATGATGTGAAAAAATAAATGAAAAAGCAACTTTTAAATAAACTTAGTTCATATAAAGTTTAACTAAGGTGGCTATTGATTTTTACACATTCCTTATCTTTTATTTTACCAACTTCTCCACTGCAGTATTGTATCCAATTCAGTAGGGAATAACAAGAGAAAGAGCAGGGCAGAGCTGTGTCTGTGCAGGGGATAACTTCTACCTTTTAATTCCAAATTAACATTGAAAACAGTTCACTAGAGTCTCTTTTTATTCTTCTTGGGAAAATTAAATCTTTCAATGCCTCTAACAACCCAGAACTTACTGGAAAACTGATGTTTCAATTCAGGCTAAGTAAAATGAATTGCTTAATAGAAAGTGGCACTTCCTAGTGTCTTGGTAATGATAAGAAATCATCTCTTCAGCAGGGGCTAGCCTGGTCAGAAGCAGTGGCATGATTGAGGAAAGCATTGTCTTCCACATAGGCTATTTTTAATGCCCAGTGCCTCTGACTCCAGTGAACTGCAGGTCTGGAATTGCCATTTTCCAGACATTTTCTATACATTTGCTGTAAAAAAAGACTGAAAAAATCCATCTTACATTAAATGAATGGGAAATGAATGAGGAAACGAAATATGAGTGGTCTTAAAATCATGTATGTCCAGCCCCTTAGAAGTGTGTTATCAAGGAGGTAATTTGAGTTGCAGAGCCTGGTGTGACTGAGGAGCAGCAGAACCACGCTGAGCCACGGTATGAGATACAGCATTTCAGGACTCTGTGGTGGCTTTGAGTACAGTCCACATCCAGATATCCAGTTTTTCAGCCAAAAGTAAAAGAAGTTCATTTAACTGCAAAGGTCCAGAGATATGTAGCTGAACCTATATGAAGAAAAAAAAAATAGTACTTTTTTTTAATATAGCAAAATTTTAGTAATCAGCCTGAAATGAAGAGATATTTTTATTGCACCGAACTAAGGAAAATGTGATTCTGGTTTTCCAAAATGTTTTGACTATAGAAACACAGGTCAATGTTTCAAGTTGTCAGAACAATATCATCCACAGCAGTCTGTATCTGATGGCTGAAGACAAGCTTTTTCAAGGTAAATGAGGGGAGTTTGCCTTATCCTATGTTTTCAGTGCTGTGCCTCCTTATATTCAAAGGCAGCGAATTCACTGAAAAGAGAGCTCATGGAAAAAGGCAGCAATTATTTCCCCTAAGGCTTACCTGGCAGGGAAATGATGAAATAAAATGAAACCATAGATTGGTTGGTCTAGAGGAACAAGGAGCAGTAGGAAAGAGAACTCGAAGGCAGAAATGTCATTCATGTGTGAGGATGGTGGGATCTCTTCCTTATGCATGGTCCATTCTATTTTTCCCTTGTCCCTTCTTTGGAAAGACATCCAGGTAGTGCATTTTTTTCCCATTTGGATCAGTTTTTGCATTACAAACACACTGAAATGTGGCAGAAAATTATGCTATTTACAACTGCAATAACCGAGAGCTTAGATAAATGCCTTATTTTAGTACACAGAGATAGTCTAAAATGTAATATTCTGAAAAAAAAAAATTACATTTCCAAATTAAACCAATGATAGAACCAAGTCTGGTTTAGGAGGTGAAATAACTTTTCATTGTACCTAGCAAGTTTTTTAAAAGGTCTAGAATGATCTGGGAATGTTGCAAGCTGCTTTAATATTTGAAACATACTGACTTGGATTTGTGATCCGTTTACCCAGCCAGCTTCTCAGCTGTAATATTCTGCATAATTCAATCGAATTTCAAAAAACACTTCTTTGTAAGGTGTTCTAGGCATTTACATTCATTCTGTCAGTCACTAATTCAAAAGTGTGGGTTTTGTACAAATTTGGGTTCCACATATTAAAGGAGTGACTGCAACTTGCTCTCTCAGATTAACAGTGTGATCCATCATCCTACAGCATCTTTTCCAGAGCAGTGTCTTACATGATGCTTAGTGCTGGTTTGCAAAGAAATGTGAATGGTTCAGAAAATGTAATTTACTTTTCTCTCTTGGACTGAATTTATTGTTTACTAATTGGAATGTCATGTGCAATGAATTATTCAACATAAAGGATGGTCAAAAGGAACGTCAGTAATGAAAAGCAAGGAAACACACATGTGTAATTGTGTGTGTGCATCTGAGTGTGTCTGAGTGTCTGTGAGTGTGTAAGAGTGTGTGTGTGAGAGTGTCAGTGTGTGCAAGTGTGTGTGTGAGTGTGCAAGAATGTGTGAGTGTGTGTGAGAGAAACTGAGGCAGACAAAAGAGCAAGAAACAGAGAACATCAAGCTGAGGGATTGAAACTCTGGATACTTGTACCATTCAAAGCAGAGAATGTTCTCACACACACATTTTAAATAATGTATCAAGAATGCATGCTGAAATTTTCTTTGTTTCTTCTCCCATCCCTGAGTGTTTAGATAGTGCTGATTCACTGCTGGAGAAAAACCAGCTTGTCTTGCAAGAGGAGCTCTTATGTTACGTTAAAATTGAAACCTATTCCTGCATTCTGAAATAAAACCATATCCCACTGAGTAACTGCTTCATTTAGCTATGACAAAAATTTGGCTAAAGACCTTGGAAACTGGTAATCAGGTATGTAATGTAAATTTTTTAACCAAATATGCATAGTGTACCTAAATATCCCATTTTTTCATATGTTTTCATTTGCTGTGGTAAGACTGAAAAAAACGTACTTAAGTTCCAGTTATCAATGGTTTGCTTATAAAGAGGATGTGTAGTTTTGCTCAATATTATCATTTAGAAGCCAGGAGATTGCAGTTACCTACTGGCATTGAAGGAAATTAAAATATGTGAGGTTTAAAATTCAAAGCTATGAAGACAAGAAAAAATGGTCTGAAATAAATGAAACAGAAGAGCAATGGGGACAGGTACAGCACTGTAAATGTGGGCAGGAATGGAGAACAATGAATTATGAAAAAAATATTCAGGAAAAAACCACTGAGGTTTATCATTTATCACTGTTGAACATCAGACAAAATATCATGCTTTATCAAATACGATATCTCATACCTGGGAATTAAAAATAGCAGCAGATGCCAAATCAATATAAGTTGTTTTTTATTTTCCTGAAGAGGTGTGCAGGCTGCATGCACTATTTTAAATCAAGTCTGACTTTTTTTATGTGGTGACTGGTCTTCCCATTGTCCATTTTCTATTCCTCATGCCTCTAATCCTTACAGCCTGGTGGAACTAGGCAGAGATTTTAACAAGTAGTTCTGCTGAGCCAAACCAAACCAAACCAAACCAAAC